>NC_134364.1:11156531-11493936 GCF_048569485.1 Anomaloglossus baeobatrachus | reverse complement strand
ACCTATAGCGCCACCTGGTGGAAAACAACGGAGTTAGTATTTTTATCTCGAAAACGGAACGAGATAGAGAAAAAAAGTGAATTAAAAAATTGTAGGGCATCATCAATTCAATACGAATCGACACCTTGCATACAGAAATACTATGATATGAAACCCACAAAACATTGAATGCTGGTCACGCATATGGCGCTCATTAGTGTCCCCCGTCAGCTGCAATGCACATCTGCACTCTGCACAGCATACTGTATCTTGCTGCGATGCACATCTGGCCTCTGCACAGCATACTGTATCTTGCTGCAATGCACATCTGCACTCTGCACAGCATACTGTATCTTGCTGCAATGCACATCTGGACTCTGCACAGCATACTGTATCTTGCTGCAATGCACATCTGGACTCTGCACAGCATACTGTATCTTGCTGCAATGCACATCTGGGCTCTGCACAGCATACTGTATCTTGCTGCAATGCACATCTGCACTCTGCACAGCATACTGTATCTTGCTGCAATGCACATCTGCACTCTGCACAGCATACTGTATCTTGCTGCAATGCACATCTGCACTCTGCACAGCATACTGTATCTTGCTGCAATGCACATCTGCACTCTGCACAGCATACTGTATCTTGCTGCAATGCACATCTGGCCTCTGCACAGCATACTGTATCTTGCTGCAATGCACATCTGCACTCTGCACAGCATACTGTATCTTGCTGCAATGCACATCTGCACTCTGCACAGCATACTGTATCTTGCTGCAATGCACATCTGCACTCTGCACAGCATACTGTATCTTGCTGCAATGCACATCTGGCCTCTGCACAGCATACTGTATCTTGCTGCAATGCACATCTGGCCTCTGCACAGCATACTGTATCTTGCTGCAATGCACATCTGGCCTCTGCACAGCATACTGTATCTTGCTGCAATGCACATCTGGCCTCTGCACAGCATACTGTATCTTGCTGCAATGCACATCTGGGCTCTGCACAGCATACTGTATCTTGCTGCAATGCACATCTGGGCTCTGCACAGCATACTGTATCTTGCTGCAATGCACATCTGGGCTCTGCACAGCATACTGTATCTTGCTGCAATGCACATATGGCCTCTGCACAGCATACTGTATCTTGCTACCATGCACATCTGCACTCTGCACAGCATACTGTATCTTGCTGCAATGCACATCTGGACTCTGCACAGCATACTGTATCTGGCTGCAATGCACATCTGGCCTCTGCACAGCATACTGTATCTTGCTGCAATGCACATCTGGCCTCTGCACAGCATACTGTATCTTGCTGCAATGCACATCTGGCCTCTGCACAGCATACTGTATCTTGCTGCAATGCACATCTGGGCTGTGCACAGCATACTGTATCTTGCTGCAATGCACATCTGGGCTCTGCACAGCATACTGTATCTTGCTGCAATGCACATCTGGGCTCTGCACAGCATACTGTATCTTGCTGCAATGCACATATGGCCTCTGCACAGCATACTGTATCTTGCTACCATGCACATCTGCACTCTGCACAGCATACTGTATCTTGCTGCAATGCACATCTGGACTCTGCACAGCATACTGTATCTGGCTGCAATGCACATCTGGACTCTGCACAGCATACTGTATCTTGCTGCAATGCACATCTGCACTCTGCACAGCATACTGTATCTTGCTGCAATGCACATCTGCACTCTGCACAGCATACTGTATCTTGCTGCAATGCACATCTGCACTCTGCACAGCATACTGTATCTTGCTGCAATGCACATCTGGGCTCTGCATAGCATACCGTATCTTGCTGCAATGCACATCTGGGCTCTGCACAGCATACTGTATCTTGCTGCAATGCACATCTGGGCTCTGCACAGCATACTGTATCTGGCTGCAATGCACATCTGGGCTCTGCACAGCATACTGTATCTTGCTGCAATGCACATCTGCACTCTGCACAGCATACTGTATCTTGCTGCAATGCACATCTGCACTCTGCACAGCATACTGTATCTTGCTGCAATGCACATCTGGACTCTGCACAGCATACTGTATCTTGCTGCAATGCACATCTGCACTCTGCACAGCATACTGTATCTTGCTGCAATGCACATCTGGACTCTGCACAGCATACTGTATCTTGCTGCAATGCACATCTGGACTCTGCACAGCATATTGTATCTTGCTGCAATGCACATCTGCACTCTGCACAGCATACTGTATCTTGCTGCAATGCACATCTGCACTCTGCACAGCATACTGTATCTTGCTGCAATGCACATCTTGGCTCTGCACAGCATACTGTATCTTGCTGCACGCTGTGCAATATGGCAGGTGACACGTTTGCACACATCTGTGATACGTGGTCGTAGGTCCTGCAATGTTGGTGGAGGGGTCGCATACACCTGCTGTTTGATGTGACCTCACAGAAAGAAGTCCAATGGGATCAGGTCAGGTGAGCGGAGGCCACTCCACACAGCCTCCATACCCAATGACTTGTAGGAAGGTCTCCATGAGGTATCGCTTCACGTCCGCAGCCTTGTGAGGTTTACACCTTCTAATCATAGCATTTCTGTATACAAGGTGTCGACTCATATTGAATTGATGATGCCCAAAACTTTGTAATTCACTTTTTTTCTCTATCTCATTCCGTTTTCTAAATAAAAATGCTAACTCCATTGATTTCCACCAGGTGGCGCTATAGGTGGTTTCATTGCGTAGCGCATGGCTACTTTACTATACCTAGACACCACTTCTATGCCTATAGCTGCCGCTGTTCTCAAGTTAATGGCGGTGGAAAGGATATGGGTGGACACACCTGTATATAGGTGCGGTGTATACAGGATATGGGTGGACACACTGTATATAGGTGCGGTGTATACAGGATATGGGTGGACACACTGTATATAGGTGCGGTGTATACAGGATATGGGTGGACACACTGTATATAGGTGCGGTGTATACAGGATATGGGGGGACACACTGTATATAGGTGCGGTGTATACAGGATATGGGTGGACACACTGTATATAGGGGCGGTGTATACAGGATATGGGTGGACACACTGTATATAGGGGCGGTGGATATGGGTGGACACACTGTATATAGGGGCGGTGTATACAGGATATGGGTGGACACACTGTATATAGGGGCGGTGTATACAGGATATGGGTGGACACACTGTATATAGGGGTGGTGTATACAGGATATGGGTGGACACACTGTATATAGGGGCGGTGTATACAGGATATGGGTGGACACACTGTATATAGGTGCGGTGTATACAGGATATGGGTGGACACACTGTATATAGGCGCGGTGTATACAGGATATGGGTGGACACACTGTATATAGGTGCGGTGGATATGGGTGGACACACTGTATATAGGTGCGGTGTATACAGGATATGGGTGGACACACTGTATATAGGGGCGGTGTATACAGGATATGGGTGGACACACTGTATATAGGTGCGGTGTATACAGGATATGGGTGGACACACTGTATATAGGTGAGGTGTATACAGGATATGGGTGGACACACTGTATATAGGTGCGGTGTATACAGGATATGGGTGGACACACTGTATATAGGTGCGGTGTATACAGGATATGGGTGGACACACTGTATATAGGTGCGGTGTATACAGGATATGGGGTGGACACACTGTATATAGGTGCGGTGTATACAGGATATGGGTGGACACACTGTATATAGGGGCGGTGTATACAGGATATGGGTGGACACACTGTATATAGGGGCGGTGGATATGGGTGGACACACTGTATATAGGGGCGGTGTATACAGGATATGGGTGGACACACTGTATATAGGGGTGGTGTATACAGGATATGGGTGGACACACTGTATATAGGGGCGGTGTATACAGGATATGGGTGGACACACTGTATATAGGTGCGGTGTATACAGGATATGGGTGGACACACTGTATATAGGCGCGGTGTATACAGGATATGGGTGGACACACTGTATATAGGTGCGGTGGATATGGGTGGACACACTGTATATAGGTGCGGTGTATACAGGATATGGGTGGACACACTGTATATAGGGGCGGTGTATACAGGATATGGGTGGACACACTGTATATAGGGGCGGTGTATACAGGATATGGGTGGACACACTGTATATAGGTGAGGTGTATACAGGATATGGGTGGACACACTGTATATAGGTGCGGTGTATACAGGATATGGGTGGACACACTGTATATAGGTGCGGTGTATACAGGATATGGGTGGACACACTGTATATAGGTGAGGTGTATACAGGATATGGGTGGACACACTGTATATAGGTGCGGTGTATACGGGATATGGTTGGACACACTGTATATAGGGGCGGTGTATACAGGATATGGGTGGACACACTGTATATAGGTGCGGTGTATACAGGATATGGGTGGACACACTGTATATAGGTGCGGTGTATACAGGATATGGGTGGACACGCTGTATATAGGTGCGGTGTATAAAGGATATGGGTGGACACACTGTATAGAGGTGCGGTGTATACAGGATATGGGTGGACACGCTGTATAGAGGTGCGGTGTATACAGGATATGGGTGGACATACTGTATATAGGTGCGGTGTATACAGGATATGGGTGGACACACTGTATATAGGTGCGGTGTATACAGGATATGGGTGGATACACTGTATATAGGGGCGGTGTATACAGGATATGGGTGGACACACTGTATATAGGGGCGGTGTATACAGGATATGGGTGGACACACTGTATATAGGGGCAGTGGCGGAGCAGATAATCTCCAATATCTAGAAATGAATGAATACTTCCTGGTCACTACGGCTTCCCCTTATGTCTGACCAGACGAGTGACCCCCCCCCCATTGCCCACGTGGCTCTGCATGTCCAGTTTCAGCTTTCTCTCCTCTAACCTGCTGTGCGTGCGCTGCCTATTAACCCTCTGTTCTCTGTGCGAGCCCCCGAGATGGGTACATCCTCCGGATCACATGACATGTCGTTATAGTCACTTACTGGGTATAGGTCGGCTTTACTTTTGGTGGTCTGTGCACCCACCCTGCAATGGATTGTGATTAAATGCAATTTGTGTGATATGATGGGAGCAAGAAAAACTGTCTGTCCGTTATATTTGTGGCTTTGGGAAGGTTGTGACACGTGGTCCTGGTGGGCCTAGGGGGGACATGGTCCTGGTGGGCCTAGGGGGACATGGTCCTGGTGGGCCTAGGGGGACATGGTCCTGGTGGGCCTAGGGGGACATGGTAAAGTACCAGGAATGCTTTGTGTTTTTGCCACATGTCATTACCCGCGTCCTGTCCCTTTATCGTCTCGCTCGTGGAGTGTATAACGTACTGATTGCTTCAAATGTTCGTCGCTTTATATCTAGCAATGTCTGACGCAGCGCGCGGTGGATCTGACACCCAGTGCATCGTGGGAATGCTTCTGCAGGGTGTACTAACTTTTAGATAGGGTCAGCCTTCTATCTTATCGCCTTTCTGGATTGTCCCGGGTACGGGCAGCCATAGAACCCCACTTTAGGGTGGTAACATGGGGGTTAGATTAACCAGTAACGGGCTGACCGATACCACGAGACGTTACAAACAAATTAGAGAGAATTTATTCCAATTGTTCCATTGTGTAAATCTATTGGATACATTGTTGCCGGACGATGCACTTGTGTGTCAGCATCCGCCGCCGTGCGCTGCGTCAGGGCTCCTCGTGTACGGTGTGCCTCTGCTCATTAGATCGTGTGCTCTTTGGTTCCTCAGTTCTGGTTGACGTTGGTCACAAGCAGAATCGGAAGTCTTATCACGGCTGCAGCAGCGAGGAGATGGAGGGCTCGGAGCGCACGTCTCGCTCGCGGAGGATGGAGGCCGGCACCAGGGCCTTCTCCACATCTGCAATTCACTTGAGTCCGGCTACGAGCCTGAGGTCCCAGCAGCCGGGGAGATCCAAAGGTGAGCGAAGGGGGCGGCTTCTGTCCTATAAAGACACACAAGAGAATTAATAACGGGGAGCGACTGCACCTCCATAAATATCTCCAGTATAATACAGGCTCCTGCACATATACATTATTCCCGGAAATGTGCCGGGCTCAGGAGTGGAATGAAAAGTCATCTACACAAGTTTTTGGCTCCATTTTTGTCTGTAAAATGTTCAGACTTTTTGCTCTTTAGGTAACAATTCTGATGAGAACCTGTTTGAGCAGTGTCCGGAGAACGAGCGCAGCTCTGGAGGACATCGAGGTAATGACCGTCTGTGTGTAGTTTTGTTTTAGTACTTGCTGTCTGCAGGGACCCGAAGTGATCCTGAGAGCCTGGATGTGGAAGAGGTGGAACGTGCGCAGCTCCGCGCCATTCATTGTCTATGGGACATGGTCTATGGGACGGCTGGAGAAAGCGGAGCAGCACATGTTCCACCTCTTCCACATTCGGGCTCTCGGGAGCATTGTGGTTCCCCCCTATCAGGTAACTGGTGCCACTGTGAGACTTGGTACAAACCCTCTGTGACCAGGTTGGCCTAATTCATTTTTGGGAACATGCTGGATCCAGATTTGTGATGTTTGGCCCAAAAAAAGCCTGAGCTGTAGCTTTCTGCTGCCCTATTTTCCAGGGTTTTGCTGTGGGACTACCTGATGTGCCTATGAGCGTCTTTACATACAAACCACAAGTCACTGTAGAAATGTAAAATTAAAGCTCCACTCCGGTGGCTTTCTTTTGTTATTGCACCGCTGGAGTGCTGCTTTAAATCTAGGTCCCCAGCCCCCATCTTATACTTGCCCTCCAGCAGCTTCATCATCTTTTGCAACTGCTCCAGTTGGTTTCCGTCGGCTTGTGACCTGCCGGCAGCTCCAGTGTTTCATGGAGCAGGATGTCACAACTCAATATAAGTCTATGTGAGCCTCATTCTGGCTCTCATAGACATTGTATTCGGAGCTTGTGATGTAACTTCTGATTTCTGGCCAGTCAGAAGTTGCGGGCACAAGATGGCACCAAGGGGCCGGAGCGGCATCTGTAAAATGTGAAGCCACCAGAGAGGGAGCATAAGACCACGGGCAGGTGTGCCCACGGGACCCTGTATCCGCGGATTTTTCTGCAGCTAAATCCGCAGCTTTCCCCCGGAATCCGCGCCTTTTCATAGGTGCGGATTTGACGCGGATTTCGTTGCAGATTTTGCGAATTTTTTTATTTTTTATTCAATTGAATAGGCAAAATCCGCACGAAAATCCGCAACAATAATTGACATGCTGCAGATTTTTCTGCACGATTTCCGCTGCGGAAAAATCCGCAGCGTGGGCACAGCATTTCCCAAGTGCCATAGAAATGGCTGGGGAGTAGCTGTGCTGCAGATTTCTGGAAAATCCGCGGCTTTTCCGCGAGAAATCTGCGGCAAAATCCACGCATTTTCCGCAGCGTGGGCACATAGCCTTAGACTTAGGCTATGTGCCCACGGGACTCTGTATCCGCGGATTTTTCTGCAGCTAAATCCACAGCATTCCCCCGGAAACCGCACCTTTGCATAGGTACGGATTTGACGTGGATTTGGTTGCGGATTTTGCTTTTTTTTTTTACATTCACTTGCATGGGCAAAATCCGCAGGTAAATCCGCAGGAATAATTGACATGCTGCTGATTTTTCCGCAGGGAAATGCACATTATTTCCGCTGCAGAAAAAAACCGCAGCGTGGGCACAGCAGTTCCCAAATGCCATAGAAATGGCTGGGGAGTAGCTGTGCTGCAGATTGTTGAAAAATCCGCGGCATTTCCGTGAAAAATCCGCGGCAAATTCCGCGCATTTTCCGCAGCGTGGGCACATAGACTTAAAGCGCCACTCCAGTGCTGAAAAAACAAACACAAATGCTGGAGTGGGGCTGTAAAGATGGATGTATCTATCAAATCCTAACACAAAAAATGTTTCTTTGCAGTCCCTCGGCCCCACAGCACCACGTCCACCGGCAGCTCACCGCTGACTCTGAAGGGTAAGTGAAGACTAATTATTCCCTCATTGCAAATCACTCGGGGCAGGAGCGATTGCTGCAGCTGATGGGCTCAGACGACGTCCAGACTAGGTGCAACAGTAACAAATCATCTGCTGCGAGAAACACAAGATTAAAAGCAGGGCTGTGGAGTCGGAGTCGGAGTCGGAGCTCATTTTGGTGGAGTCGGAGTCGGAGTCGGTATAAAATGCACCGACTCCGACTCCTAAAATATATAATAAATTGGGGACAGGAGTGCAATGCAGAATGTGCTGAATATTTTACTAAATAATAACATTTAGTATAATGCTTATATTTAAGTGAAAAATGTATTGTAGTACAATGTGAACATCAGACATTTAATTGTTTTTATGATACAATAATCAAGATATTTGGATAGAACATAAAATATTTATTGGAATACAACTTTAGAACACAAAAAACTAATAAATATATATATATATATATATATATATATATATATATATATATATATATATATATATATATATATATATATATATATATATATATATATATATATATATATATATATATATATATATATATATACATATATATATATATATATATGTGTATATATATATACACAGTGTATATACACACACAAGATATATATGTAATCTACTGTATATTACATAGTGTATTACATATTTACAATTTATTACAGTTTTTTGTGTTCTAAAGTTGTATTCCAATAAATATATTTTATGTTCTATCCAAATATCTTGATTATTGTATCATAAAAATTATTAAATGTCTGATGTTCACATACACATATTCATGTACTACAATAAATTTTTCACCTAACTATAAGCAATATATGTAGGAGTCGGAGCCGGAGTCGGAGCCGGAGTCGGAGTCGGTGCAAGAGAATTTGAGGAGTCGGAGTCGGAGTCGGAGTCGAAGGTTTGGCTTACCGACTCCACAGCCCTGATTAAAAGACCAATCTGCATGCATCATCATAACAGCATTATGCCGGTGATTTCCAGGCAGACCGTGGTTTTATACTGTCAAATATTCCACCTTTTCTAATGCGAAGGTGTAAGACTTCACCCAATCACGTCAATTGACGAGACCAGCACAGATGGGTTAAATCCGTTGCGGCTTCCGATGCACCCATGTACCCCCTTATGGCACGTGTATAATGGTTGAACCTTAGCAAAATATCCAATAAATAACTAAAAAAAATTGCTGAAAAAAGAAATGCAATTCCGAAGTTCAGAAATATCTGGGGCCGTGGATTTCCTCCTGGTTTGTCATTAATCTCCTATTGCTGGACAATACTGTTGTGTACGTTTGTCATCCTAATTTTCCCTTTCTCTGCTTTCTCGGCACTTTGTAAATGGCCATTTGTTGGGTGACATTTTCCTGTTGGAAATTTTGCTTCAGAACAAATTATTTTTGGACTTTATTGAATTTGTTGTATTGTCACAATGTATCGGAGACGTTCCTTTCTTTGTCGCTCCATTGGGAGACCCAGACAATTGGGTGTATAGCTATTGCCTCTGGAGGCCACACAAAGTATTACACTTAAAAGTGTAAGGCCCCTCCCCTTCTGGCTATACACCCCCAGTGGGATCACTGGCTCACCAGTTTTGTGCTTTGTGCGAAGGAGGCAACACATCCACGCATAGCTCCACTTTTTAGTCAGCAGCAGCTGCTGACTATGTCGGATGGAAGAAAAGAGGACACATATAGTGTCCCCAGCATGCTCCCTTCTCACCCCACTGTATGTCGGAGGTGTTTGTAAGGTTGAGGTACCCATTGCGGGTACGGCGGCAGGAGCCCACATGCTGATTCCTTCCCCATCCCTTTTTACAGGGCTCTGGGTGAAGTGGGATTTACCGGTCTCCAGGCACTGAGACCGTGCTCCATCTACAGCCCCTGGAGAAGATGCTGGATGGAGCGGAGTACATCAGGGACATGGCCCTGCTTCCTCAAGGTACTCTGTGTCCCCGTGCATTTGGCGCTCACACCGCAGCATGCTGGGTGTTGTAGTGCGCCGGGGGACATCAGCGCTGCGGCGCCTGTGCCATGGCCTCATTCAGCTTTGCTGAAGCAGGCTCACTTATGGGAATTGGTCGCGCCGGCCGCTGGGACTGCGGCGCGGCTGGCACTTGTAGTGCGCCGGGGACTTCAGCGCGGCCTGCGCTTTTACGGCGGCCGCGCTGATAACTAGAGTCCCCGGCTTTTGCGGCCTGCTTCCGTTCGTTCCCGCCCCCAGACCTGCCAGTCAGGAGAGGGGCGGGACGCTGGCCACTTCCAGGAATCGGTCGCGCCGGCCGCTGGCAGCGGCGCGGCTGGCACTTGTGGTGCGCCGGGGACTTCAGCGCGGCCCGCGCTTTTACGGCGGCCGCGCTGATAACTAGAGTCCCCGGCTTTTGCGGCCTGCTTCCGTTCGTTCCCGCCCCCAGACCTGCCAGTCAGGAGAGGGGCGGGACGCTGGCCACTTCTATGAATCGGTCGCGCCGGCCGCTGGAACTGCGGCGCGGCTGGCACTTGTGGTGCGCCGGGGACTTCAGCGCGGCCCGCGCTTTTACGGCGGCCGCGCTGTTAACTCGAGTCCCCGGCTTCTGGGCCTAGTCTCCCTTCGTTACCGCCCACAGCCCTGACAGTCAGGGTAGGGGCGTGACGCTGCATAGAGCAGCGCTGAGAGCTGGAGTATGTTTTGCATACTCCACCCCTCTCACTGTGTGCACTGTGAATCCGGATTCCCGCACTTTCTCAGGCACGCCCACGGCTTCCTTCTCTACAAGGACACCGGCAGCCATTAGTGTCAGTTTCTGTACGATACAGAGACAAGTGTGGAAGACCCTGGCATTCTGATAGTCACACAATCGCTGTAACAGGCGTTAAGCAGCACCTGTGGTGCTAACCCCACTAGTGCAGAAGTGCACTTATAGATATGCTTGTACTATATACATTGCACTGTTTGGTCGCACGTTGTATATACCCTCCTGGATTATGCGGAGGAGTTATCAGCATATTCTCTGTGTAAAACAAAGGTGCAGAACCACATGTTTTTCTATACAGCTGGTACAGCATGTACGGCTATACGGCCGGCAGGTACATAGACTCCCATTGTATGCACTAATGGCCAGGGGATGAGGACGGTGTCTGCAGTATTTACTGACAGTTTTTCTGAGACTATGGCTATGATACTAGAAGCCTAGCAGTCCGGACATGTCTCTCACAATATGGGCACTGTTGAATCATTGATCCATGGCCCCCCTCAGTGTGAATAACTAACAGCTCCGGGAATGTCACACGCATCCCAGAGTCACGGCTCTGCACGGACGTCAGTCCCAGACAGCCTAAGTGGGCTCGCTATGAGCGGCCTCGGTTTCATCAGGGTCCTAACAGAAGGACTCGCTGTGTAATGAGGCGGAAGTAGCGGCTCAGGATTCTGATCCTGAGACCGCTCTCAATCTGGATACACCTGATTGTGACGCCATAGTAAATAATCTTATAGCGTCCATCTATAGAATGTGGGTTATTTCTCACAGCTCCTCCAGTGGAGGAGTCAGCTTCACGTATTTTTCTGGACCACTCTGCCTTCAGTGAGGCAGTCCAGGAACACCACGCTTATCCAGATATGCGCTTCTCCAAACGGCTTAGGATACACGTTATCCCTGTCCCCTGACTTGGTCAAGGACTGGACCCAATGTCCCGAGCGGCATCCTCCAATCTCCAGGCTTGTAGCTAGATCCATAGTTGCAGTGGGAGATGGAACTGCAAACTCAAAGATGCCACTGACAGACAGATGGATCTCTGGTCGAAAGCCATCTATGAGGCTGTCGGCGCACCGTTGGCTCCGGCATTCTCTCCCTTGGGGCACTCCAAGCTATTTCAGCTTGTCTTACACAGATTGACACGGTTACACGTACATCTGTGCCGCAGGTGGCATCCTTAACCTCTCAAATGTCTGCATTTGTTTCTTACGCGATTCAGGTTGTCCTGGACTCTGCGAACCGTGCGGCGGTAGCCTCCGCTACTCCGTGTTTTTAAGCAGAGCCTGGTCTGCTCGTTAAGTGAATGGAAGGCAGATTCTGCTTCCAAAAAAGGTTGCCTAACCAGTTGCCTTTTTCTGCTGACCGACTGTTTGGTGAGCGTTGGATGTAACCATCAAGCAGTCCAGGGGTAAGGATTCATCCTTTCCTCAGCCCGGACACAACAAACCCCAACGGAGCAAGAGGCAGTCGGGGTTTTCGGCCTTTTCGAGGCTCGGGCAGGTCCCATTTTTCCTCGTCCAATGTGGACTCAAAAGGATCAGAGGAGCTAGGATTCTTGGCGGGCTCAGTCTCGCCCAAAAAAGCGACAGTCTGAAAACCCGCTTCCAAGGCGGCTTCCTCATGACTTGCGGCCTCGGTCGGTAGCAGGCTCTCCCGCCTTGGCGATATTTAGCTGCCATAGGTCAATGACCATTGAGTGTGAGACATTCTGTCTCACGGGTACAGGATAGAGCTCACTTCTCGTCCTCCAACTCGATTCTTCAGAATTTCTCCGCCTCCCGGCCGGGCCGCTGCTCTTCTGCAAACAGGGTGCACTCTATAGGCGGAAAGAGTGATGACCCCCGTTCCTCTTCAGGAACAAGGTCACGGTTTTTACCCCAAATTCTTTGCGGTACCTATAACAACGGGCCGTTCCGTCCCGTTCTGGATCTAAAAATGCTCAGCAAGCTCGTGGACACCAGGCGGTTCCGGATGGAATCCCTCCGCCATGTCATCGCCTCAAGGTCCCAAGGATATTTCCTAGCATCATTAGGCATCAAGGATGCTTATCCACACGTGCCGATTGATCCAGAGCACTAGCGTTTCTACGCTTCGTTATAGGAGACGAACACCCTCTGTTCGTAGCTCTACCTTCCGGCTAGCGACAGTCCAACTGGTCTTCGCCAAGGTCAGGGCAGCAGTAGTCACAGTCCTGCACTCTCAGGGTCACTCTGTGGTCCCGTATTTAGACGATCTACTTGTCAAGGCACTCTCTTAGGAAACATGCCAACACTGCCCGAACGTTGCGCTGGAGACTCTCTAGAGTTTTGGGTGGATCATCAACTTTTTAAAGTCAGATCCGACCCCGACCCTATCGATAACATATCTAGGCATAGAGTTTCTTACTCTCTCAGCGATAGTGAAGCTGCCGCTAGACAAACAGCATTCACTACGGGCTGCAAGCTCTTCTTTAAGAACCAGTCGCACACATTGAGACGCCTCATGCACTTCCTACGTAAGATGGTAGCAATGGAGGCAGTTCCTTTCGCGCAGTTTTACTGCGTCCACTACAATGGGACATTCTCCGCCAATGGGACGAGGAGTCGACGTCCCTCAACAGAGTCGTCGTTCTTTCTCAGGCGGCCAAGGAATCTCTACGGTGGTGGCTTCTTCTCACCTCTTGGTCAAAAAGAAGGTCCTTCCTATCCCCGTCCTGGGCGATAGTTACGACAGACGCGAGTCTATCAGGGTGGGGAGCAGTTTTTCTCCACTACAGCGCTCAGGGTACGTGGACTCAGCAAGAGTCCACTCTTCAGATCAATGTTCTTGAACACAGAGCAGTGTATCTTGCCCTACAATCCTTCCAACAGCGGCTGGAAAGCAAGCATATCCGACTTCAGTCGGACAGCTCCACAGCGGTGGCATACATCAACCACCAAGGAAGAACGCGCAACCGGCAAGCCTTCCAGGAAGTCCGGCAGGTTCTGATGTGGGTGGAAGACACGGCATCCACCATATCCACAATTCACATCCCAAGTGTGGAAACTAGGAAGCTGACTTCCTAAGTCGCTGAGGTGTGGCCGAAAGAGTATGGTCTCCTCACCCGGACGGGTTTCAGGAGATCTGGCGCCGCTGACAGAGGCCGGACGTCGATCTAATGGCGTCACGGCACAACAACAATGTGCCAGCTTCATGGCACGGTTTCACAATCATCGAGCTCTGGCGGCAAACGCCTTAGTTCAGCATTGGTCGCAGTTCCAGCTACCTTAGGTGCCACCTCTGGCATTGTTGCCCAGAGTACTGCGCTAGATCAAGACCGACTGCGGCCGCGCCATCCTCGTCGCTACAAATTGGCCGAGGATGTTGTGGTACTCGGTTCTGTGGTGCCTCACGGTAGGCTATCCGGGGGCACTACCAGACCAATCAGACTGGCTGTCTCAAGGGCCATTCTTCCATTTGAATTCTACGGCCCTCAACCGGATGGTGTGGCATTGAGTCCTGGAACCTAGTGTCGTCAGGATTACCTCAGGACGTGGTTGCCACCATGAGACAGGCTAGCATACCAACGTCCGCCAAGATTGACCACAGGACGTGGAAGATGTTCTTATCTCGGTGCTCGGCGCAGGGTGTTTCTCCCTGGCCGGTTGCATCGTCTATGTTTCCTTCCTTCCTGCAATCTAGGTAGGAAAATGGGTTGTCGCTCGGTTCCCTTTGGGGACAAGTCTCAGCGCTATCTGTATTTTTTCAGAAACGACGACTTCCTCAGGTACGCACGTTCCTACGGGGAGTTTGTCTTCTCAGCACTCCGTACAGGCGGCCGTTGGAGCCCTGGGATCTGAACAGGGTTCTAATTGCTCTCCAGATGCCGCCTTTCGAGCCTTTGAAGGATGTCTCCCTTCCCGTTTTTCACGGGAAGTGGCCTTCTAGTGACGGTCTCGTCTCTTAGGAGAGTTTCCGAGCTAGCAACGCTCTCATACAAACTCCCTTCCTGGTCCTTCACCAGGACAGGGTAGTTCTGCGTCCGGTTCCGGAATTTCTCCCTAAGGTGGTATCCCATTTTCATATCAATCAGGATATCACCTCACCTTCTTTGTGTCCTCGTCCAGTCCATCAATTTCAGAAAGATTTGCATCTGTTGGTTCTGGTGAGAACACTCAGGTTCTACTTCCCGCATGGCGCTCCTGCGCCACCCGGATGCACTCTTTGTCCTTGTCGCTGGTCGGCGTAAACAGTCGCAAGCTTCCAGATCCACCCTTGCTCGGGGGCTCGAGGAACCAATTCTTGAAACCTACAGTTCTACTGGGCTTCTGGTTCTCTCAAGGCCGAAGGCCCATTCTACCAGAGCCGTGGGTGCATCCTGGGCATTACGGCACCAGGCTACGGCTCAGCAGGTGTGTCAGGCACCCACCTGGTCGAGTCTACTTACTTTTACCAAGCATTATCAGATGCATACCTACGCTTCGGCAGACGCCAGCCTAGGTAGATAAGTCATTCAGGCGGCGGTTGGCCACCTGTAGGAGAGGGCCGTTTGACGGCCCTATCATGAGGTATTCTTTTACCCACCCAGGGATTGCTTTTGGACATCCCAATTGTCTGGGTCTCCCAATGGAGCGACAAAGAAGAAGGGAATTTTGTTTACTTACCGTAAATTCCTTTTCTTCTAGCTCCAATTGGGAGACCCAGCACCCGCCCTGTTTTCTCGGGGTTTTTTCTGTTTTTTCGGGTACACATGTTGTTCATGTGGTATGGTTCAGTTCTCCGATGTTTTCCTCGGATTGAATTGGTCTTTAAACCAGTTATTGGCTTTCCTCCTTCTTGCTTTGGCACTAAAACTGGTGAGCCAGTGATCCCACTGGGGGTGTATAGCCAGAAGGGGAGGGGCCTTACACTTTTAAGTGTAATACTTTGTGTGGCCTCCAGAGGCAATAGCTATACACCCAATTGTCTGGGTCTCCCAATTGGAGCTAGAAGAAAAGGAATTTACGGTAAGTAAACAAAATTCCCTTCTTTAAGCTTCTCCCTGTTGTTCCTGGTCTTCGGTTGCGGAGGAGAAGGGGTGTGAGGTAGAAGTACATTTTCGTATGGGATCATGTTTTCGGTTTTTATTGTAGAGGTTTGGAAAACCTTTAATAAAAAAGTACGGTATTTGATTAAAAATATGCAATAAAGCAGGAGGGTAACGTGGGGGGAAAGCCTCCAGATAAGGAGCAGCACACAAAGTAATATAGCTAAACACTAACGAACGGTTTATAGCCCGTAGTGTCAGTGGCTATAGAAATACATAACTAAATCTCTACAGACTAAATGGCCATTTACACGCTGCGACATCGCTAATGATATATCGTCGGGGTCACGGTGTTTATGACGCACATCCGGCGCCATTAGCGACATTGCAGCGTGTGACAACAAGGAGCGCCGTGCAACGATCGCAAAAACGTCAAAAATCGTTGACACATCGCTCCTTTACCAAATAAGGTTGGTTGGTGGTGGTTGTTCCTTGTTCCTGCGGTAGCATACATCGCAATGTGTGACACCGCAGGAGCGACGAACATCTCCTTACCTGCGTCCACCGGCAATGCGGAAGGAAGGAGGTGGGCGGGATGTTCCGGCCACTCACCTCCGCCCCTCCTCTGCTATTGGATGGCTGCCGTGTGATGCCGCACGACCCGCCCCCTTAGAAAGGAGGCGGATAGCCGGCCAGAGCGACGTCGCAGGGAAAGTAAGTGAGTGTGACGGGTGTTAGCGAAGTTGTGTGCCACGGGCAGCTATTTGCCCGTGACGCACAACCGACGGGGGCGGGTACGCTCGCTAGCGATATCCATATCGCAGGGTTTAAAGTGCCCTAAAAAGTCAGTATTGTAAGAATGGAATAAGGGTTTGTAGCAGAAGCCTGATATTGCCAGTGCAAGTAGTGGGATTATTGGTGACTCTGTTTTGTCCCCTAGGTTCGGCAAGTTTCCCTCCAGGCCGGCCAGACAGTACGAGCAGCGACGATTTCGTCCCCACCAGAGAAGCTGCCACCTTCCATAGAGAAGGCCTCACCGCTCACACCAGCTCCACCCTGCTGAGCTCTGGCCATAAACCAGACCCCGCGTCTGCCCCAAACATTGTGCTGTCCGGCACCAATCCTGAGCGCAGGCCACCGAGCCGCACACAGCCGAGACCGCCATCAGGGTCTCCAAGCAGTGAAATGGTGACCTTAGAAGAGTTCCTGGAGGAAAGTAACCAGACGTCTCCTCACACTGTAAGTATCCACAGACCAGACTGACACCGGTCCGGACACACGGGTGGAGCTGGAATTAATTGCTCCACCAATGAGCTGCTCATTTCTTACATGAAATGAGACTTTTCATCCTTGAATATTGTGGATTAAAATAAAGGAACAGCAGTCGCCTTCAGAGCTGCATTCACGATGCGTCCGGCTCCCGCTGCAATAATGCCATTGCTCGCTGCTGAAGTGCAGATTTCGCTTGTTTCTTGCCCATTGTACATGCTTTATTCAGATGGGAGCTAGCCGGGCGATGCCGGCTTCTGGATCCGAGCGTTATCTGGAAAGCCGGATACAGTGTAATGCAGGAGCTGCTCCATGTTATCTATTGATAAACTGTAGACTCAGAAGTGTAGATGTGACGTTAACACTTGCTCTTCCGCCCCCGTCTCTCCTCCAGCGCCGGCACAGTATAACTGACAGCGAGCTCATCACCCTGCAGGAGTTTCTGTTAGAGGCCGACTCCCTGCACCCTTCCTCTCCTTCCCCTTCTCCTACGTTTCACTTCAAGGAACCTTCAGAGTCTTCGTCGAGAACCTCGTCGCCATCAATCGACAACAGCGCATGGAGGCATCGCGGGGACCAGGCCAACAGAAGAGCGACCTCGCTATATATCCCCAGGGTACTCCACTGCAATTCTCTGTCCTCCATCTCCACACCAGGTCTAACATTCACTGTTGGAGGGGGTCTTTATTAACTCGCTGGGACGCTCCTCTCGTCATTATGTGATGGTGGACGATCTCCTCATCATCCTGTGCGTGGCGGCATTTACTAACCTCTGATTAATGTTCCAGCATTCCTGACTTGTTTGTGTTCTGCCCGGAATATCTGTGATTGTAAGAAGGGGCCTGATTCCCGGGTGATTGTGGTTAGGGTGGCCCAAATACATGGACATACTCCGCTCCAGATAGGACGCTCCGGGTGCAGACACCAAAACATGCACTGATTAAATCTGTACGTCTTGTACATTGGTTTTCAGCAGTGACTTGTGCAGCTGACACTCAAGTGCAGAATCGTGGATGGGCTGGATAACAGGTCCACCAGTCTCCGATTAAGGGTGGATAGCCGTGTCTGAACCGGTGATGAGGCTGTTGATTTTGGGCCCCGAGACCAGTGACCGGTCCACACATAATAAATATAATATATATATATATATATATATATATATATATATATATATATATATATATATATATATATATATATATATATATATATATATATATATATATATAATTTACAGTCATGAAAAAGTTTGTGCACCCCTATTAATGTTAACCTTTTTTCTTTATAACAATTTGGGTTTTTGCTATTTCAGTGTCATATATCTAATAACTGATGGACTGAGTAATGTTTCTGGATTGAAATGAGGTTTATTGTACTAACAGAAAATGTGCAATCCGCATTTAAACAGAATTTGACCGGTGCAAAAGTATGGGCACCTCAACATAAAAGTGACATTAATATTTTGTAGATCCTCCTTTTGCAGAAATCCCAGCCTCTAGTGCCTTCCTGTAGCTTTTAATGAGTTCCTGGATCCTGGATGAAGGTAGATTTGACCATTCCTGTTTACAAAACAATTCCAGTTCAGTTCAGTTTGATGGTCGCCGAGCATGGACAGCCGCATCACATCATCCCACAGATGTTCAATGATATTCAGGTCTGGGGACTGGGATGGCCATTCCAGAGCATTGTAATTGTTCCTCTGCATGAATGCCTGAGTAGATTTGGAGCGGTGTTTTGGATCATTGTCTTGCTGAAATATCCATCCCCTGCGTAACTTCAACTTCGTCACTGATTCTTGCACATTATTGTCAAGAATCTGCTGATACTGAGTTGAATCCATGCGACCCTCAACTTTAACAAGATTCCCGGTGCCGGCATTGGCCACACAGCCCCAAAGCATGATGGAACCTCCACCAAATTTTACTGTGGGTAGCAAGTGCTTTTCTTGGAATGCCGTGTTTTTTGCCTCCATGCATAACGCCTTTTTGTATGACCAAACAACTCAATCTTTGTTTCATCAGTCCACAAGACCTTCTTCCAAAATGTAACTGGCTTGTCCAAATGTGCTTTTGCATACCTCAGGCGACTCTGTTTGTGGCATAATTGCAGAAACGGCTTCTTTCGCATCACTCTCCCATACAGCTCCTCCTCGTGCAACGTGCGCTGTATTGTTGACCGATGCACAGTGACACCATCTGCAGCAAGATGATGCTGCAGGTCTTTGGAGGTGGTCTGTGGATTGTTCTTGACTGTTCTCACCATTCTTCTTCTCTGCCTTTCTGATATTTTTCTTGGCCTGCCACTTCTGGGCTTAACAAGAACTGTACCTGTGTTCTTCCATTTCCTTACTATGTTCCTCACAGTGGAAACTGACAGTTTAAATCTCTGAGACAACTTTTTGTACCTTCCCCTGAACAACTATGCTGAATAATCTTTGTTTTCAGATCATTTGAGAGTTGTTTTGAGGAGCCCATGATGCCACTCTTCATAGGAGATTCAAATAGGAGAACTACTTGCAAGTGGCCACCTTAAATACCTTTTCTCATGATTGGATACACCTGCCTATGAAGCTCAAAGCTCAATGAGGTTACAAAACCAATTTAGTGCTTTAGTAAGTCAGTAAAAATTAGATAGGAGTGTTCAAATCAAGAAATTGATAAGGGTGCCCATATTTTTGCACCGGTCAAATTTTGTTTAAATGTGGATTGCACATTTTCTGTTAGTACAATAAACCTCATTTCAATCCAGAAATATTACTCAGTCCATCAGTTATTAGAGATATGAAACTGAAATAGCAAAAACCCACATTGTTAGAAAAAAGGTTAACATTAATAGGGGTGCCCAAACTTTTTCATATGACTGTATATAGCGCTATTAATTCCGCAGCGCTTTACATAGATTGGCAACACTGTCCCCATTGGGGCTCACAATCTAAGGTCCCTATCAGTATGTTTTTGGACATATCTTTTTGTGATACATCGCAGTCAGGATGATCCCAGACGGCCATATTTCACTGTCGCATTCCCCAGACTGACCACGGGGCTCCAGTCCCAAACATAGAGCCTCATATATGCCTATGACACTGTAAATTGGAGACAGGAGATCGTGGTCAGTCCGGGAATTCTGTACGGTCCATAAATGCACAAATCGCTACATGTACGAGCTCCCGAAAAGGACTTTGTTTCCGTAGTGCTCATCCCCAATCATTGACTTTGGCAGGAACCGGCGATTAAACACTACAGGTCGGGACCCGCAGTAAAAACTGTAAACGGAGATTTCAAAGTGTAATTTATAGTTAGAGGTCAGATTCTCCGCAGTTTTATCTTTTTTTAAAGGGGCTTTGTGACGCGGAGCTTGCAATCCGTGCCTGAATCACTTTCCACTCATTCCTGTGATTTTGAAAACCTGTAAATATCAGATTTCAGCCCTTACGATGGAAAAGGTAAACTCTGCACCGAGATTGTAGGTTCTCCCAAGTCCACAGGATCAGGGACTATGTTACTGGTCACCGAGTGTCGACCAACCCCAAAAACAAGGCTCGGTCTGAACGGAGCGGAGATCCAGCATTGCTCACCAATGGAGATAGCGGTGTACAAAGCTCAAAATGATTAAAAAAACAACAAAGGCCTTTCTCGACCTCAGAGGAGCCTGAGCTGAGACGTTGCACATCATTAGGGGTATTCTGCTCTCCAGAAGCTTCTCCGGTGATAGGCGATGACTTATTATCTCTTGATGATCTCCAGTTGCCTCTCGGAGCGTTACCATCTTGGTATTACAGCGGCCTAATTTCTTTTCTTTTTTCTTGTGTGTGCAGGAGGCGTCCAGTGGTCGGGATGATATGATGGCCGATTACTTCAAGAAGATGGGTGACTCTTCTGAATTAGGGAGCCCGGTGGTCCAGGCCGGTTACACGGACTATCAGTACTCTGCACCAAACTATGTCAATCTATTGGCAAAATTACCTGGAGATGCCAAACCTGGGAGGCCGGGCCAATATGTCAAGCCCAACCTGCGACCAACAGATCCAGCAACTAACCAAACTGCGTCACTTAGACGAACCCCGGTCCCCCAGCCCGTCGCCACATCCCAGCAAGTTCCTGAGCCTCAGCACCCAGGCTCCCTGGCTGGTAAGGGAAGCTCTCTGAGCAGGGTCTTCAGCCTGGCCACTGCGGATCTTCTAAAGGCCAATGGTCCAGATCTGACCCGTATGGAGAAACCAGAGCTGGAAACACCTGTATTACAAGACTTCAGCAGCCAGATCCTAAGAACATCTACCCCGACCGGCTCCCCGAGCGACAGACCCAACACTGGCAGGATGTTCAACCCGGCGAAAAATGAGGATCTGCGCACCCGATCACTGGACACGCGACGCCTGTCACTGGCCGTCTCCAGAGAAGACAAGACACTACAGCACGCCTTGTCCAGCAGCTCCTTACAACAACCGTACGCTTCAACCCAAACTGCAGGTAGAGGCCGGTCCAGACCCAGCTCTCGGTACGGAGAAGTGGCCATGGTCTCACCGGTTCGCCCCATATCCAGCATCCCTGAGGTGGAAGCTCAGACGGGAACTGTTCACCCTAAACCGCCAAACTTGTCGGACTGCCACCCCCCAGTCACTGCAGAAGACGACCCCAACAAAACCTCCCCAAAAAGTACTCCTGCCTCCCCGGACTCCACCACCGACCCACAGACCGTCTGGTATGAATATGGTTGTGTCTGACGGGCGCTGGAGTTTGGGGAAAGGACTATATATATGTACGGTATAAATTCGGAGCAGACAGTACGGGCTTCATTGTAGCTGCACAGGTCAGAGCGGCTTGTGGTACCTGTGTAATCTCCTCTTGTGGGGTCTACACGTCGTGGTTATTATCGTGCCGTACCGTGGCCGGCGAGGATCGTTCCTTATTTATTTATTCTCTACGTCATTACTAAGGAGTGATTGTGGTTGAGGGGAGGACTGGTGTCTGCGCCCTTCATCCGGTGTCTGCGCCCTTCATCCTCACCTGCCACTTTCTACATCTACGTTCCTCTATTCTTCACATTCAGAGGTTTTAATTAAAATCAATTATTGCTAATTTATTGGATGCATTTACTACTGAGTGTGCAGCGGCAGCGATGTGCTGCACTGCGACTGCTGTGCGATGAGACACGGACACTGTATCCCTCGTCCCCCCGCCCCGGACACGCGTCACTTTGCCTCCACGCTGCTGCCTCGCCCTGTACATAGGATGTAAATGGTCGGACTGTATAGCTTCCTTCTGTAAATGCCGCTGTGTGATTTCAATAATTCCCGAATCCCGCTCTCCAAGGCGCGGTGGGATCGTCCCGAGCCAAAACTCAGTGGTGCTATGTGCGGCCTTATTGACTAGTGATGAGCGCTGCAGGGGTTTTGTCACAATGTAACACTGCAGCGTTTCATGTCTTTATAGCCAGTAAATGAATGTTCGCCAACTGATCACTGTGCGTTCCTGCAGCTGAAAGTATGGAAAAAATCGCCGCAATCTTTGTAACATGGAAATAAATGTGTGGTTTCTGATACCTGGTGTTTAGTTCTTCCTAAGGACACATCGGGGGTCTCATGATGGGCCGGGAATGCAGTGGAGACCCCCCGGTTCGGTAATAGCTGTGGATGATTCAACAATTGGACTTAATGCAGCCCCATAGTGAATATTCTCAGTAGTCCTTTTCCCTTCCAGTTTGGGTTTGTCCCAGGTCCTAGAAATATAGACCGCAGCACATCTGTACATTACACACAGCAGATGAGCTCAGTGGGATCGGTGTAATGCTAGGTTTGACCAGTGGTGGCGCTGCAGGAAAGTGAAACACTTGCTGCCAGGGTCCCCCTCCGATCACAAGAGATTTCAGCAGCAGAACATCCATCAATCACATTGTCAGTATAAGGACCCCCCCCCACAAACACTTCATCTGAAGCCCCCCTATTCATCTTTACTGCCCACCAACAGTTAGGACATGTCTGAATGGGAAGTTGGTCACTCATGAACTCTGAGACTTGGGCCACATGCGCACACTGCATTTTTTTTGTTGTGTTTTTGGTGCAGTTTTGTTGTCAAAACTTTTTCACTTTTGACTTCCCAGTAAAGTCTATGAGAAGTCAGATTTGCTGTGCGCACGTTGCAGTTTTTTTTTTTTTTTTTTACACAATTGTCAAAAAAACAAACAAAAGCAAACAAAAAAAAACAACCCAGCATGTTCATTCTTCTTGCATTTTTGTCAGTGGGACGTCACTCAGGTGATTTGCTGTCACAGGTGGAGGACTCAAGCTGTGACCGGAAATCACCTGAGCGACGTCACAACTTATTGTGCGGCTCACTTCAGTTGCTGCGTGGAGCTCACAGCGAGCAGTCATATTCTATGGCCGATCGCTGTGAGCTTCAGATGTGCTGGAAGCGTCGTGGGACCTCATGTGGATTACTTCAGACCTGGAGGGGTGTTTGGGTGAAAGGGGGCTTTTTTCTCTTTTATTCCAAATAAAGCATTATTTTGGTTATTTCTTTTCACTTAGAGATTAGTGATGGGGGTCTCATGGACGCCTGCTATTACTAATCTAGGACTTAGTGGCAGCTGTGGGCTGCTATTAACTCCTTATTTTATCCCAATTGCCACCGCACCAGGGCAACAGGAAGAGCTGGGTCCAGCGCCATAATTGGCGCATGTTATGGATTCTGAGGCAGCTGTGGGCTGCTATTGTTAGGCTGGAAAGGGCCAAATAACCATAGCCTTTCCCACCCTAATAATTTCAGCCCACAGTTGTCTGCTGTACCTTGGCTGGTTTTAGAAAAATGGGCAGGACTCCATGTCATTTAAAAAAAAATAAACAAATCAAATACTTAAAAGCGTGGGATCCTCTCAATTTTTTCATAACCAGCTGCTGCTTTTCCTGTGCTGGCTATGAAAAAAGGTGGGGGGGGGGGGGGTCGGGGGGAGGAACCCCACGTCATTTTAAGCTATTGAGCTATTCTGTAATTTCTATCATATTTTGTTTCTCCTTTAAAAAAGGCATTAACAAAAATACACAATCATTACAAGCGTTTTGTTTTTTTGTTTTTTTTTACATTTCCAGGCTCTCTGTGACATGGTGCAGTTTGTGTGCAGAAAAAACTGCGGCGTGCGCATATAGCCTAACAGTGAAATTCGGTGTTGCAAACATGTTGGGCACTGAAAACTAAAGAACATAAGAAGGACATCTGCAGTAGACTCCTCCGTTACTTCACTAGGTCAGGACACTTAATACCCGGCTCTGCGCTGTTTACAGACGGGCGACATAACGCAGCTGTCAGCGGCGCAGCACAAAGCAAGAAATGCCTGGACAGGAGCAGGCGGCAATGAAGACCTGGACTCCGGCTGATAGACAAGGTCTATTCTAGGAAGTGCTGTGCAGGTTCTGGAGCAGACGGAGCCGGGTACATGTCCAGGTTTCTGGGAAAATGGAGTGAAACTTGTATTTCATAAAGCTGACTCCCTGCTCATTCTTGGCTTAGTAGTCCAGTGGGCGGTCCCGCTCTGTGATTGACAGCCTGCCCTGTATACATGCATAGCTGTGAATCGGGTTCGGACCACCCCCTTGGCTGCCAAGTTCAGAATGAGCACAGATTTCAGTTATTTTAATCCACGTGATAAGGAATCTTTTCCCAAAAACCAGGACATCTGCTCAGCTCCTCCTGCTCTATAACAAGTGGACGCCAAATCTGTAGGTGATGTGACATCTGGTTAATTCTGCCTGAACCACTGAAGCATTTCAAGATTAGAAAAGCCACCCGACGCTTGGAGGCTTCTGCCTGCCCCTGTCCCATAGATTGGGGGCTGACACGTCCCATCTGCTGATACCTGCTGAGACACATGTGTGATCATTGGCATAATGCATCAATATAATCCCTGATAGCAGCCAAATTACACACTCGTCTTGGCAGGCAGCTGTACGTGTGACGTCACCTGCCCCACTCGCCCCTGGTGGGGGAGCAGATGAGAGCAGGACTAACCCTTTAAGGTGCCCATCCACCTTAGGCTGGGGTCAGGAGTGCGGACAGTCCATGCACTGCGATGAAGTCCTCGGAGGAGTCATACGGTCATGTCCTCACTCATATACACATGAACATTAGCCGTGGCTGAGCGTAGTATCTGTGTGCAGGTACAAGTACTGCTGATAAGATGGGGAGGGTCAGGACCAGCACTGTGGATGTGTGATGAGCAGCATTGTGATTGTTGCATCTACATGAAGGAAGTGCTGCTGAAGTGTTTGCCAGCAAAATGTTGTCACTGGTAAGTTGGCATTAGCTTTTCAGCACCACCTCTTAGGCCTCATTCACACATCAGTATTTTTGCTGCAGTGGTGTGGGCAAAAACTGGAAGTGGAACTTACAGAGAAAACTTATAATTGAAAGATTGACGCCTGTTTGGTGTTTTAGAGACACTAAACAAATATTGATGAAATGCTGATTACGAATACTGATGTGTGAATGAGACCATAAAGACATTGTAACCAATCCCCCTTTTTTTTTCTAGTGGGTAAAATTCACTTGAACTTTTGCTGGTGTCTGCCAAACTATCACCGTCCCCGAGTGAGAACCACTCTGTCCACAGCAGCCATTACAAGGCCCTAATGTATGTAAAATACAACATTTGTTGTCTGGGGAATGCTGGGTAGTGAAACCTTATTCTTGGAAAACCCTTTAAGAATTGTATAACTAATCCTCAATGATGTGGGCTGATGAGGGAGTCTAGAGACCGAGGCCGAAACCTCCCTGATGTCCACATTTCTGCACAGTGATTCAGCATCCTAGAAAAGCCAATAATGGGGGGACGTTCCAGGCGGAATAAACAGTCGCACTTCCTGGGGCTGTCTGTATATTCTAGCTGCTCTTATTCGGGGCGTGTTCCATAAACAATGATTTCTGCCAAACTTTACACAATAGATCTTTATATAAAAAGGTGGATGCACATTACATCGAGGCCGGCTGATGACTGACGGGGGATCAGGGACATTATCACCTGGTGATCGAGCGGTCAGGAAAATAGAATTCTTACAGAAACCTTATATACACCCCGAGTGTCATTATCCTGTACCCCCAGTGTCAGCGTCATTATCCTGTACCCCCAGTGTCAGCGTCATTATCCTGTACCCCCAGTGTCATTATCCTGTACCCCCAGTGTCAGTGTCATTATCCTGTACCCCCAGTGTCAGCGTCATTATCCTGTACCCCCAGTGTCAGCGTCATTATCCTGTACCCCCAGTGTCATTATCATGTACCCCTATTGTCATCCTGTACCCCCAGTGTCAGCGTCATTATCCTGTACCCCCAGTGTCAGGGTCATTATCCTGTACCCCCAGTGTCATTATCCTGTACCCCCAGTGTCAGCGTCATTATCCTGTACCCCCAGTGTCATTATCCTGTACCCCCAGTGTCAGCGTCATTATCCTGTACCCCCAGTGTCATTATCCTGTACCCCCAGTGTCAGCGTCATTATCCTGTACCCCCAGTGTCATTATCCTGTACCCCCAGTGTCAACGTCATTATCCTGTACCCCCAGTGTCAGCGTCATTATCCTGTACCCCCAGTGTCATTATCCTGTACCCCCAGTGTCAGCGTCATTATCCTGTACCCCCAGTGTCAGCGTCATTATCCTGTACCCCCAGTGTCATTATCCTGTACCCCCAGTGTCAGCGTCATTATCCTGTACCCCCAGTGTCATTATCCTGTACCCCCAGTGTCAGCGTCATTATCCTGTACCCCCAGTGTCATTATCATGTACCTCTATTGTCATCCTGTACCCCCAGTGTCAGCGTCATTATCCTGTACCCCCAGTGTCAGCGTCATTATCCTGTACCCCCAGTGTCATTATCCTGTACCCCCAGTGTCAGCGTCATTATCCTGTACCCCCAGTGTCATTATCCTGTACCCCCAGTGTCAACGTCATTATCCTGTACCCCCAGTGTCAGCGTCATTATCCTGTACCCCCAGTGTCAGCGTCATTATCCTGTACCCCCAGTGTCATTATCCTGTACCCCCAGTGTCAACGTCATTATCCTGTACCCCCAGTGTCAGCGTCATTATCCTGTACTCCCAGTGTCATTATCATGTACCCCTATTGTCATCCTGTACCCCCAGTGTCATTATCCTGTACCCCCAGTGTCAGCGTCATTATCCTGTACCCCCAATGTCATTATCATGTACCCCTATTGTCATCCTGTACCCCCAGTGTCATTATCCTGTACCCCCAGTGTCAGCGTCATTATCCTGTACCCCCAGTGTCATTATCCTGTACCCCCAGTGTCATTATCCTGTACCCCCAGTGTCAGCGTCATTATCCTGTACCCCCAGTGTCATTATCCTGTACCCCCAGTGTCAATGTCATTATCCTGTACCCCCAGTGTCAGCGTCATTATCATGTACCCCTATTGTCATCCTGTACCCCCAGTGTCATTATCCTGTACCCCCAGTGTCGGCGTCATTATCCTGTACCCCCAGTGTCAGCGTCATTATCCTGTACCCCCAGTGTCAGCGTCATTATCCTGTACCCCCAGTGTCAGCGTCATTATCCTGTACCCCCAGTGTCATTATCCTGTACCCCCAGTGTCAGCGTCATTATCCTGTACCCCCAGTGTCAGCGTCATTATCCTGTACCCCCAGTGTCATTATCCTGTACCCCCAGTGTCAGCGTCATTATCCTGTACCCCCAGTGTCATTATCCTGTACCCCCAGTGTCAGCGTCATTATCCTGTACCCCTATTGTCATCCTGTACCCCCAGTGTCAGCGTCATTATCCTGTACCCCCAGTGTCAGCGTCATTATCCTGTACCCCCAGTGTCATTATCCTGTACCCCCAGTGTCATTATCCTGTACCCCCAGTGTCAGCGTCATTATCCTGTACCCCCAGTGTCATTATCCTGTACCCCCAGTGTCAATGTCATTATCCTGTACCCCCAGTGTCAGCGTCATTATCCTGTACCCCCAGTGTCATTATCATGTACCCCTATTGTCATCCTGTACCCCCAGTGTCATTATCCTGTACCCCCAGTGTCGGCGTCATTATCCTGTACCCCCAGTGTCAGCGTCATTATCCTGTACCCCCAGTGTCAGCGTCATTATCCTGTACCCCCAGTGTCAGCGTCATTATCCTGTACCCCCAGTGTCATTATCCTGTACCCCCAGTGTCAGCGTCATTATCCTGTACCCCCAGTGTCAGCGTCATTATCCTGTACCCCCAGTGTCATTATCCTGTACCCCCAGTGTCAGCGTCATTATCCTGTACCCCCAGTGTCATTATCCTGTACCCCCAGTGTCAGCGTCATTATCCTGTACCCCCAGTGTCATTATCATGTACCCCTATTGTCATCCTGTACCCCCAGTGTCAGCGTCATTATCCTGTACCCCCAGTGTCAGCGTCATTATCCTGTACCCCCAGTGTCATTATCCTGTACCCCCAGTGTCATTATCCTGTACCTCCAGTGTCAGTGTCTATGCTGTACCTAAGGGTAAATACTCCGGCTATGAATAGTCAGAATCTGACTATTCCCGATATTAACCGATGGCATAAAGTATAAACACACAAGCAAGCTTTGGCCCACAATCACCACGGCCCCTCCTCATCGCTACTCATCCCTCGTCCTCCAAATCCAGCTTCTCCACCATGACAGATCATCTTTCCACTCTACTCTCAAGATCACACCTAATCACCTGTCCGCTTGACCCGCTCCCGTCCCACCTCATCCCCAACATCACTGCAGTCCTCATCCCGACCATAACCCATCTCTTCAATCTATCACTAACAACTGGTGTATTCTCTTCATGCTTTAAACATGCCTCCATCACACCCATCCTCAATAAGCCCTCCCTTGACCCATCCTCTGTGTCTAACTACTGCCCTATATCCCTTCTCCCCTATGCCTCAAAACTACTGGAACAGCATGTCCATCTCCAACTGTCCTCTCACCTCTCCTCCTGCTCCTTCTTAGACCAGTTAGAATCTGGCTTCCGACCACATCACTCCACTGAAACTGCCCTAACCAAAGTCACCAATGACCTACTAACTACCAAAGCCAAGCGACACTACTCTGTCCTCCTCCAGGACCTGTCCTCTGCCTTCTACACTACTCTGTCCTCCTCTTCCAGGACCTGTCCTCTACCTTCTACACTACTCTGTCCTCCTCTTCCTGGACCTGTCCTCCTCTTCCAGGACCTGTCCTCTGCCTTCTAGACTACTCTTTCCTCCTCCTCCTGGACCTGTCCTCTGCCTTCTACACTACTCTTTCCTCCTCCTCCTGTACCTGTCCTCTGCCTTTGACACAGTAGACCATTCCCTCCTACTACAGATTCTCTCATCTCTGGGCATCACAGACTTGGTCCTATCATGGATCTCCTCATACCTAACCGACCGAACTTTCAGCGTCTCCCATTCTCACACCACCTCCTCATCTCGCCCCCTATCTGTCGGTGTCCCCCAAGGCTCAGTTCTTGGACCCCTGCTGTTCTCCATCTACACCTTTGGCCTGGGACAGCTCATAGCGTCCCACGGCTTCCAGTATCATCTCTATGCCGATGACACACAGATCTACCTCTCTGGACCTGACATTACCTCTCTACTAACCAGAATCCCACAATGTCTGTCTGCTATTTCATCCTTCTTCTCTGCGCGATTCCTAAAACTTAACATGGACAAAACAGAGTTCATTGTCTTTCCTCCTCCTCACTCATCTCCTCCAACAAACTATCAAGGTTGATGGTTGCTCACTCTCTCCAGTCTCACAAGCTCGTTGCCTTGGAGTAACCCTGGACTCTGCTCTATCCTTCAGGCCGCACTTTCAAGCTCTTTTCACCTCATGCCGACTACAACTCAAAAATATCTCCCGGATCCGTACATTCCTTGACCAAGAATCGGCAAAAACATTAGTACATGCCCTCATCATCTCCCGCCTGGACTACTGTAACCTCCTGCTCTCTGGCCTCCCTTCCAACACTCTTGAACCCCTCCAATCTATCCTAAACTGCGGCCTGATTAATCCACCTCTCCCCTCGCTACTCCCCAGCCTCGCCACTCTGCCAATCCCTCCACTGGCTTCCCATCGCCCAATGACTCCAGATCAAAACATTAACCATGACATACAAAGCCATGCACAACCTGTCCCCTCCTTACATCTGTGACCTAGTCTCCCGGTACCTACCTGCACGCAACCTCAGATCCTCACAAGATCTCCTCTTCTGCCCTCTTCCCACAATTGCATACAAGATTTCTCCAGAGCTTCCCCCATACTCTGGAACGCTCTACCCCAACATATCAGACTCTTTTCTACTGTGGAAAGCTTCAAGAGGAACCTGAAGACCCAGCTCTTCCGACAAGCCTACAACCTACAATAACCCTCAGTCCAGTAGACCACTGCGTAACCAGCTCTGTCCTCACCTATTGTACCATCACCCATTCCCTGTAGACTGTGAGCCCTCGCGGGCAGGGTCCTCTCTCCTCCTGTAGACTGTGAGCCCTCGCGGGCAGGGTCCTCTCTCCTCCTGTAGACTGTGAGCGCTCGCGGGCAGGGTCCTCTCTCCTCCTGTAGACTGTGAGCCCTCGCGGGCAGGGTCCTCTCTCCTCCTGTAGACTGTGAGCCCTCGCGGGCAGGGTCCTCTCTCTCCTCCTGTAGACTGTGAGCCCTCGCGGGCAGGGTCCTCTCTCCTCCTGTAGACTGTGAGCCCTCGCGGGCAGGGTCCTCTCTCCTCCTCCTGTAGACTGTGAGCCCTCGCGGGCAGGGTCCTCTCTCCTCCTGTAGACTGTGAGCCCTCGCGGGCAGGGTCCTCTCTCCTCCTGTAGACTGTGAGCCCTCGCGGGCAGGGTCCTCCCTCCTCCTGTAGACTGTGAGCGCTCGCGGGCAGGGTCCTCTCTCCTCCTATACCAGTCTGTTTTGCAATGTTTATGATTATTGTACTTGTTTTTATGTATACCCTTTTCACTTGTAAAGCGCCATGGAATAAATGGCGCTATAATAATAATAACTCATCCAGACTGGTGACGAGAACCTTAGATCAGTCAGTAGCAGATGCTGCACTGCTTGGAAACCACAATAAGTGGAAGATAACTCGATGCCGCGAGGAGATCCTGGTGCAGTTACACAGAGCACAGGATGGACAAGGCGAACATTCATGCTCACAACTTGGAAAAAAGCCTTTGTTCACACATTGTTCATGTTGATAAAGAAACTGCGCACAAAAATCAGGTTTTGCTGTTTTTTTTTCTTGTGTTTTTTGGGCAGATTACTGTGTGATTTTTTTCCACAGTATGTTTAATGAAGTTAATTTCATTCACCAGAAAAAAAAGTTGATTGTGTTCTTGCGCTCCTCTTTTGTGTTTTTGCGCTCTCTTATTTTTGCACTCTCTAGCGTTTTCGCACTCATCTCTCGTGTTTTCGCATTTTCTCATGTTTGTTTTCACGCTTACGCAGTCTTCCCTGTTTTTGCGCTCGAGTTTTCGCGCTCTCCTGTTTTCGCGCTCTCTTGTTTTTGCCCTCCCTAGCGTTTTCGCGCTCTCTCATGTTTTTGCACTCATCTCTCGTGTTTTCGTGCTCTCTCGTGTTTGTTTTTATGCTCACGCAGTCTCTCGTGTTTTTGTGCTCATCTCTCGTGTTTTCATGCAGTCTCTCGTGTTTTTGCGTTCTTTCCTGTTTTTGCACTCATCACTCATGTTTTCGCACTCATCTCTCGTGTTTTTGCACTCATCTCTCGTGTTTTCATGCTCTCTCATGTTTGTTTTTGTGCTCCTGCAGTCTCTCGTGTTTTTGCACTCATTGCTCATGTTTTTGCACTCATCTCTCGTGTTTTCGCGCTCTCTCGTGTTTGTTTTGGTGCTCACGCAGTCTCTCGTGTTTTCGCACTCTCTCGTGTTGTTGCACTCTCTCTCCTGTTTTAGTGCTCCTCTCTCATGTTTTCGCACTCATCTCTTGTGTTTTCGCACTCATCTCTCGTGTTTTTGCTCTCTCTCGTGTTTGTTTTCGTGCTCACGTAGTCTCTCGTGTTTTTGCGCTCTTTCGTGTTTTTGCACTCATCTCTCGTGTTTTCAAGCTCTCTCGTGTTTGTTTTCGCGCTCACGCAGTCTCTCGTGTTTTTGCACTCATCTCTCGTGTTTTGGCGCCCTCTCGTGTTTGTTTTCGTGCTCACGCAGTCTCATGTTTTTGCACTCATCTCTCATGTTTTCGCATTCTCTCGTGTTTTCGCATTCTCTCGTGTTTTCGCATTCTCTCGTGTTTGTTTTTGTGCTCCTGCAGTCTCTCGTGTTTTTGGACTCATCGCTCATGTTTTCGCGCTCTCTCGTGTTTGTTTTTGTGCTCACGCAGTCTCATGTTTTTGCACTCATCTCTCGTGTTTTCGCATTCTCTCGTGTTTTTGCATTCTCTCGTGTTTGTTTTTGTGCTCCTGCAGTCTCTCGTGTTTTTGGACTCATCGCTCATGTTTTCGCGCTCTCTCGTGTTTGTTTTTGTGCTCACGCAGTCTCTCGTGGTTTTCACAGATTCTTTTGTTTTCACACTCATCTCTCGTGTTTTTGCGCTCTCTTGTGTTTGTTTTTGTGCTCACGCAGTCTCTCGTGTTTTCGCACTCTCTCGTGTTGTTGCACTCTCTCTCCTATTTTAGCGCTCCTCTCTCATGTTTTCGCACTCTCGTGTTTGTTTTCGCGCTCACGCAGTCTCTCGTGTTTTTGCACTCATCTCTCGTGTTTTCACGCTCTCTCGTGTTTGTTTTCGTGCTCACGCAGTCTCTCGTGTTTTTGCACTCATCTCTCGTGTTTTCGCACTCTCTTGTGTTGTTGCACTCTCTCTCCTGTTTTAGCGCTCCTCTCTCATGTTTTCGCGCTCTCTCATGTTTGTTTTAGCGCTCACGCAGTCTCTCGTGTTTTTTCGCTCTTTTGTGTTTTTGCACTCTCTCGTCCTTTCGCACTCTTTCATTGCTTTCCATGGGGCGAGAACGCTGCAAAACTGCTTTTAGGCTATGTGCGCACTTTGCTTTTTACCTGCTTTTTTGCTGCTTTTTCAACTGCAGCGTTTAATGCCAAAATGGTTGTGTTCTGCTTTTCAAGCAAAGTCTATGGGAATTTGGGTTTCTTGTCCGCACTTTGCAGTTCAAACTGCAGGATTTTTGTTGCAGAACTTTGGTCAAAAACTCAGCTTTGCAGTGCAAAACCCAAATGGCAAAAACAAAAACATGACAATTGTTTTTGCCATTTGGGTTTTGCACTGCAAAGCTGAGTTTTTGACCAAAGTTCTGCAACAAAAAGGCTGCAGTTTGAACTGCATAGTGCGGACAAGAAAACCAAATTCCCATAGACTTTGCTTGAAAAGCAGAACACAACCATTTTGGCATTAAACGCTGCAGTTGAAAAAGCAGCAAAAAAGCAGGTAAAAAGCAAAGTGCGCACATAGCCTAAGAATTCACATGAAGCAGATTTCTAAAAAAAAAAAAAAAACCCAGCAGTTTTCCCTCAGTGAAGCGTGTGCATGAGATCCTGAAATCCAAGCCTTGAGTAAACCCCAGCAACCTTTCCGTGCGCCGCGCACCAGGCGTACAGTCCTCCGCACAGGCAATGTGGTATATACAGGGATGTCTATTACATGTAGCTCCAACAATGAAAACTTTGCGCAAAGTTCCAAAAATCTACCAAACTGCAGATTATGTGTAATAAGCCGCAATCACAGAATCGCCGCTCGCTGACACTTTCCTGCCTGATATAGGAGGAAGCTGAAGAATGAATGGATCCAGCATGTCTCACACCTGGGGAGGGGTCTGGAGGAGGAGGACAGGGAGGGGATGGGAGGACGGGGAATGGGCAGACGATGATGGGGAAAGCTGCAGGGAGATACTCGGGCATCCACAGCCAGATCCCAGGGGCTCCTGTCTGCGGCCAGAGGTGAGAACACATCACTACAACCACCATCATCCACCGCATGAGCTTCATTCTGGAGAGCGCAGGGGAGAGGGGGACACAGGATGAATGGACATAAACGGGAGGGGGCTTATATAGGGCTACAGGGTGAAGGCAACGAAGCTGAGGCTGCCCATATTACATAGCTGTCCAGCAAATGTGGACCCTGCAGACGCATGCACACTCCTTACAGCTGAGCATACATGAGCTCTTGGTAGGAAGAGTGTTACATAGGACTGCAGCTGACATCTACTACATTATCTGTACTCAGAGATATCACTGTGTTATCTGTGGTGTTACATAGGACTGCGGGTGACATCTACTACATTATCTGTACTCAGAGAGTAATCACTGTGTTATCTGTGGTGTTACATAGGACTGCAGGTGACATCTACTACATTATCTGTACTCAGAGAGTAATCACTGTGTTATCTGTGGTGTTACATAGGACTGCAGGTGACATCTACTACATTATCTGTACTCAGAGATATCACTGTGTTATCTGTGGTGTTACATAGGACTGCAGGTGACATCTACTACATTATCTGTACTCAGAGATATCACTGTTATCTGTGGTGTTACATAGGACTGCAGGTGACATCTACTACATTATCTGTACTCAGATATATCACTGTGTTATCTGTGGTGTTACATAGGACTGCAGGTGACATCTACTACATTATCTGTACTCAGAGATATCACTGTGTTATCTGTAGTGTTACATAGGACTGCAGGTGACATCTACTACATTATCTGTACTCAGAGATATCACTGTTATCTGTGGTGTTACATAGGACTGCAGGTGACATCTACTACATTATCTGTACTCAGATATATCACTGTGTTATCTGTGGTGTTACATAGGACTGCAGGTGACATCTACTACATTATCTGTACTCAGAGATATCACTGTGTTATCTGTAGTGTTACATAGGACTGCAGGTGACATCTACTACATTATCTGTACTCAGAGCTATCACTGTGTTATCTGTGGAGTTACATAGGACTGCAGGAGACATCTACTACATTATCTGTACTCAGAGAGATATCACTGTGTTATCTGTGGTGTTACATAGGACTGCAGGTGACATCTACTACATTATCTGTACTCAGAGATATCACTGTGTTATCTGTGGTGTTACATAGGACTGCAGGTGACATCACTACATTATCTGTACTCAGAGATATCACTGTGTTATCTGTGGTGTTACATAGGACTGCAGGTGACATCTACTACATTATCTGTACTCAGAGATATCACTGTGTTATCTGTGGTGTTACATAGGACTGCAGGTGACATCTACTACATTATCTGTACTCAGAGATATCACTGTGTTATCTGTTGTGTTACATAGGACTGCAGGTGACATCACTACATTATCTGTACTCAGAGATATCACTGTTATCTGTGGTGTTACATAGGACTGCAGGTGACATCTACTACATTATCTGTACTCAGAGAGATATCACTGTGTTATCTGTGGTGTTACATAGGACTGCAGGTGACATCTACTACATTATCTGTACTCAGAGATATCACTGTGTTATCTGTGGTGTTACATAGGACTGCAGGTGACATCACTACATTATCTGTACTCAGAGATATCACTGTGTTATCTGTGGTGTTACATAGGACTGCAGGAGACATCTACTACATTATCTGTACTCAGAGCTATCACTGTGTTATCTGTGGAGTTACATAGGACTGCAGGAGACATCTACTACATTATCTGTACTCAGAGAGATATCACTGTGTTATCTGTGGTGTTACATAGGACTGCAGGTGACATCTACTACATTATCTGTACTCAGAGATATCACTGTGTTATCTGTGGTGTTACATAGGACTGCAGGTGACATCTACTACATTATCTGTACTCAGAGATATCACTGTGTTATCTGTGGTGTTACATAGGACTGCAGGTGACATCTACTACATTATCTGTACTCAGAGATATCACTGTGTTATCTGTGGTGTTACATAGGACTGCAGGTGACATCTACTACATTATCTGTACTCAGAGAGATATCACTGTGTTATCTGTGGTGTTACATAGGACTGCAGGTGACATCTACTACATTATCTGTACTCAGAGATATCACTGTGTTATCTGTGGTGTTACATAGGACTGCTGGTGACATCTACTACATTATCTGTACTCCGAAAGATATCACTGTGTCGGGTGGGGGTGGGGGTGGGGGTGGGTGCGAGCGGTGGATTAGTTGACGCTTGCGCTGCTGGAAAGTCGTTATCATGAGGAGTTTGGTCCTAATGTCTTATTAATGCACAAGCAATAAGTGCCGCTGTAGCCCCTGGAGAATCCCCCTCCATGTTCCCCTGTACAACCAAGAGGGAGGCCGAGCTCACAGGAGCCATCTACAGCCGCTCAGTGGTGACTTGTCTATAGAGACGTCAAGGGCCTGAAATCAGTACAAATGGCGCTAATGGAATAGTGTCCGGGTCGCTCTCCGGCATGTCACACACTTTCCTCCCCTGACGCCACCTCATGGTGGAGGAGACCCTCTACAGCATTTAGGGCTTGTGCCATCAGGACAAAGTCTTCTCCATCCATATGTGTTGGCGGTGAGATGATTGGTCGCAGCGGTGCAGCAGCCGACATCCCCACACATAACGTCTGCATAGAGGTGACAGCGGGAAGCCGGCCATTCTCCCTGGTCTCATTCTGATGACAGGACACCAGATACACGAGGGTCCTCCAAAGCCAGAAACGTGAGGACCCATATAAGATATATATGGATAATAATAATATTTATTCATTTATATAGCGCTATTAATTCCACAGCATTTACATACAATGGCCACATGGATCTAACAATAGCATCTGGACGTGTCCTAATGGGGAGGCCACATAATGTACCCTAATAATGCTCATACGGCCCATCATGCCTCCCCCAGACCCCTACACCCCCCTCCTCCTCCTCCAGACCCCTACATCCCCTCCTCCAGACCCCTACATCCCCTCCTCCAGACCCCTACATCCCCTCCTCCAGACCCCTACATCCCCTCCTCCAGACCCCTACATCCCCTCCTCCAGACCCCTACATCCCCTCCTCCAGACCCCTACATCCCCTCCTCCAGATCCCTACATCCCCTCCTCCAGACCCCTACATCCCCTCCCCCAGAACCCCTACATCCCCTCCCCCAGAACCCCTACATCCCCTCCCCCAGAACCCCTACATCCCCTCCTCCAGAACCCCTACATCCCCTCCTCCAGATCCCTACATCCCCTCCTCCAGATCCCTACATCCCCTCCTCCAGACCCCTACACCCCCCTCCTCCTCCAGACCCCTACATCCCCCTCCTCCTCCAGACCCCTACATCCCCCTCCTCCTCCAGACCCCTACATCCCCCTCCTCCTCCAGACCCCTACATCCCCCTCCTCCTCCAGACCCCTACATCCCCCTCCTCCTCCAGACCCCTACATCCCCCTCCTCCTCCAGACCCCTACATCCCCCTCCTCCTCCAGACCCCTACATCCCCCTCCTCCTCCAGACCCCTACATCCCCCTCCTCCTCCAGACCCCTACATCCCCCTCCTCCTCCAGACCCCTACATCCCCCTCCTCCTCCAGACCCCTACATCCCCCTCCTCCTCCAGACCCCTACATCCCCCTCCTCCTCCAGACCCCTACATCCCCCTCCTCCTCCAGACCCCTACATCCCCCTCCTCCTCCAGACCCCTACATCCCCCTCCTCCTCCAGACCCCTACATCCCCTCCTCCAGACCCCTACATCCCCTCCTCCAGACCCCTACATCCCCTCCTCCAGATCCCTACATCCCCTCCTCCAGATCCCTACATCCCCTCCTCCAGACCCCTACAACCCCTCCTCCAGACCCCTACATCCCCTCATCCAGACCCCTACAACCCCTCCTCCAGACCCCTACAACCCCTCCTCCAGACCCCTACATCCCCTCATCCAGTCCCCTATAGCCCCTCATGCAGACACCTCTATCCCCTCCTCCAGTCCCCTATAGCCCCTCCTCCAGACTCCTATATCCCCTCCTCCAGACCCCTACAACCCCTCCTCCAGACCCCTACATCCCCTCCTCCAGACCCCTACAACCCCTCCTCCAGACCCCTACAACCCCTCCTCCAGACCCCTACATCCCCTCCTCCAGACCCCTACATCCCCTCATCCAGAACCCCTACATCCCCTCCTCCAGACCCCTACAACCCCTCCTCCAGACCCCTACATCCCTTCCTCCAGACCCCTAGAACCCCTCCTCCAGACCCCTATATTCCCCTACATCCCCTCCTCCAGACCCCTACATCCCCTCATCCAGAACCCCTACATCCCCTCCTCCAGACCCCTACAACCCCTCCTCCAGACCCCTACATCCCCTCCTCCAGACCCCTACATCCCCTCCTCCAGACCCCTACATCCTCTCCTCCAGACCCCTACATCCCCTCCTCCAGACCCCTACATCCCCTCCTCCAGACCCCTACATCCCTTCCTCCAGACCCCTAGAACCCCTCCTCCAGACCCCTATATTCCCCTACATCCCCTCCTCCAGACCCCTACATCCCCTCATCCAGAACCCCTACATCCCCTCCTCCAGACCCCTACAACCCCTCCTCCAGACCCCTACATCCTTTCCTCCAGACCCCTACATCCCTTCCTCCAGACCCCTAGAACCCCTCCTCCAGACCCCTAGAACCCCTCCTCCAGACCCCTATATTCCCCTCCTCCAGACCCCTACACCCCCCTCCTCCAGACCCCTACACCCCCCTCCTCCAGACCCCTACACCCCCCTCCTCCAGACCCCTACACCCCCCTCCTCCAGACCCCTACACCCCCCTCCTCCAGACCCCTACACCCCCCTCCTCCAGACCCCTACACCCCCCTCCTCCAGACCCCTACACCCCCCTCCTCCAGACCCCTACACCCCCCTCCTCCAGACCCCTACACCCCCTCCTCCAGACCCCTACACCCCCCTCATCCAGACCCCTACACCCCCCTCCTCCAGACCTCTACACCCCCCTCCTCCAGACCCCTACACCCCCTCCTCCAGACCCCTACACCCCCTCCTCCAGACCCCTACATCCCCTCCTCCAGACCCCTACATCCCCTCCTCCAGACCCCTACATCCCCTCCTCCAGACCCCTATATCCCCTCATCCAGTCCCCTATAGCCCCTCATGCAGACGCCTCTATCCCCTCCTCCAGTCCCCTATAGCCCATCCTCCAGACTTCTATATCCACTCCTCCAGACCCCTATATCCCCTCAATCAGACCACTATATCCCCTCCTCCAGACACCTATATTCCCCTCCTCCAGACCCCTATATTCCCCTCCTCCAGACCCCTATATTCCCCTCCTCCAGACCCCTACATCCCCTCAATCAGACCCCTACATCCCCTCAATCAGACCCCTATATCCCCTCAATCAGACCCCTATATCCCCTCCTCCAGACCCCTATATCCCCTCCTCCAGACCCCTATATCCCCTCCTCCAGACCCCTATATCCCCTTCTCCAGACTCCTATATCCCCTCCTCCAGACCCCTACATCCCCTCCTCCAGACCCCTATATCCCCTCATCCAGTCCCCTATAGCCCCTCATGCAGACGCCTCTATCCCCTCCTCCAGTCCCCTATAGCCCCTCCTCCAGACTCCTATATCCACTCCTCCAGACCCCTATATCCCCTCCTCCAGACCCCTATATCCCCTCCTCCAGACACCTATATTCCCCTCCTCCAGACACCTATATTCCCCTCCTCCAGACCCCTACATCCCCTCAATCAGACCCCTATATCCCCTCAATCAGACCCCTATATCCCCTCCTCCAGACCCCTATATCCCCTCTTCCAGACCCCTATATCCTCTCCTCCAGACCCCTATATCCCCTTCTCCAGACTCCTATATCCCCTCCTCCAGACCCCTATATACCCTCAATCAGACCCCTATATCCCCTTCTCCAGACTCCTATATCCCCTCCTCCAGACCCCTATATCCCCTCAATCAGACCCCTATATCCCCATCTCCAGACTCCTATATCCCCTCATCTAGACCCCTATATCCCCTTCTCCAGACTCCTATATCCCCTCATCCAGACCCCTACATCCCCTCCTCCAGACCCCTATATCCCCTCCTCCAGACCCCTATATCCCCTCAATCAGACCCCTATATCCCCTTCTCCAGACTCCTATATCCCCTCATCTGGACCCCTATATCCCCTCATCCAGACCCCTATATCCCCTCATCCAGAGCCCTACATCCCCTCATCCAGACCCCTATATTCCCCTCCTCCAGACCCCTATATCCCCTTAATCAGACCCCTATATCCCCTCCTTCAGACCCCTATATCCCCTCCTCCAGACCCCTATATCCCCTCCTCCAGACCCCTATATCCCCTTCTCCAGACTCCTATATCCCCTCCTCCAGACCCCTATATCCCCTTCTCCAGACTCCTATATCCCCTCCTCCAGACCCCTATATCCCCTCAATCAGACCCCTATATCCCCATCTCCAGACTCCTATATCCCCTCATCTAGACCCCTATATCCCCTCCTCCAGACCCCTATATCCCCTTCTCCAGACCCCTATATCCCCTCATCTAGACCCCTATATCCCCTCATCCAGACCCCTACATCCCCTCATCCAGACCCCTACATCCCCTCATCCAGACCCCTACATCCCCTCCTCCAGACCCCTACATCCCCTCCTCCAGACCCCTATATTCCCCTCCTCCAGACCCCTATATTCCCCTCCTCCAGACCCCTATATTCCCCTCCTCCAGACCCCTATATCCCCTCCTCCAGACCCCTATATCCCCTCCTCCAGACCCCTATATCCCCTCAATCAGACCCCTATATCCCCTTCTCCAGACTCCTATATCCCCTCATCTGGACCCCTATATCCCCTCATCCGGACCCCTATATCCCCTCATCCAGAGCCCTACATCCCCTCATCCAGACCCCTATATTCCCCTCCTCCAGACCCCTATATTCCCCTCCTCCAGACCCCTATATCCCCTCAATCAGACCCCTATATCCCCTCCTCCAGACCCCTATATCCCCTCCTCCAGACCCCTATATCCCCTCATCTGGACCCCTATATCCCCTCAATCAGACCCCTATATCCCCTTCTCCAGACTCCTATATCCCCTCATCTGGACCCCTATATCCCCTCATCCAGACCCCTATATCCCCTCCTCCAGACCCCTATATCCCCTCCTCCAGACCCCTATATCCCCTCAATCAGACCCCTATATCCCCTTCTCCAGACTCCTATATCCCCTCATCTGGACCCCTATATCCCCTCATCCGGACCCCTATATCCCCTCCTCCAGACCCCTATATTCCCCTCCTCCAGACCCCTATATCCCCTCAATCAGACCCCTATATCCCCTCCTCCAGACCCCTATATCCCCTCATCTGGACCCCTATATCCCCTCATCCAGACCCCTATATCCCCTCATCCAGACCCCTATATCCCCTCATCCAGAGCCCTACATCCCCTCATCCAGACCCCTATATTCCCCTCCTCCAGACCCCTATATCCCCTTAATCAGACCCTTATATCCCCTCCTCCAGACTCCTATATCCCCTCATCTAGACCCCTACATCCCCTCATCCATACCCCTATATCCTCTCATCCAGACCCCTATATCCCCTCCTCCAGACCCCTATATCCCCTCAATCAGACCCCTATATCCCCTTCTCCAGACTCCTATATCCCCTCATCTGGACCCCTATATCCCCTCATCCAGACCCCTATATCCCCTTATCCAGTCCCCTATATCCCCTCCTCCAGACCCCTATATCCTCTCATCCAGACCCCTATATCCCCTCATTCATACCCCTATATCCTCTCATCCAGACCCCTATATCCCCTCCTCCAGACCCCTATATCTCCTCCTCCAGACCCCTATATCTCCTCATCCAGAGCCCTACATCCCCTCATCCAGACTCCTATATTTCCTCATCCAGTCCCCTATATCCCCTCATCCAGACCCCTACATCCCCCCATCCAGACCCCTATATTCCCCTCCTCCAGACCCCTATATCCCCTTAATCAGACCCTTATATCTCCTCCTCCAGACTCCTATATCCTCTCATCCAGACCCCTATATCCCCTCATTCATACCCCTATATCCTCTCATCCAGACCCCTATATCCCCTCCTCCAGACCCCTACATCCCCTCCTCCAGACCCCTATATCCCCTTAATCAGACCCTTATATCCCCTCCTCCAGACTCCTATATCCTCTCATCCAGACCCCTATATCCCCTCATTCATACCCCTATATCCTCTCATCCAGACCCCTATATCCCCTCCTCCAGACCCCTACATCCCCTCCTCCAGACCCCTATCTCTCCTCATCCAGACCCCTACATCCCCTCCTCCAGACCCCTATACCCCTTATCCAGACCCTATTACTTATCGGGCTTTTTACTGATCCTCTGCGATTCGATCATTTTCCTTTCAGAAAAGTGTTTTTTCTCCAGCAGGAAACACATAAATGTTACCAGAAAGTCACGTAAAAAATGGATTGTGCGGAGACTCGGGTCTGCGAGAGCCGTCACCGTCTGCACTCACATCTATGAGGAGCCCAGGGTGTAACACCAAAGATTCATGCATCTGTCCTCCTAAATAATAAACTGAGGGGCACAGGGAGCGGAGCAATGATCTGCAGATCTCTGGAGGCACAGGGAGCGGAGCAATGATCTGCAGATCTCTGGAGGCACAGGGAGCGGAGCAATGATCTGCAGATCTCTGGAGGCACAGGGAGCGGAGCAATGATCTGCAGATCTCTGGAGGCACAGGGAGCGGAGCAATGATCTGCAGATCTCTGGAGGCACAGTATCTCATAACTGAGGCGCCATCACATTTCTGTAAATATTTTATTATATCTTCTCCTGGGACAGCGCTGCAGACCTGACCCTGTGCAGTGTCAGTGCGCAGCTTATATAGAATGTACAGTGTCAGTGCGCAGCTTGTATACATACAATGTGCAGTGTCAGTGCGCAGCTTGTATACATACAATGTGCAGTGTCAGTGCGCAGCTTGTATACATACAATGTGCAGTGTCAGTGCGCAGCTTGTATACATACAATGTGCAGTGTCAGTGCGCAGCTTGTATACATACAATGTGCAGTGTCAGTGCGCAGCTTGTATACATACAATGTGCAGTGTCAGTGCGCAGCTTGTATACATACAATGTGCAGTGTCAGTGCGCAGCTTGTATACATACAATGTGCAGTGTCAGTGCGCAGCTTGTATACATACAATGTGCAGTGTCAGTGCGCAGCTTGTATACATACAATGTGCAGTGTCAGTGCGCAGCTTGTATACATACAATGTGCAGTGTCAGTGCGCAGCTTGTATACATACAATGTGCAGTGTCAGTGCGCAGCTTGTATACATACAATGTGCAGTGTCAGTGCGCAGCTTGTATACAATGTGCAGTGTCAGTGCGCAGCTTGTATACAATGTGCAGTGTCAGTGCGCAGCTTGTATACAATGTGCAGTGTCAGTGCGCAGCTTGTATACAATGTGCAGTGTCAGTGCGCAGCTTGTATACAATGTGCAGTGTCAGTGCGCAGCTTGTATACAATGTGCAGTGTCAGTGCGCAGCTTGTATACAATGTGCAGTGTCAGTGCGCAGCTTGTATACAATGTGCAGTGTCAGTGCGCAGCTTGTATACAATGTGCAGTGTCAGTGCGCAGCTTGTATACATACAATGTGCAGTGTCAGTGCGCAGGTTGTATACATACAATGTGCAGTGTCAGTGCGCAGCTTGTATACAATGTGCAGTGTCAGTGCGCAGCTTGTATACAATGTGCAGTGTCAGTGCGCAGCTTGTATACAATGTGCAGTGTCAGTGCGCAGCTTGTATACAATGTGCAGTGTCAGTGCGCAGCTTGTATACACTGTGCAGTGTCAGTGCGCAGCTTGTATACACTGTGCAGTGTCAGTGCGCAGCTTGTATACACTGTGCAGTGTCAGTGCGCAGCTTGTATACAATGTGCAGTGTCAGTGCGCAGCTTGTATTCAATGTGCAGTGTCAGTGCGCAGCTTGTATACAATGTGCAGTGTCAGTGCGCAGCTTGTATACAATGTGCAGTGTCAGTGCGCAGCTTGTATACAATGTGCAGTGTCAGTGCGCAGCTTGTATACAATGTGCAGTGTCAGTGTGCAGCTTGTATACAATGTGCAGTGTCAGTGCGCAGCTTGTATACAATGTGCAGTGTCACTGCGCAGCTTGTATACAATGTGCAGTGTCAGTGCGCAGCTTGTATACAATGTGCAGTGTCAGTGCGCAGCTTGTATACAATGTGCAGTGTCAGTGCGCAGCTTGTATATAATGTGCAGTGTCAGTGCGCAGCTTGTATAACAGTTTAAATAAGTCATCACAGCCAGTAATGTCTAAACAGCTGGCAACAAAAGTGAGTACACCCCTAAGTGACAATGGCCAAATGTGTCCAATTAGTCATTTTCATTCCCGGTGTTATGTGACTCATTAGTGTTACAAGGTCTCAGGTGTGAATGGAGGGCAGGTAGTCTGCCTGTCAGTGCTCAGACCATACGCCGCACACTGCAGAGGTTACAGGGGTAGGAGATCTGCCTATCAGTGCTCAGACCATATGTCGCACACTGCATCACATTGCTCTGCATGGCTGTCGTCCCAGAAGGATGCCTCTTCTAAAGATGATGCACAAGAAAGCCATAGTTTGCTGAAGACAAGCAGACTAAGGACATGGATTAATAGAACCATCCTGTGGTCTGATGAGACCGAGATAATCTTATTTGGATCAGATGGTATCAGCATGTGGTGGCAGCAGGTGAGGAGGACAAAGACAAGTGTGTCCTGCCTACAGTCAGGCATGGTGGAAGGTCATGGTTTGGGGCTGCATGAGTGCTTCCGGCTGTGTACTACAGGTCATTGAGGGAACCATGAATGCCAACATGTCCTGTAACACTGAAGCAGAGCAGGATCCCCTCCCTTCATATTCTAACATAACGACCCCAAATACCTCCAAGACCCCCACTGCCTGAGGGTGAAGGTGCTGGACCGGCCGAGCATCTCCAGACCTAAATCCTATGGAGCATCTGTGGGGCCTCATTAAACAGAAGGTGGAGGAGCACAAGGTCTGTAACATCCACCAGCTCCGGGATGTCGTCATGGAGGATGAAGATGATCCAGTGGCTCCTGTGAAGATCTAGTGACCTCCAGGCCCAAGAGAGGGAAGGCCGTGCTGGAAAATAATGGCGGCCACATAAAATATAGACACCAAGGGCACAATGTGGCCATTATCACTCAGGGGTGTACTCACATTTGTTGCCAGCGGTTTAGACATTAATGGCTGTGGTGAGTTATTTACACTGTTATACAAGCTGCGCACTGACACTACACATTGTATACAAGCTGCGCACTGACACTGCACATTGCATACAAGCTGCCCACTGACTGTACATTGTATACAAGCTGCACACTGACACTGCACATTGTATACACGCTGCGCACTGACACTGCACATTGTATACAAGCTGCGCACTGACACTGCACATTGTATACAAGCTGCCCACTGACTGTACATTGTATACAAGCTGCACACTGACACTACACATTGTATACAAGCTGCACACTGACACTGCACATTCTATACACGCTGCGCACTGACACTGCACATTGTATCACAGGGTCAGAGATTCAGTGTTGTCCCACAAGAATATATAATAAAATATTTAGACAAATGTCAGGGGTGTACTCACTTTTATGACATGCTGTAAGTGGGGCAATAATCTGCAGAGTACATTAAGGTGTATCTGTATGAAGGTAGACAGGATGTTGCAATGTTCTGCAGATCTCTACAGAGGTCATTGGTGTACTACAGTAATATCGCCCGTCAATAGTGGGGACGGTTTAGTGTTAACCCTTTACATCCAGCATAGGAGTGCTCATTCATCCTGACTTTGCGTAACGTTTTTTTTAGCTTAGTTTATCAATTTGGCTAAATCTGTGAATTTTTGGATTAGTGCGAGGTGGGAGAAAGCACATTCCTGAGGGCAGGCGAGACCGCGATATCAGAAACCCATAAAAGCTAAGGCGAGGTTCACTGCGCTCCGTGGCTGTAAATTGTGAGCAGGTTTACAGGACTCTGGGGCGCGGGTTCTCAGGAGGAGCACACACTGTCCGTATACAGAACGCCTGTATACAAGCAGTGGATGCACATTACCTGCACTGATATCACAGACCATGCAGGCAGCGCGGGAGGAGACGGCTCCCTCTGCACAGTTTACATATGTGCGTATCTAGAAAGGTGAAATGGTTGCTGCTGTTGTTACTAGTAAGTGTTCATCTCACCTCAAGCTGGATTCACAGCTATACTCTTTAGTATTGCTGTGTAATATCCCCTGTGCTGCTGCTTTCCAGTGTTTTATCTCCCTTGGTGCTGGATTCACAGCTCCACTGCTCAGTACAGATGTATAATTTCCCCATATTGCTGCTTTCTAGTAAGTGTTTCATCTCGCTTGGTGGTGGATTCACAGCTACACTGCTCAGTGCTTCTGTATAATTTCCTCCATGCTGCTTTCTAGTAAGTGTTTTATGTCCCTTGGTGCTGGTTTCACAGTTACACTGCTCAGTGCAGATGTATAATTTCCCCCATATTGCTGCTTTCTAGTAAAGGCCCTGTCACACACAGAGATAAATCTGCGGCAGATCTGTGGTTGCAGTGAAATTGTGGACAATCAGTGCCAGGTTTGTGGCTGTGTACAAATAGAACAATATGTCCATGATTTCACTGCAACCACAGATCTGCCAAAGATTTATCTCTGTGTGTGACGGGGCCTTACGTGTTTCATCTCCCTTGATGCTGGATTCACAGTGACACTGCTCAGTACAGATGTATAATTTCCTCTGTGCTGCTGCTTTCTAGTAAGTGTTTCATCTCTCTTGGTGCTGGATTCACAGTGACACTGCTCAGTACAGATGTATAATGTCCTCTGTGCTGCTGCTTTCTAGTAAGTGTTTCATCTCCCTTGGTGCTGGATTCACAGTGACACTGCTCAGTGCTGCTGTATATTGTCCTTTATGCAGCTGCTTTCTGGTAAATGCTTTATCTCACCCCATTGCAGGTTTCACAGCTCCTCGGCTCAGCACTGCTGTCTATCGTCCTCCATGCTGCTGCAGCTCCTTTTTATTATTCACTAATGTTATTTGTCATGTACATACACCTCAGCTAATTGCTTTGAGGTGTTGCACAAAGGCTTCCATAAGTGATGCAGAGACAATATTGCCAAAGGATTTGAGCCAGAAATTTGCAATTTGATGCAAATCTAATTCTACTCTATGGAAGGAGCAGCCCAGTGTCATGAGAATAGGATCACCCAGAAAAGATTCTTACACCCGATCCCATCTATATCCCAGTAACTAGAGAGAAAGCGCAGAGATTTGCTTCTGCAGAGGATATGTGTCATTTTATTATGAGCGGCCAATGCGGGAGGAGACCGCTGTAAATAAGGGCAGGAAGCGTGTAACAAATGTGAATCACAAGTAAAACCACGACGTGAATAGTGAGAGAGGAACTTGTTGGTTTATAACAGGAATCGTGTGTGAGGGCAGCTGGGTGCACGCAGGTCTGCTGCAAAAGGGTCTGCTGCAAAAGGGTCTGCTGCAAAAGGGTCTGCTGCAAAAGGGTCTGCTGCAAAAGGGTCTGCTGCAAAAGGGTCTGCTGCAAAAGGGTCTGCTGCAAAAGGATCTGCTGCAAAAGGGTGTGCTGCAAAAGGATCTGCTGCAAAAGGATCTGCTGCAAAAGGATCTGCTGCAAAAGGATCTGCTGCAAAAAGGGTCTGCTGCAAAAAGGGTCTGCTGCAAAAAGGGTCTGCTGCAAAAAGGGTCTGCTGCAAAAAGGGTCTGCTGCAAAAAGGGTCTGCTGCAAAAAGGGTCTGCTGCAAAAAGGGTCTGCTGCAAAAAGGGTCTGCTGCAAAAAGGGTCTGCTGCAAAAGGATCTGCTGCAAAAAGGGTCTGCTGCAAAAAGGGTCTGTTGCAAAAAGGGTCTGCTGCAAAAGGGTCTGCTGCAAAAGGGTCTGCTGCAAAAGGGTCTGCTGCAAAAGGGTCTGCTGCAAAAGGATCTGCTGTAAAAGGATCTGCTGCAAAAAGATCTGCTGTAAAGTCTTATCGCACCCCCAGTGGTGACAGAGACTGGAGAAGAAACTGTAGGTGAGTGAAGAACCTGCTGGATATTGTGCTGGTGCAAAAGCAATAAGATACATGATAGTAATGTACGTGTGCGGTATCAGTATAGGTAGAAGCTGCCACCGCTTTCTGTTAAAGGATCAGAGCCAAAGGGCGCCTGTCCTCCATACAAGTGCATGTAGTGAAGGGACCAGTCAGGAGTATACGGTATATATTATATATTTATGAGCTTCCATCAAAGGAGGACTTTCATTGTGATCAACTCCTCGGTCTGCAAAGCTCGGGCCCTGATCATATTTGCTTGATTATTTTACTTAGGCGGCTTTCACACTACGTTTTTGTAAACGCAAAAACGGATCCAGTGCAAATGCGTTTTCATTTCAATGCATTTGCAATGGACTCGCGTCAGCATGCGTTCCCATGCGTTTGCGTGCGTTATAGTGAGGATCCAGCGACTTGCAATTTTTTAACTTTTTTCAAAAATGCTACTTGTAGCGTTTTTTAGCTGCGTCCAAATACTGCAAATTGCTGAATCCTGACTAAACGGCATGCAAACACATGTGAACGCTGGCATGCTGATAGACAGGATCCTGCTTGCTCTACTGAGCATGCCCAGAAACCAGCCTGGCGTGATCAGTCCCTCTCTCCCCCTCCCTCTCTCCCCCCCCCCCTCTCTCTCTCCCCTGCCTGAGAGCGGCAGATGCTCGTAACCAAGGTAAATATCTGGTAACCAAGCAAAGCGCTTCACTTAGTTACCCGATGTTTACCTTGGTTACGGGAGCAGGCAGCCCGGCTTCTAGCAGCTGCGGACACTCATAACCAAGGTAAATATCGGGTATCCAAGCAAAGCACTTCGCTTAGTTACCCGATGTTTACCTTGGTTACCAGCGTAAGCAGCTGTCAGATGCCGGCTCCCAGTCTATCACATTCAGGTCCCCTCACTCCTGATCACATGACTTCAATGGCCGCCCATAAATTTCAAGTAACAGGATCCTGCAAAATAACCCATACGTTTTTCTTTGTAAAAACAGGATCCACTTTTACAGCAAAAAACCATTCATGACGCATGCTAAAAAAACGTAGTGTGAAAGCCGCCTTATTCATTAGGTGACAACTTTTTCTGCAGTCACAACTAACCCTTTACTGGCCATGTCTGCGTCTGGATATCATTGCAAGAATACAGCCGGTATCCTGCACATCTAACCACTGGTGTACTGTGGATTTCTGCAGCGCCGGGGATGTTAGGCTACGGTATTTGTTCCTCCGTGTGCCTGATATTTCTTAAAATCTTGTACAAAGCAGATGCTATGGAATATTAATCCTGAAAATCCACGGTACGTATGCTACGCAGGAATATACTGCGCTCACGTTATGTATATTTCTTTTTTTATGCTGCTTTTAAAAATCTGGACAAATATCACAGAGCTGGATGTAAGTTTACACTTCCTGCATTTTTTTCCCCCGTTGCTCCTTTATAAAATAATATGTATGTATATGTATATATGTGTATATATATATATATATATATATATATATATATTGAATACAATGTTGCAAAAGGTCAAAAATTATGAAATAGAGAGGTTGTCCTTTTAAAAGCGTAATTGTGCCACAGGGTTACAAAGGTCTAATAGAACTACTACCCTTACCTTTGCTGATTATCTGCAGAGGTGACCTCATGTTTCCAGCACTTGCAACCGCTGCAGCCCATCAACAAAGCCCGAAGCGGTGGCACAGAGGCAGCGCAGGACCTGGGGAGGGCGAGTGACACCTGCATTTTGTCATTTTAAACCTCTGCAACTCTATGGTAAAATTACATTTTAAAAGAGACAAACCCTTTATGTGAATAAGTTAATTTATATATATTTTTCTCCTCAAATATTAATGTATTTATCTTTATTAAAGAAATGTATATATTGCTTGAAAATGTTACCCAAAAAATCTATAGCTGCAAAAAGAACGAGATCTCATGAAAAAAAAGTAATAATACTAATACTTTAAAAAAACAAAAAACTTCACAAAAATAGTCTGTACAACTTAATGCAACTTGGCAAACAATTTCACCCAAAAAAATCCCACTCTCAGGATTGGTGGGGCTCCGAGTGATGAATATATATTAAAGGGGCCTGAATCTCAACCAAACCTATATGTGATACGTATATTCATTATGTACAGTAAAGGAAAGATAACTCGGGTTTGTGAGTTTTTTGCTCTTGGGGTACCCCGGTATTTCCTTACTCATGCCCGATGTGATTATGTTCCTCACAGAGACTCCCGGGGATGACGATGCTGATGTGACGAGGACACAGTGACATGGAGAATGGGACTGAAGACGAGGGCAATGCCACGTTTTGCTCCATCGATCACACCATACATCAGACCCTCTTCCCGGTGGTGTACGTCGCCGTGTTCGTCATCGGTCTCCCGGCAAACTGCTTGTCCTTGTACTATGGCTATCTCCAAATCAAAGCCAAGAATGAGCTGGGCATATACCTGGTGAATCTCACCCTGGCGGACCTCCTGTACATCTTCTCCTTGCCCTTCTGGCTTCAATATGTCCTCCAACATGACAACTGGACGTACAACGAGCTGATGTGTAAGATCTGCGGCGTCCTCCTGTACGAGAACATCTACATCAGCATCGGCTTCTTGTGCTGCATCTCCATGGACCGATACTTGGCCCTGGTTCACCCTTTCCGCTTCCACAAGCTCCGGACGGTGAAAGCCGCTCTTGCGGTCAGCGCGGTCATCTGGCTGAAGGAATTAATGACTAGTTATATCTTCTTCCAGCACGGGGAGGTCAGCAAGGATCCTGAAAGCCATATTATCTGCTTTGAACATTATCCCATAAAACGTTGGGAGCACAATATCAATTATTACCGCTTCTTCGCCGGCTTCTTGTTCCCGATCGTTCTCTTGTTATTTTCCTACTGTCGGATTTTCAGGGTCATTCGGAAAAGTCAAGGTACGCAGATGAAGACGAAGCTCCAGATCCGGCAGCTGGTCCTCAGCACGGTGCTGATCTTCCTGGTCTGCTTCGGTCCCTATCACATACTGATGGTGATCCGGAGCTTGTTCGAGATGAACTGTTCATTCGCTTCGAAAGTCTTTAACGTCTATCACTTCTCGCTGCTGCTCACCAGCTTCAACTGCGTGGCCGACCCGGCGCTCTACTGCTTTGCCAGCGAGAGCACTTACAAGGACTTTGTGAGGTGCAAGGACTCCTGTCTGGGCTGTATACGCTGCAGGAGGACTGTGCACAAGGACGCGTACGAGCTGAACCATGCGGAGGACTCCAGAGCCGAGGCCGGAAGAGCGCAGCCCTCCCCGGCAGAGACGTCCGTCCTGTGCAAGCAAAAAGTAACCAGCGCAGAAAATTAAGAGACTTGTGCCCTCAGGGCTACACAAAAAGGCGACCTCGGGGCTCCTGCAACAATAAATAGTCAAAAATCGTCTTTGCAGAGTCCTTGAAATTACTAATAACGTAGATTTACACCAGAAAAGCTGAAAAACTCTGCCCTGGACGGAGCGTTTCACAGCCGGGGGATGCGGTGCCACAATGCAAGGAAAATGGACACCTTCTGGGTGAAGGAGTTGTGTCCTTGCACATTACTGACTGCACAAGGAGTTAACTGAGAATCCATCAGTGAATTAATTCCTTGTATTACTTATCTGTATTTTTCTCTTTGCTAATTTATGAAAGGTTGAGCTGAACATTGAGGACATAAATTAGCATGAGAGAAGCTAAAGCAGTTACAAACGCCCAGTCAGTGGAAGCTCGCTGAATATTCTCAGCTAACTCATCATGCAGCCAGCAATAAGCAAGCAAACAAAGCGCTTACAAAAGGCAAAGGTGCAAAACAGTTAATGAAAGCAAGCTAAAGGCAATATTGTCAGCATTGAAGAAAAAAAAAGACCCAAAAAGTGTCCATATTATTTAATACTTCATATGTATCTAATGTATGATCGTTTCTGCAGAGAATTGATGAGTTTCCAATTTATATTTTATTTTTTGGACGCTTCATGAGCAGATTTAGCGGCTTTCACACTACGTCTTTTTAACATGCGTCCTGAACGTTTAACGCAAAAACGGATCCAGTGCAAATGCATTTTCATTTCAATGCATTTGCAATGGACTCGCGTCAACATGCGTTCACCTGCGTTTGCGTGCGTTATAGTGAGGATCCAGCGAGCTGCGTCCAAATACTGCAAATTGCTGGATCCTGACTATACTGCACACAAACGCATGTGAACGCTGGCATGCTGATAGACAGGATCCTGCTTGCTCTACTGAGCATGCCCAGAAACCAGCCTCGCGTGATCGGTCTCTCTCTCCCCCTCCCTTTCTGTCTCTCTCCCCCTCCCTCTCTGTCTCTCTCCCCCCCCCTCCCTTTCTGTCTCTCTCCCCCTCCCTCTCTGTCTCTCGCCCCCTCCCTTTCTGTCTCTCTCCCCCTCCCTCTCTGTCTCTCTCCCCCTCCCTCTGTGTCTCTCTCCCCCTCCCTCTGTGTCTCTCTCCCCCTCCCTCTGTGTCTCTCTCCCCCTCCCTCTGTGTCTCTCTCCCCCTCCCTCTGTGTCTCTCTCCCCCTCCCTCTGTGTCTCTCTCCCCCCTCCCTCTCCTCTCTCTCCCCCCTCCCTCTCTGTCTCTCTCCCCCCTCCCTCTCTGTCTCTCTCCCCCCTCCCTCTCTGTCTCTCTCCCCCCTCCCTCTCTGTCTCTCTCCCCCCTCCCTCTGTCTCTCTCCCCCCTCCCTCTCTGTCTCTCTCCCCCCTCCCTCTCTGTCTCTCTCCCCCCCTCCCTCTCTGTCTCTCTCCCCCCTCCCTCTCTGTCTCTCTCCCCCTCCCTCTGTCTCTCTCCCCCCTCCCTCTCTGTCTCTCTCCCCCTCCCTCTCTGTCTCTCTCCCCCTCCCTCTCTGTCTCTCTCCCCCCTCCCTCTCTGTCTCTCTCCCCCCTCCCTCTCTGTCTCTCTCCCCCCTCCCTCTCTGTCTCTCTCCCCCTCCCTCTCTGTCTCTCTCCCCCTCCCTCTGTCTCTCTCCCCCTCCCTCTCTGTCTCTCTCCCCCTCCCTCTCTGTCTCTCTCCCCCCTCCCTCTCTGTCTCTCTCCCCCCTCCCTCTCTGTCTCTCTCCCCCTCCCTCTCTGTCTCTCTCCCCCTCCCTCTCTGTCTCTCTCCCCCCTCCCTCTCTGTCTCTCTCCCCCCTCCCTCTCTGTCTCTCTCCCCCTCCCTCTCTGTCTCTCTCCCCCTCCCTCTGTGTCTCTCTCCCCCTCCCTCTGTGTCTCTCTCCCCCTCCCTCTCTCCCCCTCCCTGTCTCTCTCCCCCTCCCTCTCTGTCTCTCTCCCCCTCCCTCTCTGTCTCTCTCCCCCTCCCTCTCTCCCCCTCCCTTTCTGTCTCTCTCCCCCTCCCTCTCTGTCTCTCTCCCCCTCCCTCTGTGTCTCTCTCCCCCTCCCTCTCTGTCTCTCTCCCCCCTCCCTCTCTGTCTCTCTCCCCCCTCCCTCTCTGTCTCTCTCCCCCTCCCTCTCTGTCTCTCTCCCCCCTCCCTCTCTGTCTCTCTCCCCCTCCCTCTCTGTCTCTCTCCCCCTCCCTCTGTGTCTCTCTCCCCCTCCCTCTGTGTCTCTCTCCCCCTCCCTCTCTCCCCCTCCCTTTCTGTCTCTCTCCCCCTCCCTCTCTGTCTCTCTCCCCCTCCCTCTCTGTCTCTCTCCCCCTCCCTCTGTGTCTCTCTCCCCCCTCCCTCTGTGTCTCTCTCCCCCCTCCCTCTCTGTCTCTCTCCCCCTCCCTCTCTGTCTCTCTCCCCCTCCCTCTCTCCCCCTCCCTCTCTCCCCCTCCCTCTCTCCCCCTCCCTTTCTGTCTCTCTCCCCCTCCCTCTGTGTCTCTCTCCCCCTCCCTCTCTGTCTCTCTCCCCCCTCCCTCTCTGTCTCTCTCCCCCCTCCCTCTCTGTCTCTCTCCCCCTCCCTCTGTGTCTCTCTCCCCCTCCCTCTCTCCCCCTCCCTCTCTCCCCCTCCCTTTCTGTCTCTCTCCCCCTCCCTTTCTGTCTCTCTCCCCCTCCCTCTCTGTCTCTCTCCCCCTCCCTCTCTCTCTCCCCCTCCCTCTCTGTCTCTCTCCCCCTCCCTCTCTCCCCCTCCCTCTCTCCCCCTCCCTTTCTGTCTCTCTCCCCCTCCCTCTCTGTCTCTCTCCCCCTCCCTCTGTGTCTCTCTCCCCCTCCCTCTCTGTCTCTCTCCCCCCTCCCTCTCTGTCTCTCTCCCCCTCCCTCTGTGTCTCTCTCCCCCTCCCTCTCTCCCCCTCCCTCTCTCCCCCTCCCTTTCTGTCTCTCCCCCTCCCTTTCTGTCTCTCTCCCCCTCCCTCTCTGTCTCTCCCCCCCTCCCTCTATGTCTCTCTCTCCCCCTCCCTCTCTGTCTCTCTCCCCCTCCCTCTATGTCTCTCTCTCCCCCTCCCTCTATGTCTCTCTCTCCCCCTCCCTCTCTGTCTCTCTCCCCCTCCCTCTCTGTCTCTCTCCCCCTCCCTCTCTGTCTCTCTCCCCCTCCCTCTCCTCTCTCTCCCCGCTTGAGAGCTGCGGAGACTCGTAACCAAAGTAAATATCGGGTAACCAAGCAAAGCGCTTCTCTTAGTTACCCGATTTTTACCTTCGTTACGTGTGCAGGGAGCAGGCAGCCCGGCTCCTAGCAGCTGCGGATGCTCATAACCAAGGTAAATATCGGGTATCCAAGCAAGTTACCCGATGTTTACCTTGGTTACGAGCCTCCGCAGCTGTCAGATGCCGGCTCCCAGTCTATCACATTCAGTTCCCCTCACTCCCGATCACATGACTCCAATGCCCGCCCATAAACTTCAAGTGACAGGATCCTGCAAAATAACACATGCGTTTGTTTGCTGTAAAAGCAGAATCCGCTTTTACAGCAAAAAAACGTTCATGACGCATGTTAAAAAAACTTAGTGTGAAAGCCGCCCTTGTCTTATTTTTCCCCTCACTGACTTTTCTTTCGGGGTATGTCTTATATTGGGAAAAAATCCCACAGCAACCGCAGCAAGTCTCCATGCAATGTACCGTATGGGGACTTGCCGCGATTGCTGCACATGAGGGCACTGAGGCTGCGTGTTTTTGTATGTTGTCCGTGGTCCTGATGGACCAAGGACAACATTACTGCAACATTTCTCGGTGGCCGAGCGTTCGGCTGAGCGCCCGACCGCCGGCATGTGACAGCTCTCAGCTGAGCGCTCGGCCGCCGGCATGTGACAGCTCTCAGCTGAGCGCTCGGCCGCCGGCATGTGACAGCTCTCAGCTGAGCGCTCGGCCGCCGGCATGTGACAGCTCTCAGCTGAGCGCTCGGCCGCCGGCATGTGACAGCTCTCAGCTGAGCGCTCGGCCGCCGGCATGTGACAGCTCTCAGCTGAGCGCCCGGACGCCGGCATGTGACAACTCTCAGCTGAGCGCTTGGCCGCCGGCATGTGAAAGCTCTCAGCTGAGCGCTCGGCCGCCGGCATGTGACAGCTCTCAGCTGAGCGCTCGGCCGCCGGCATGTGACAGCTCTCAGCTGAGCGCTCGGCCGCCGGCATGTGACAGCTCTCAGCTGAGCGCTTGGCCGCCGGCATGTGACAGCTCTCAGCTGAGCGCCCGGACGCCGGCATGTGACAACTCTCAGCTGAGCGCTTGGCCGCCGGCATGTGAAAGCTCTCAGCTGAGCGCTCGGCCGCTGGCATGTGACAGCTCTCAGCTGAGCGCTCGGCCGCCGGCATGTGACAGCTCTCAGCTGAGCGCTCGGCCGCCGGCATGTGACAGCTCTCAGCTGAGCGCTCGGCCGCTGGCATGTGACAGCTCTCAGCTGGGCGCTCGGCCACCGGCATGTGACAGCTCTCAGCTGAGCGCCCGGACGCCGGCATGTGACAGCTCTCAGCTGAGCGCCCGGACGCCGGCATGTGACAACTCTCAGCTGAGCGCTTGGCCGCCGGCATGTGACAGCTCTCAGCTGAGCGCTCGGCCGCTGGCATGTGACAGCTCTCAGCTGGGCGCTCGGCCGCCGGCATGTGACAGCTCTCAGCTGAGCGCTCGGCCGCCGGCATGTGACAGCTCTCAGCTGGGCGCTCGGCCGGTACTGTAAAGAAGAAAAAATAAATAAATAACGCTTTCCGTTTACTATGTCTTACTTTCGGGGTACGTCTTACCCCCCTCCTCATTACAGAGATGCACATCTCCTGATTTACTGAATTGGTAGTTGGCTCAAAACTTTCCCATCCCAAGCTTGTGTCTTTGTCCCCCCTCGTATATATAGTATTAGCCGACCCCCCCAAAACCCCCACTACGTCTTACTATCGGGGGTGTCTTACCTATCGGGGAAACACGGTAGTATCAGCCATTACTACCTCTTGTGGTCACATTCCACAGTCTGACTGCTCTAACTGTAAAGAACCCTTTCCTATTTAGCTGCCAGAATTGCTTTTCTTCCACTCGCAGTGAGTGCCCCTGGTCCTTAGTACTGTCTTTGGAAGAAATAAGTCATGTCCCAGTCCTTTATATTGACCACACATGTATTTATACATATAATGAGATCTCCTCTGAGACGTCTTTTCTCCACCTCACATACAGGCGGCCTCCATTACTCATCATACGGGCGGCCTCCATTACTCATCATACGGGCGGCCTCCATTACTCATCATACGGGCGGCCTCCATTACTCATCATACGGGCGGCCTCCATCCCTCATCACACGGGCGTTCTCCATCACTCATCATATGGGCGGCCTCCATTACTCATCATACGGGCGGCCTCCATTACTCATCATACGGGCGGCCTCCATTACTCATCATACGGGCGGCCTCCATCCCTCATCATATGGGCGGTCTCCATTAGTCATCATACAGGCGGCCTCCATTACTCATCATACGGAAGTCCTCCATTACTCATCATACGGGCGGCCTCCATCCCTCATCATATGGGCGGTCTCCATTAGTCATCATACAGGCGGCCTCCATTACTCATCATACGGGCGGCCTCCATTACTCATCATACGGGCGGCCTCCATTACTCATCATACAGGCGGCCTCCATTACTCATCATACGGGCAGCCTCCATCCCTCATCATACGGACGGCCTCCATCCCTCATCATACGGGCGGCCTCCATTACTCATCATACGGGCGGCCTCCATCCCTCATCATACGGACGGCCTCCATTACTCATCGTACAGGTGGCCTCCATTACTCATCATAAGGGCGGCCTCCATTACTCATCATACGGGCGGCCTCCATCCCTCATCATACGGACGGCCTCCATTACTCATCATACGGGCGGCCTCCATTACTCATCATACGGGCAGCCTCCATTACTCATCATACGGGCGGCCTCCATTACTCATCATACGGGCGGCCTCCATTCCTTGTAATAATCTAGTTACTCACCTTTGAACTGATTATATCTTCTGAATGTCCTATTTAAAATGTGGAGCCCAAAACTGGATCCCATATTCCAGATGTGGCCTCACAAGTGATTTATAGAGGGGTAACAATACGTTGGGCTCACGGATAACATAAATGTCTGATAAATGTGGATCCTGCATCATCTCGAGAAGGGGCTGCGTCACACACGGTCAGGATTGGAGAGGCGGCCGTGCGTGCGCAGACCCCTCCACTCATTTCTATGGACACCTGAAAAATTGCCATCTAGGAACACCCCTTTAAACAATAACACCGCCATCACTTCTTCTCAGTGCGGATGTATTTTCTTGACTCCGGCTTTCATTCTTAGTGTCGCGGGTGTAGCCTCTCCGGTCCCGGCTGCGCACATCTCACTTTGTAGGGATCACAGAGCCCATTAACCTCATCCATCTGTCAATAATGCACAGATCCTCCCAGATACATTGTATCCACATTCTGTATCCACATTCTGTATCCACATTCTGTATCCACATTCTGTATCCACATTCTGTATCCACATTCTGGACACATAGGTAAATATTTGCTGCATTTATTTACCTGTCATTGAGCACCATGGTGCAACCGGTGTCTGAAGCAACCAGAGTATTAATGGCGTCTGACCGGAGACAACATTTATCACATATCCACAGTTACATGTTTGGGGGCTGGTTACCCAGATCCTTAGAAAAGGGGTGAAAAGATATAGGGAATAGCAGTGCGCATATGAGACCCCCGCTCCGGTCAGTAATGGAGCAGATGTGTTTGGTGGGGTCCTGTAATAAATGTTGTTTATGGGACAAAGCCTTCAGAGGATTTTTTTTAACATAGATCACAACATAAATAATACCGCCACATAGACATACAGAGGCATCTGCCAGCAATAAGCCTTCATTTGTACACTTATGTCATGGATGCACTGGGATCCTTCCAGATCTTCTGCCCAAATTGCTGATTTTTAGAATTCTCACAAGCGCCATTGAGAATATTCTTTAGTATCACTGCAGATAATGAGCGCAGCCTGTCACTTTATGGTGCAGATTTCAGCCTATGCACAGCAATATGTGCGGCCTATCCACAACTAAATCTGATGTGAGAGATGAGCATCAGAAATATTCAGTGTGAACGTGCCCTAAGGGTGGAGAACGATCAGAGAACCAAAAAGCAAGGATACAATCACAGGTCACTGGTCTCGCTGATACATTTATGGATATTAAATGCTGGATTAAAAGAATGCCACCGACCAAACCAGGGGAAATGATGGGGGATGATGAGGGCAGCTGCTCCCCGGTGTGTTACACTTGATACAGAATATGCATTAATCACAGTTTACAGAAGCCATGGAGGAGCCGGGCGTCTGCTCAGAAGTAACAATCGGCGTGATTACACCCCCCAAGCGGATGTGCGCCGTCCTCGTAAGCAGTGCTGCGCTCCATACACACGAGGACAATACTCCGGCCTCGTCTGAAGTCATTTGTGGTTAATTGTGCATTATTCATCATTTCCAGAAACTCGTGTCGCACCAACAAAGGTTTTCTGTTTCCAGGAAATGGCACTTATTTTGCTAAGTTTAGCTGCGGCCGAGTCCAGAAGGCGGCGGTTCACTGCTGCCGGCACGAAAACCGCCGAAAAGCAGAAGGATGGAAATCATTTCTACACAGAGCAAACCTTGTAGACAGAAGGAGGAAGGACAATCTACAAGGTGTGATCACATGGGATCTAGTCTGACCTGATTACACTGTGACCTCCAGAAGCCGCTTGATCATGTCGGAATGGGCGTTGTAGAATGGGAGGCCGTCAACCTCCATGGCCAGATTCCCAGTAACCCCACTGCGGATCCCATGATTCACCAGTATCGTCAAAAGCTTTTCTTCCTGAAGAAGACACAAGTTGGACACATGACCCAGCAGCCCTTCTTTCCTTAATCTCCCCCTTTTCCTTGATCCTATTTGTCTCAATTTACTATTACAACTGAGAAACATATAGTGAAATTCTCTCGTGAGCCCCATAAGACCAGCTCCATCCTCCTCCTCCTCACTCTCCTGTGTGTAGCTGCAGCAGGAGCCTCTCCCCTCTGCCCTCAGTAGCCCCATGGCTAAGATGAAATATAAAGAGGTTTTTAATACTGTACAATTTAGAGAGAATGTTACCTTTTGGATGGAGGGGAGTGAGGAAGCCCAGGCATCGCCCTCTGTCAATCTGGGGAATCCAACGGCCTTTCTTAAGTAGCGATCATGGATCTCACAGGTGTTCAATAGGTATAAGGCACAGGACACGGCATAACCTCCCCAGTTAGACACACCTAGGGTATAACCAAGCCAAGTGTATAAGGCCATGTGCGCACTTTGCGTTGAGTTTCGTGCAGTTGTAAACGCATTTTCTGGCAGAAATTGTCTTTGTCAAATTTGGTTTTGACCACAAAAACGCTAAAAATACGCTTGCGTTTTGGCTGCGTTTTTACCGCGATTTACATGCTTTTTCATTGCTTAAAGTCAGATGCGTTTTGAATACAAATACACTGCTAAATAAAGTTTAAACATTCAAACATTATGAAAATAAAAATAAAAAAAAATGATTACAAATATGATTAAAATCATATACAAAATAGCCAATTTTATCAAATTGATAACTGTGTTCTAATATTTATGTATAAATTTACGTTAATTTATTGATTTTCATTAATTTTAATTGTCAGACTCTGTGTGTGTGTAAAGGGACATATCATGCCCTTAATATAAAATAAAAAACGCATGCATTATTTTGTCAAAAAAGGATATTTTCTGCATCAAAAAAGCATGTAAAACGCTAGTAATTTGATGTAGGATGCGTTTTGAAACTTCTCATTGACTCCAATGTTTGCAAAACGCTGCCAAAATGGCAAAAACAATTGACATCCTGCTTCTTTAAACAGAGATTTTGACAATTTTTCAGCATCAAAAACGCTGCGTTTTGAACAGCAAAGTGCGCACAAGAAATCCCTATTTCCCATAGACTTTGCTTGGAAATCAAAACGCATGCATTTTTGCATTAAAACGCTGCAGGTGAAAACGCTGCGGAAACGCTTGAAAAAAAGCACAGTGCGGACACAGCCTTAGGGTAGGTTCACACAGTGCATTTTTCGCGGCGTTTTTGCGCGTTTTTCGGGTGCGTTTTTGGCCTCAAAACTGCATGACTTTGCTTCCCCAGCAAAGTCTATGAGTTTTAATTTTTGCTGTCCGCACACAACTGTTTTATTAAGCTGCGTTTTTGAGCTTAAAAAAAATTGGACATGTCAATTCTTTCCTGCGTGTTTCTGCGTTTTCCCCCCATGCAATGCATTGGAAAAACGCTGAAAAAGGCAGAGATCAAAAACGCAGCAAAACGCAGCAAAAAACGCACCAAATCGCGGTAAAAACGCATGCGTTTTTTGCCGCTTTTTTTGCCGCGGGTGCGTTTTTGTGCGTTTTTAGCGGCCAAAAACGCACAAAAACGCAGCGTCAAAAAAACGCAGCGTGTGCACATAGCCTTAGACCGGAGGGAGGAGAGAGCAGCAAAGGAAGGAAGGTAAGAAATGTCTAGTCCCACCAAGAGAATGAAGCTCTGACATGTCCCATCAGAAGAGTTTGGCCACGCTCGGCCACGCTCCAGTCATCGCTGATACTCGGATATCTCGGGCACTGCCATGATCTCTGAATGGCGCATTGGTGGACATGTGTTATTACCGCCCCATGCTTATAGTGCATTTCAGAGCTTAGTTCTCGGGCGCGATCATCAAGCCTCTGCTGTTGTGGAGGCATCAGACACAGTCTATATAACTGGTCAGTACAAGAAGACTCACCAGCAATGACCGTGAAGTCCGCAGCCACGTCACAGGCAATGGTGTCTCCATTTCTAATGTACTTCTTCACAGCCTCTTTTACTTTTCCTGTCCCCAACTCATTTCCACCATCTCCAACCCCTAGAAAAGAGCAAAATCTACAGTCCATTACTGTGGAGGGGGTCACCTCTCGTGGGTGCACTCGTCACTACATGCACAGGCTGTGGACGCACCGGTCGTGGTGATGCCTGGAATAGTCTGTGCAGCAACAAACAGGTCATCGATGGGGTCCACTAAGTGCTTGATGTTTATTTTCCTTGCATTATAATAATTGCCATCTTGTGCCCTTCCTGCCCTCTCTATGGCCACTAAATGGTCAAACCTTGGAAAGAGAAAAAAAAGATGATGTTACTTGGGATTATTGGAAGATGCGGGCAGCAAAATATTGACAACGTTGCGTAACCTCTTTATAACAAGAGAGTTTGGGGCCTTAATGCACAAAGCACGATTTCACCTTATAATAAGCTACATTTGCTTTTTATTTTCAGTCTATCGTTCACAGAACGGCTCAATATGAGCACCGAGGCCGGAGGATCTTGGATCCGGACCCGGCAGCGGATCCAGACGTGATGGAAATTAGTGATCATCTCCTGCGGGAACCAAACCAATAGCCTTGTTCACGGGGGGAAGGGGGTGATATTATTTTGTGAGGACCTCTTTATTAATTCTATACAGTCAACTCGGGAGTTATTTTGGTCTCCAAACAGATGGAGCCATCAGCGACTGCATAAATAAGGAGCTGAAGTGCACAAAGTATGGGAGGACACTAAGTATGGACCACTCATTAATCTGCAAGAGTAATGTGCAATAAGTGCGGGTGATGCAGAATGAGGGAAGGCTTGTTCTTCACTTTATGTGCTATATCAGTAACATACACCAACAAGCAAAAGGGTAACAATGTTTTGTGCTCTTGGTTTCCAGGCTCCATATCTCACCATCCTCTAAAGCTTTGAGCGTGAGACGAGCTTCATTTTATAGACAATTATCTTGGCTATCTCATACATAAATGTGACTTGCAGCTATTTAGCATATGATTAGTTATGCAGAGTCTTCTCATGTCTCTGCATTGTTACTGTTTTGCTCCTAAAAATCTAAATTGATCCTGGTCAAATATCCACCCCTCATATCATCAGGCGTCTGCCACAGAACTTGACAGCTCCTTTTTCCCTTGTTTCTTCCAGACCCATTTCCCCCATCAGAGCCGTCTATTGACTTTCTTCTCATCTCTCACCCGTTTCCAATCTTCCACTTTCCATGCGTTTTTGCAGACTTGAGCCGACGCTTCTTATGATGATATTGCAGTTGAGGCTTCTTCCCCTTTTTTCGGGCCACCATTCCAGACTTGTGTAATCTGCGTGGCTCGGTGCATGGCCGTCTGTGATGTCACTATTATGGAGCAGACGAGCCGCCTCCACTGCCGGGTGTCACCACAACTGATAGACATTGTGATGAGCGACTTGTGGACTCTGATATTTTCCTGGACGTCATCTCTTGGCTTTTGAATGGATGAACTTCATTTCTTATTCTTCCACCTGTCATGGCCGCACATGATGCAGTTTGGTGATTTTCTTCGTGTAGACCTGAGTAGTCTCGAAAGCTTGCAATTATTACCATCTTTTCAGTTAGCCATTAAAAGGTATCAACCACTGAGGACTCTCTGTTCTTTTAAACAATTTTTTTTTTCTTCGTGTAGACACCGCTATCGATCAGCTGGATGATGCTGAGTCTCTTTTCTTGGGAAATCTTCTCCATGGTGGCTCCTCAATTCAAACCAGTGACTAATAACCTAATAACACATTGAGCTATTAGGCAACGTGAGAACAGGTTGTAGTTTGTAGTATACAGGAAGAAAAAGAGCAAAACGGTAACAATGCAGTGACCGACGAGAATCTGCATAACTAATCATATACTAAATAGATGCAGTCACATTTATATATGAGAAGCCAAGAGGATTGTGTATAAAATGAAGGTCTTCTCATACTGAAAGATATAGAGGATGGAGAGATATGGGGCCTGAAAGGCAAAAGTGCAAAACATTGTTACCTTTTTGCTCGTCACTGTAGCATGCTGGGATTAGTAGGTCTTAGACATAAAAGATGGAGATTGATTTTCCTTTAACAAAAATAAATAAATAAGAAATCACAGACTCACTGGATGATAAATTATGGTCCTGTTTAGTCCTACAGAACCCGTGTTGTGTGAGTGCAGGCGGGTTTATTTATATGACAATATAAGGGGTCAATCTGCCCTCATTCAGGCCCATAGGCCGATGTTGACCCTTCTCTCACCTGGGTGCAGCGGGGTCTCCATCCTCACACAGAAATTTCAGAGCACAATCTGGGGTTTCTCCCGTGTAAGATAGCACCGGCACGGACGTCTTCAGGACTCCTGGTGAATACAAAGTGATGAATAAGTTAATTTGTCATTTTCCTCCTTAGACACCCACCACCTATAGCACAGGGTGGAGGCGTTGGCTGTTCACACATCTCGGATTTTTTTGCAGAGCAGGCGGTCCGTGCAGATCGTGGAGACATCTGCGTGTTGGATTAAACTCAGCATCGATAGTCTATGGGTCTGTGTGATGCTGGAATATGGGGGGTTGTGTATCATTTTGTGTAGGTTTGTATTTTAGGGTTGGTAGATAGGTAATGTTAAAATATAACCTTTAATATAATGATTAAAAACAGGGGATGTGAGAAACAAAACATATAAAACATGTAAAACCCTTAAAAAAGGGTCAGAAAACCAATGTCAGTGCAGATAGTGAAATCCACTAACTATGAAAAAATGGATGCCTCTGTATGAATTTGGGTTAATGTAATGAACAATTGCTTTTGCTATATTGTTAGGTTTGTATTTTAGGCATACTGCTCTGTCCATTCTATGTATTATTTGTCCTGTCTGTAGGGTTATAACCCCCTGCAGTGCTTCTGTCTGTAGGTCTGAAGGAGGGGGCCTGGAATCCACCCAAACTATCTGGTTACCTGGGGATTATTCGGTCTGGCTGAGAAACTTCAAGAGACAAGGAGGAATATTGATCCTCTGGGGGATAAGCTGCAGCTACAGGCAGCACCCCAGAGAGCCATTGAGAAACTCCGATTTCCCTGGAAAAGGATTGCTGGAGGATTGTGACTCATCCCCGGGACATTTATCCCATTACTGGACTACTTTACCCTCCGTGTGGTGGATTATTTGATGGACATTCTGAATTGCATGGAATCATCTCTTGCTCTGTTGATTGTGTGATATCGGAGAAGGACCCCATGACAGTCTGCTAATGGACAGATAAATAGGAGAAGGTGGGGAAAAAGAGAATTTTGTTTACTTACCGTAAATTCTTTTTCTTATAGTTCCGTATTGGGAGACCCAGACCATGGGTGTTTAGCTTCTGCCTCCGGAGGACACACAAAGTACTACACTTAAAAGTGTAGCTCCTCCCTCTGAGCTTATACACCCCCTGGAGAACCAGATCTAGCCAGTTTAGTGCAAAAGCTGAAGGAGAATAGCCACCCACAAGTAAAAACAGAGCAAGAACTGGAACAACCGGAGACTCTGTCCACGACAACAGCCGGTGATAACACGCGGAACAAGAAATTGCCAACAGGCAACAGGGAGGGAGCTGGGTCTCCCAATACGGAACTATAAGAAAAAGAATTTACGGTAAGTAAACAAAATTCTCTTTTTCTTTATCGTTCCTATGGGAGACCCAGACAATGGGACATCTCAAAGCAGTCCAGAGGTGGGAAATAAACCGAACAAAGTAAGAAGTAGGCGGAGCCTAACTTCACAAATGGGCGACAGCCGCCTGAAGGATGCGTCTGCCCAAGCTCGCATCTGCCGAAGCATGAGCATGCACTTGGTAGTGCTTTGAAAAGGTATGCAGGCTAGTCCAAGTGGCAGCCTGACAGACTTGCTGAGCCGTAGCCTGGTGCCTGAAAGCCCAAGAGGCACCGACAGCTCTGGTCGAGTGTGCCTTGATCCCCGGCGGGGGAGGCACCTGAGAACACTGGTAGGCATCCGAAATGTTCGACCTAATCCAACGGGCTAAGGTCGGCTTAGAAGCAGAGAGGCCTTTACGCCGACCTGTGGTTAGCACAAAAAGAGAGGTGCACCGCCTAAGAGCAGCGGTGCGCGACACATAGATCCCGAGAGCACGCACCAGATCCAGAGAATGCAACGCTTTTTCAAAGCGATGAACAGGAGCCGGACAAAAGGAAGGTAGGGTAATGTCCTGGTTAAGGTGGAAAGAAGAGACCACCTTAGGAAGAAAGTCCGGAGTAGGACGGAGAACCACCTTGTCTTGATGAAAAACCAAAAAAGGTGACTCCGAAGAGAGCGCAGCCAAATCAGAGACTCTCCTGAGGGAAGTTATGGCCACTAGAAAGACCACTTTCTGTGAAAGACGAAACAAAGAAACCTCCTTAAGAGGCTCAAAGGGGGGTTTCTGCAAAACCGTGAGAACCAAATTGAGGTCCCAGGGATCCAAGGGCCGCCGGTAAGGCGGAATGATGTGAGACGCGCCCTGCATGAAGGTGCGGACCTGAGCCAGCCGGGCGATACGCCGCTGGAACAGCACTGACAGAGCCGAGACTTGTCCCTTGAGAGAGTTGAGGGACAGTCCCAGCTGCAGACCGGACTGTAGAAAGGACAGAAGGGTCGGCAAGGAAAAAGGCCAAGGAGGATGGCCGGAAGAGCGACACCAGGACAGGAAAATTTTCCAAGTCCTGTGATAGATCTTGGCAGAGGAAGACTTACGGGCCCGAGTCATAGTGGAGATGACTTCAGGAGGGATACCAGAAGCCGTCAAGATCCAGGACTCAAGAGCCACGCCGTCAATCTGAGAGCCGCAGAATTCTGGCGGAAAAACGGACCTTGTGAGGGAAGGTCTGGACGGTCCGGAAGATGCCACGGCACCTCTACGGACAGATGGAGCAGGTCTGGGTACCAAGCTCGCCTGGGCCAGTCCGGAGCAATGAGGATGACTCGACGGCCCTCCATTCTGATCTTGCGCAGAACTCTGGGCAAGAGAGCTAGAGGGGGAAACATGTAGGACAGACGAAACTGGGACCAGTCTTGAACCAGAGCGTCCACGGCGAATGCCTGAGGATCGTGGGAGCGAGCCACGTAAACCGGAACCTTGTTGTTGTGACGGGATGCCATTAGGTCCACGTCCGGAGTGCCCCACTTGCGACAGATTAACTGAAACACTGCCGGGTGCAGGGACCACTCGCCACTGTCCACGGTTTGACGGCTGAGATAATCTGCCTCCCAGTTTTTCCACGCCTGGGATGTGGACTGCGGATATGGTGGACTTGGAGTCCTCCGCCCATTGAAGGATGCAGTGTACCTCCAACATTGCCAGGCGGCTGCGTGTCCCGCCTTGGTGATTGATGTAGGCAACCGCTGTCGCGTTGTCTGACTGGACTCGGATGTGCTTGCCCGCCAATAGGTGGTGAAAAGCTAGGAGAGCCAGAAGCACGGCTCTGGTTTCCAGCACATTGATCGAGAGGGCTGACTCGGACGGAGTCCAAGTGCCCTGCGCTCGGTGGTGGAGACATACCGCTCCCCAGCCGGATAGACTGGCATCCGTGGTGAGGATCACCCAGGACGGGGCCAGGAAGGAGCGCCCCTGAGACAGAGAGAGGGGCCGAAGCCACCACTGAAGAGAGCTCCTGGTCTGTGGCGACAGAGCCACTAACCTGTGCAAGGAGGAAGGCCGCTTGTCCCAACAGCGGAGAATGTCCAGCTGCAGAGGACGCAGATGGACCTGGGCAAAGGGAACAGCCTCCATTGACGCCACCATCTGACCCAGCACCTGCATCAGGTGCCTGATGGAATAACGGCGGGGCTTCAGCAGAGAGCGCACCGCCAGTTGGAGGGACTGCTGTTTGATTAAGGGCAACTTCACAAGTGCCGGCAGAGTCTCGAACTGCATCCCTAGGTACGTGAGCCTCTGGGTCGGAGTCAGAGTGGATTTGGGCAGATTGACAAGCCACCCGAATTGGGCTAGAGTGGCAAGAGTGAGCGAGACACTCCGCTGACAGTCTGCGCTGGATGAAGCCTTGACTAGAAGGTCGTCCAGGTAAGGAATCACTGCCAACCCCTGGAGGTGCAGAACCGCAACCACTGCTGCCATGACCTTGGTGAATACCCGAGGGGCTGTGGCTAACCCGAAGGGGAGAGCCACGAATTGGAAATGTTCCTCTCCGATTGCAAAACGTAGCCAACGCTGGTGTGAAACTGCAATTGGCACATGCAGATAGGCATCTCTGATGTCGATGGATGCCAGGAAATCCCCTTGGGTCATTGAGGCAATGACTGACCGCAGAGACTCCATGCGAAAATGCCGCACCTGAACATGCATGTTGAGAAGCTTGAGATCCAGGATGGGCCAGAAGGAACCGTCCTTTTTGGGGACTAGGAAGAGATTTGAGTAGAAACCTCTGAACCGTTCCCGGGCGGGAACCGGTACAATTACTCCGTTGGCCTGCAAGGATGCCACGGCCTGAGAGAAGGCGGCGGCCTTGGTGCAGGGGGGAGTTGACAGAAAAAATCTGTTTGGCGGGCTGGAAGAGAATTCTATCCTGTAGCCGTGGAAGATGATATCCCGCACCCACAGATCGGAGACGTGTTGAAACCACGTGTCGCCAAAGTGGGAGAGCCTGCCACCGACTAAGGACGTTGCTGGCGCGGACAGATAGTCAAGAGGAGGCTGCCTTGGCGGCAGCACCTCCTGCGGTCTTTTGTGGACACGCTTTTGGGCGCCAGCTGGATTTCTGGTCCTTGGCTGAGCTAGTGGACGAGGCCGAGGGCTTAGAGGACGACCAGTTGGAGGAACGAAAGGAACGAAACCTCGACTGATTCCTGCCCTGGACAGGTTTCCTGGTTTTGGTTTGTGGCATGGAAGTACTCTTCCCGCCAGTAGCTTCCTTGATAATTTCATCCAGCTGTTCACCGAACAGCCGGGACCTAGCAAAAGGGAGTCCAGCAAGGTACTTCTTTGAGGAAGCATCTGCCTTCCACTCTCGAAGCCACAAGATCCTGCGGATAGCGAGGGAATTAGCCGAAGCCACCGCAGTGCGGTGAGAAGCCTCCAGCATGGCAGACATGGCATAGGATGATAAAGCTGAAGCTTGGGAAGTTAAGGTAACCATTTCGGGCATAGATTCCCTGGCGAGGGAATGCATCCCCTCCAGAGAAGCAGAGATGGCTTTGAGAGCCCACTCTGCTGTAAAAGTCGGGGAGAACGAGGCCCCTGCCGCCTCATATACAGATTTGGCCAGAAGGTCAACCTGGCGGTCAGTGGAATCCTTAAGAGAGGTGCCATCAGCCACTGATACAACGGTCCGGGCTGAGAGCCTGGACACCGGGGGGTCTACCTTTGAGGAATGAGCCCACTCCTTGACCACCTCAGGTGGAAAGGGAAAACAGTCATCAGAACCACGCTTTGGGAAGCGTTTGTCGGGACAGGCCCTAGGCTTGGTCACAGCGGCCTGAAAACTGGAGTGGTTAAAGAACACACTCTTTGCCCTCTTAGGCGAGGTAAACTGGTGCTTTTCTGCCAGAGAGGGTTGTTCCTCTGATGCTGGCGGATTGAGATCCAGTACAGAATTAATGGACGCAATCAAATCACTAACATCTGAGTCACTTTCGGACAGATCAATGGGGTACATGGAGTTAACCTCCGAGCCCCCCGTAAAGGCATCCTCCTCGTCCTGCGAGTCAGCTTCTGAAACAGAGCCGCGGGACGAGGAAGGAGAGGGAGCCCTGCGTCTCTTCTTAGAAGGACGTGGTCTGGGACCAGATGATGAATCCTCTGTGAGCTCCGGTCCTGAGGGAGCCCTAGTAGCAGAGGCGCCCTGTGAAGGGGGCTGATGCATGTTCAGCAAGGTCCTGGACAGAAGTCCCATGGAGTCGGCAAAAGACTGGGAGATAGACCTAGATAAGGATTCTACCCAAGCCGGGGGTTCAGCCACAGGAGCCGGAGCAGCCGGAGAGACCACTGGGGGTGAGACTCCAGGCTGAGGCACCGTCAGGTTACAGCAGGCATCACAATGTGGATAGGTGCTCGGTTCAGGCAGTAGGAGCTTACATGCAGTGCATACTGAATACAGCTTTGGAGCCTTGCTCCTCGTGTGAGACATGCTGCTGGAGTGGGGGCTCTGCCAGAATGACCCCCAGAGAGTATATACAGAGGTCCACAACCAGAGGTTGTGGCTTATCAGACCGCTGGAGCGGTGTTGTGTGCCCTCCAGATCCCGAAGCCCGGACCCCCAAGCACCTCAGCAGGGATGCTGCAGACCAGCGCTGATCGCAGGGAAAAACGCTGAGAAAATGGCCGCCGGAGCGAAGAGAGGGGGCGGGACTTACTCTGGGAACGGGATCTGGAGGGCCATAGAGACCTACAGGGGAGGAGACATGTACTCAGAGAGGAGTGTCCCTTCCCTGTGCAGAACGGCCGCTGGGCGGAGCCGCGCTGTCCCTCTGCATGAATGACATGCGAGGGCAGTGAAACCGAAAGCAGGCCTCCGGCGAAGTCGGGGCCTAAATTTGAGCGGTGCGGCCGGCGCGCAGGCACCATCGGCGCGGTTCTCAGGCGACAGCCAGAGAACCCGCCGGAAATGTCCTAAAACACACTCAGCACACTCTCCCCCAACAATAAAGTACAGGGACCCCCAATATATAAACGTCTCAGGTACTTAGCTTGCTGAGACGCAGGGTTCCAAGTCCCTGGGGATGGGTGCTCCGGTCCAGCAGGATCCTGAAGGGCTGCGGATGGAGACCGGTCTCCTGCCAAGCATGGAGAACCGTGCTGGCTCCCACTTCAAGCCAGAGCCCAGGAGGGATGGTGAAGGAGCGCGGCATGTAAGGCTGCAGCCTTAAAATCAACCTTAACAGCACCGCCGACACAGTGGGGTGAGAAGGGACATGCCGGGGGTCCAGACGTGGACCCGCTTTTCTTCAAACTCTTTCCAAAAATCAAAAATCAGATGAGAATGCATGTGTGGATGTATGCCTCCTGAACACAAAGCGATAAACTGGCTAGATCTGGTTCTCCAGGGGGTGTATAGACAGAGGGAGGAGCTACACTTTTAAGTGTAGTACTTTGTGTGTCCTCCAGAGGCAGAAGCTAAACACCCATTGTCTGGGTCTCCCATAGGAACGATAAAGAAACAATTTTTTTTTTCTCATCAAAGAAAAAATGATGAAACTCTGACCAAACTCTGATGAATCTCAATCTACAAAAATGCTAGTGCATGCTCTCATAATCTCCCGCCTCGACTCCTGCAACATCCTCCTATGTGGTCTCCCTGCTAACACACTCGCCCCTCTCCAGTCAATCCTTAATGCTGCTGCCCGACTGATCCACCTCTCGCCTCACTACCACCCCGCTTCTGCTCTCTGCATGTCCCTTCACTGGCTCCCAATCTTCCATCGTATCCAATTCAAACTACTAATACTGACTTACAAAGCCATCCACAAATTGTCTCCTCCATATATCTCTGAACTAATCTCTCGCTACACTCCAAAACGTAATCTCCGTTCCTCCCAAGATCTCCTTCTATCCTCCTCTCTCATTCGCTCCTCATGCAACCGCCTCCAAGACTTCTCCCGAACATCCCCAGTCTTCTGGAACTCACTGCCTCAACACGTCAGATTATCTACTACACTTGCAAACTTCAAACGGAACCTAAAGACTCATCTGTTCAGAAATGCCTATAACCTTGAATGACCTCACTGCCCCACCACCGTGCGGAGCTGCCGCCCCACCTACACCCCACCTACTGTCTCCTCCCCATAATCCTATAGAATGTAAGCCCGCAAGGGCAGGGCCCTCTTCCCTCTGTACTAGTCTGTCTACTGTAACTGGTATATGTATTTTGTATGTAACCCCCTTCTCATGTACAGCACCATGTAATCAATGGTGCTCTATAAATAAATAATAATAATAATAATAATGAAACGCACACTGACCGTCACACTGACGTGCGCTCCAGCTTTTACCTACAGGGACACTTCAATTAAAAGGATCAGAAAACAAATGTTTCACCAGTGGTGAGAACTGACCATGGGAATCTTAGCAGCAGATAATATCTTACAAAGGGCAATTACACAGACGTTTTCCAGGAGTGTGTGCAAGCATCACCTGTACGGGGAAAACGTTTCTCCTTGTGGAGACCTGACAAAGCAATCTAGCTGCCAGTGAGGAGTCTTATAGCTGCAATGCTCCTCCACTCCGCAATGAGGAAAGTTTTCTCCTTAGATCCCATTATAGCTTCCCATACAGCCAGATCAAATCTCATACTTTGCCCAGATGAGGTGCAATCGCCCCAAAACCGTGTCAATTGTCTTGGCTCCTTTTTGGTGTTTTTTTTATATAGTTCTTTGTGGTTTTTCTAACTAATTCAGTGTAGGGACTCGCAAGTGTGAGAATCCTTGACGAACGGATTGCGAGCTTACATATTTTGGCCCAAAATATAAACTAATATCTCACTATTTGAGGTATGGCACATTTTATCCATTTTTGCAGGATGTGTGTGGACCTTTTGAATTCAGATGGTTAAATGGTGAGCCTGTCATGTGTTATGTACTCATAGTGCTAACTGACCCGCCTGGACCTGGTGTTGTGCGTCATTTATAGGCCATTATTCAGACACTGTGCGTCTCGTGTATCCGTGCGAGATGCACCTATATAGTGCTGTTTTGCCCGCCTGACCTGGGTTTCTGGCGTCATTTATAGGTCACAGTTCAGACACTGTGCATTTCACTCATTATATGATGGGCTCCCAGTGCAAGCCTTATTATTGTGCATGTCTTATGCTAAGCAGCCGCCCCTCCCCTCTAGTGTGGAGGTTGAGTGGCTGTGACATCAGCATCTTGCACCTCGGCTGCAGCCATCTTTATGAGGAAGGCTCACCACATTCTGTGTGCGCACATATCATTTGTCTTGGCTCCTTTTTGGTGTTTTTTTGATATAGTTCTTTGTGGTTTTATTACCCTCCGTGTGGTGGATTATTTGATGGACATTCTGAATTGCATGGAATCATCTCTTGCTCTGTTGATTGTGTGATATCGGAGAAGGACCCCGTCACAGTCTGCTAATGGACAGATAAATAGGAGAAGGTGGAGAAACAATATTTTTTTTCTCATCAGAGAAAAACTGATGAAACTCTGACCAAACTCTGATGAAACGCACACTGACGTGCGCTCCAGCTTTTACCTACACGGACACTTCAATTAAAAGGATCAGAAAACAAATGTTTCACCAGTGGTGAGAACTGATCATGGGAATCTTAGCAGCAGATACTATCTTACAAAGGGCAATTACACAGACGTTTTCCAGGAGTGTGTGCAATCATCACCTCTACGGGGAAAACGTTTCTCCTTGTGGAGACCTGACAAAGCAATCTAGCTGCCAGTGAGGAGTCTTATAGCTGCAATGCTGCTCCACTCCGCAAGGAGGAAAGTTTTCTCCTTAGACCCCATTATAGCTTCCCAAACAGCCAGATGAGATCTCATACTTTGCACTGACGAGGGGCAATCGCCCCGAAACTGTGTCTGGAAATTATCTGGCATAAATCCTAAGTCATATGACAAGGCTTGTTGGAGGGTCACTTTTGACTTTTAGGATTGCTACCTTCAATAGGTGGCGCTACAGGTCTTCTACTTCCTCCCTGAAGAGACAATTTGCAATCATCACTACTAACACTCTGCCACTAGGAAGCTCAACACTCGGTAGAAAGTGTTAGCGCCACCTGGTGGACTCTACCGTCTCCTCATAGACCAAGCAGCTCAGTTTTGCTTAGTGTCTGTAGGATTCAGACACGACCAGTATCAGGTCTTCCGTGCTTTTTTTTACATTTTCTTGTAATTTGTCCTGGTGGTGTGGATGTCCTCACCTCATATTTTGCATCCCATGGGAGATGCACCATGCACTCCACAGTAGTGCACCTTCCTGCCGCTGCAATGGGCTGCCGTCATACCCATAATTTGTGCGGGGCCACCTAAGTGTTAACCCTGTAGTAGTTTGAAGACTTTGGATGGGCGAGTATAACTTTCGTTCCCCCTCCCAACAGTTTTTGACCAGTCTCAGTCCCCACTGGGGGTCTCGCTTCCCTTTATTATCTCTTGGCCGCCATCCTTATTTTACAGCCCCTTTGCCTGTTCTTTTTGCACTTTCTTGCCGTTTCTCTGCAGCAATGTTCTGGGCTCCATCACCTTTTAGTGCCATTCCAGGGGGGTCTTCGGCAGTCGCAAATGTTCCCATGCCATCTCCTCACAGACACTCTTACAAGAGGCAAAGGATTTCTTCACACAGATCCTCTTTGTCCTGCCAGGATCACTCCCAGGAGAGAACCACAGAAGATGACGCCAAATCACCCCCTGCCAAGTCCGAACCCCAGGGGGGCACGTCTAACAGACTCTGCATCAGAGCAGGAATCCACGCTGGCCTCGGCCATACAGGACCTTATTCAGGCAGTGAGGGACATTATTCAGGACAAGGAATAGTCCACTACAATTCCCAGAGAAAGAATGGAAACACTCACATAGCAGCCTCCATCCTCTGGAGGTTTGCAGCCCTCTTCCACTGTGCAGAAAAATTGGTTATCGAATGGTCCATATCTCCCTCAATGAACCCCAAGGTAGCTCGACTCTCTAGAATCTAGAGGCTAGATCTACTACCGCACCCATGTTTGATGTGGCCTCAATCACTTGCTGGGTAGGAGTAGATTGACTCTTTCTCTGGCTATTTTGGCAGCAGGCCTCGCCTTACGTTCTGCACAGTGTCTTGGGTCAGGAAGGCCTGTATGGCTTGGACTAAATATCTTCACCAGGGCTCATCTTCCTGGCCCCTCAGGAGGATCTTCTTCTCCTTTCTTCTCATTAGCTACATTCTTCAAAGTTCCTTATCAGGATTGATGTTGGTCAGCAAAGCTGGTGGTCCAAATTACAGCCAATTTAGAGGTTGATCAGTGCCACACTATGCTCATATCATGGCCCACAGTCCCAGTGTCCAAAACGACCCTTATTGGGCTCCAATTACCAGCCGAGAAGCTTTGTACAAAGTGCCTACATTACATTATCAGGGAGGTATCTGGGGACAAAACTGCTCTTTTTCCGCAGTATTGTAGGTGCTATCAGCTATCTAAATGCCCCCAGACATTTTTTCACTTCTTTCCGTAACGCCTCTTCCTCAGGAGATGACGAGGAGTCCACCAGACACTCCATCTCCAGACAACCAACCCTCCTTCATGTCTATACCGTCCCCTGACGAGCCGGCTCCAAAACCACGCAACCTCAGCTGTAGTAACGTCTTCCCCCTCCTGGATAACCTTCTCTGGCGGGAGAATGCCTCCTCTCCTTCACAAAGATCTGGATGGCTCATGTGGAGGACGCCTGGGTCAGAAAGTCTGTATCTCTGGGTTTAAAAACCTAATTCATCTCCTTGACCCCAAACAGGATTTTTTTTCCGTCTCAACTTTGTGCGCTCTCCTTCTTTTGAGCCATCTACACCCTTTATCCAAAAAGTCTTGTCCCCAATACAGGCTCAGAACATTTTGAATCTTAAATAGAAATATACGTCACTCTGCTGTCGAAGGGTATGAAGTTTGAGTAGGGATCCAGTCCATGGCCATAGGAAGAGAAGGACTCGCCACTCAATTTGTTTGTGGGAAATCACGGAAATTTTAATACTAATCTGTTTACAGAAAATCTCTAACGTTTTGGTCCGTCAATCCGGACCTTCGTCAGTATCAGACTGATTACCATGGAGGGAGAGGCAGTAAATGAAGACAGTGCTATGGTAATGCGATCTTGGGCGCGTGTGTGGGACGAATCTTCACATGCCCATCACAGAGACCAAATAGCAATTACTTTGCTTTGCTGTTTGGTCTCTTCCTTACCAGTTCGACTGTTCCCAGAGTCTTCACTAAGTTGCTCGCTCCCTCCATTCTGAAATTTCTGGACATTACACTTGGGTGGGTCTGGATTTTCTACCATCAGTCAAGCATTCCCTTTTTTGAGCTGGAGCATCTTGTGGCAGTAGAGTCCTTATGCTCCCCTTGTTTTTCCATGGTGGATCTGGGCCAAGTAAGGTCTCAGTTTTTTAGATGGTACCATTTCCCCGGTTTCACACTGACTCCATTCTGTCGTTTTGGAACAAGACAATGACTTCTTGGATCATCTTGTGCGTCTTAGTGTTCCAGTTCACAGTGATCTTTTTGGTTGCTTACAGTCCCAGCACGGTTTCCTGCAGCTCCTTCCTTCCTCTTCAATGGCAGCTCTACGTTCCGGTGATTTCAATAGTCTAAATTCCCAGCATGGAAAACTTGGCAAGAGAATTTCTCAGTCGAGAAACTCTGGATCCAGGACAATGGGTTCTCCGCACAGAGATCTTTATTCAGCTCTGATTTCACTGGATCCCCTCCAAAGTAGATGTCTTCAACTGCCGTCTCCATGTTTCTGTCACAAAGTCCTGACCTCTGTCACCAGATCTGGACACAGTCATCTCTGCTCTATCTCTTCCCTCCTCTTCTTCATGGTGTTCTCTAGGAAGTGGAGGACATTCTGGAGATCCTGATGATGCCATGCAAGATCCTTGATGGCCATTCCCTTCTCTTCCTCAAATTCTTTACACAAGGTTCTCTATTCGATCCCACTTTACCTCGACTGTTGCAGCTGAGGTTCTGAGGTTGAAGGCTCTGTCTGACTCTGCTGCCCAGACTATGAGGGCTTATAGGACACAATCTGTCGAGGGTTTACCACTGGACCTGGAGAATCCACTTAGGCTGCTGTGATCAGTGGGATTTCCATCTCAGGGTTTTCTCTACTTCTTGTATATCTTACTTTTTTCAGTACAGCATGATGCATCAAGGGAAAGTTTTCTACAGTTTCCATAGCTTACAGCATACACTGGCCATGCAAGAGAGTGTAAACCTCCAAGGTGACCAAATCCAAGTGGATCGGGTCGTCTTTGGTGGAAGCTTCAAGGTGAAACACAAATCTCTGCCCTTTGGGTCATAACTAATTCCACCGGAAGGGGGAGGTCGGGTCCTCCTGGGCAGTCAGAAATCTGCTTCTGCTGATGCCAGCCCATGTGTACGGTGCTGAAGGTTGCTGTCTGTTTGGTGGTCCGCATTGTCAGCTATGTCCTTTTTTCCTACCCATTGGGACTTCTCTGTAACATCGCAAGATCCTGTGTCCTCAAGTACTATTGACTAGAGAATTGGACTTCTCTACTTATCATAAAATCCCTTTTTTGTTGAATACATTGGGGGGCACAGCTGTCCCCTTATTCCAGCCCGGGGATCAGCTCTCAGTGCCTGGGGCCTATGTGTTTTTTTCTCCTTGGTACAGGACATGTCAGTTCCTGGATGTTTTTTTATATAGTATTTTTGCAGGTTTTTGGGGTTGCTCTTTTGGCCCTAAGCTGAGCTGCCTGGTTTCTGAGGACAGGGTATAACACACCGGGCAGTGTGTGAACACTATTTTTTTATTACATGGGGTCGAGCCTATTAGTGGCAGAGCTCACACCCACGATCCTGTATCCTCAACTTTTTCAAAGGGAAAGGGATTTTATGTTAAGTATAAAAATCAGATTTTTTTCTAAATACATTGAATGGCAGATTTTGCTTCTTAATAGCAGTGGTGACCTCAGTCTATGCTGCAGGATGGTAATATCTATACACTGGGAGATGGAGGGTCCTAATATCTTCAAATACTGCCAAAGAAATATGATTTGGCAGCACTGAGTCTCTTACCAGATATGGGAGCGGAGGACACGGAGGAGGAGGACACTTTTCCTCCTCCTAGAAGCCCCCGGCAGTATGGACCAAGGATGGTGCAACATGGTGCAACTATTCAGAAGCAAAATCTTCGATGTGATGGACGGAGATGTTAAATACAAGAAGCAGACTGGATGACCGTGAATATACCTTGTTCTATAGCATCCGCTACGATTTTCTTATTCATGTCGATAGCGTGCCCATCTGTGACTATCGCAACCGTCTTTCCGAGGGCTTGCAGCATGGCCGCCATAGCAAGGGCCCCGGGAGGACCGTCTGTTTCCTCAGGAGGCACTTGCTGATAATGAGTGGGGAATCCAGTGGTTATGAGGATGGATTTGGCATGAGATAAGGAGAGGCAGCTCTTCAGGAGCTCGTCCTTCATCAGCAGATTCGTAATTCCTCTGTTACCTGCAAAATATTGACATTGTCACCGTTCCAAAACTTTCAATAGTATCCAATAATTTATGGGTTTCAGGGAAGTCGTGTAACTAATATGACAGGACTGGAGTTTTTACACAGCTCCTCTAGACTCCTGATAAGCGATGGCACTGCCGCTTATAGGGGCATACTTACTACTCATGTACTAAAGGCCAAACAACAATCATCATACAATGTAAGGTTCTGCCAATTACTAAAACATCCTGATTTAGTTCTGCCCACACGGCTGAGGGTCTGCTACAATGCAACAGAGTAGGCAACTATCTTTACTAATTCATAGTACCAGCCCAAATCTCCCTTGCTCCAGAATTCTTGTTGATAGCTCTTAGGCCTCGGTTCCACTTGCGAGATGCAAGAGCATCGGAAGTGATATGCTAATGACCCTCTGGTGCGAGCGTCAGCCGAGGGTCATGCGACTGTGATGTGATCTTGCAATCAGATCACAGCTCTGGAGAAGAGGGAGGGAGCATTGTCTCTCCATCTCCACCGCTGTCTGTCTGCATACACCGCAATGCGGTCGGATGACATGCGAGTGCAGTGCGAAGTTTCACACGCTCCCATAGACTTGTATTGGGGTGCGTGAGCCGAGAGTCACTGCCAAACGCAGCATGCTACTGTTGAGATGAGACTACAATGGGTCTCTTAAGGTCTGACTGCCGTGTTCAAAATATAATGTCATGTGTGCACACGAGACTAAAATAACAGACTACGAGTCAGTTATAACTATCTCCATGACAGCGCCAGAGCTTCAACTGTTCTTTATTTCCAAACCGAAGCTTTTATAATAAGGGTGTAGATAAAAATTATAGTCCAATCAAGTATCGCTGGCTGGACTCAGGACATATAGGAATTTGCATAGTCTCTGCTGGATTGGTCAGTCCAAACTTTAGGAATTCCTTTGTTCTTTAACTTCTTTGGGCGTTGGACAAGATTCAGCAGCCATCTTTGTTACATGTGCTGGTATACTGTATTAGGGAAAATCACTAAATATGCAATAAATATATATGTTATAAACAACATATACATGGCTTAAAAAAAAAAAAAAAAATTTTTTTCACTAGCCGTTTATGTGTTATTAGGGCACCTCTCGGCTTTACGACTATAAGTATTTATTACACACAACGCTTCAGCCTCCTCTTTATTGCCTTACGACTATTCTGGTGGATACTATCTCCTTATACTTCTTTACTTACTCTATCTACCTGTTCTTTGGTTATGTACTTTGACCTTTGACTATATACTCCTTGTGGAGGGGTATTTGGGCCAATTTTCCACCTTGGGGTGCTGGGGTCCATTTTTTGGACTCATACACTCCACTGATACACCTCCCCCCAGGGCTCTGTTACGGCAGCGGATAGGACTTCATAAATTTTTCCATTTTGTGTTCTACTCATACCTGCATCCCTCATGCCCAGTTTTCCTCATTTTTCTTATACCTTCCGTTTTTGTACTATTTATTCTCATGATCAATTAATTTTTGTATCTTCATATATTTATGTGAATAAAATTTAATACTTTTTGCATACAATTTGGTGCCATTTCCTTCCTTCCTCCTTGTTCAAAATATATATGTTAGTAAGAAACAAAAACATTCATAAATATGTGTGTTAGATTACATTAACTAAGCTACATACCTAAGTCTATGAAATGGCTGTGCTAAGAAGTATTTTTGGTTACTCAATTCTTATCCTCAACACTACGATTTATTTTTCAGGTCAATATGGCCACTGTCCCATAGTTTTTCACTGGTGCGAGTGCAGTCCGATGTTTTATCAGATTGTACTCGTCCGTGTAAAACACATGTGGAACCGAGGCTTTAGGCTGAGTTCTGACGAGGGTATGTTTAATTTGTGTATACGGAACCGGTACGGACCAATGTAGGTCAGTGGCTCAATTCAGACCAAAGTTTTTCCATGCAAAAATAAAAATAATTTAACATGCATTAGTCAAGTCTACTGAACCAAACGTGTGGCAAAAAGTTTTTGCGATAAGCCACCGGATGTGTAATCAGGACTTGGATTATAGTGCGTTTTCATCTTCCAGATTATCTCAGGTCCATTTATTACTTATAATTACCTGGGTCGATGCCAACAATTTCTTCCAACAATCTGATTTTTTCGGCTGTTCGCCGTGAGACAAGGCTGTAATGTATAGGATCGGAGGAGATTTGCTCAACTACGGGCCCCTCCGTGGTGCAAGGATCTGGGGCGTCTTCATTTTTCACATCAGTAATAAACATACATCCCGGAGAGTGGGTGAAAGCCAGGGGGGATTCTGCAAGGACAAGCACAAGATGACATATTAATCCCTGTCCATTCTTACAAACGCGGCAGGAGAGTCATCTGCAATCTGTACAGGGGGAGCGCCAAGGACGGTCATCTGCACATAAAACATGTCAGGCCGCCTGTGATGAGGGATATGGAAAAAGAAATATGGTGAACTGACCGCCATAGCTTACTGAATTTAATTTCCTTCCATTAATTCAACTTAAGACCCCCACTTAATGGAGACTTTAATTAATACCTCAGTCAATTGAGTCGGACAGATTTATATTTTGTCGATACTTACTGCAACTAATGACAGCTTCAACGCCGGTGACGCCACACGCCCAGAACACCGGGACATCACCGGGGTGCATCTGAACCGCATCGCCGTAATCAGTTTTCTGCAGATCTTTAATCCCAAGATAATCTGCACAATGAAGGAATAAGGGAAAATGGACAAAATAATACATAATCCACGTCATTACTGGGGTGTACAGCAATTAATAGAGTCTAGAAATAAAGGGGTATGCTAACAGAAGGATTGGGGGTCCTGAACGCTGGAGAGGGGGGTGCACTGGACCCCCATTATCCCAGCTGCTGGGCAGGTGGAGAATACCGACCTGAGGAGCCAATGTGGACCGGAGCTCCGTGGTATTTCTTCATGGGGTGTGTGGCAGTCACGGCGGCCTCCAGCTTGTCTTGAGGAATAGGCCTCATGGTCACCACAAGATTACAGGAAAACCTGCCGATTCCATGACACGGGACCGCTGTCTGGGGGGAAAGGAAACCGCATTATAGGGGGCAGACATGAGGACTGTGAATGCAGTTTTGGGTGTGATTGCAACAAAACACAGTGTAAAAGCACAAAAATGTAAGGATAAGTGTTTGCAAAGTTAATAACTTAGGAATATAACAGAGAGTAATAGAGCTGGGTGTCAAGCCGCGCCAATGACCAACAGATCATGAAGGTTGGATATTAATGTTGCTTTATTTTATCACAGTTCAACGCGTTTCGGGAGACTCTGCTCCCTTCCTCAGGACAGACTGGCAAAGAACATCAAATCAGGTAATCAATAACTTAGGAATAAAAGTTATTCCTCTAACCCACAAAGAAGAAATATGCAAGTGGGTCTGTAAATCTATAAGATACAGAGGGAGCAAGAAAGTGTGAATGTGACCGAACAAGACATTAACTGAGCGATTCCTGATGATGGACCGCAAAGATGAAATGTGGTTATAACATCAGTCTGGCTGAGAACTAACACATATATCCTACAACCAAAATTATACACAATTTACCAATAATAACAATTACTTCTTAGAAGGAAGAAAACGGACCCCACTTTTTTTTTTTTTGCATATTTTTTCAAAAGAGCTTTGTAAATGAGACCTTATGCCAGGGGTGGGGAACCTCCGTCCCACAGGCTGTATGCGACCCGCGATGACCTTTTCTGCACCCCCGGGCAGATTCAGGGGCCGCAGTGCTCAGGCGGTAGCCGCGTCTTGCTGGCAGCTGGCCCTTTAAACCCTGTGAGGATGTGTATGCAGAGTAAGCGCACAATGCGCTCTCATCCCACAGAAGAGAAGCGGCTGCCCCAGCATAACACAGGTTTGTTTGTGCTCCCATGCCTGTCTGAGACCCTCCAGTGTCTCCACGGCTGCATGTGCCCGTGCGGCCTTCCCACAGCTGCCTGTGCACCTCCGTCTACCCACGGCACGCTATGCCCCTACGGCCTCCCCACGGTTACCTGTGCCCTCCTCACAGCTGCCTGTGCCCCTGCGTCCTCCCCACTGCAGACTGTGCCCCTGCGGTGTCCCCAGGGATGTCTGTGCCCCCCTGATATATAGATACGCCGATATGTCTGTACCTTCAGCCCTCCCCAGTGATGTATAGTTCACCCAGCCATCCCCAGTGATGTATATTCCTCTCAGCCCTCCCCAGTGATGTATATTCCTCTCAGCCCTCCTCAGTGATGTATATTCCTCTCAGCCCTCCCCAGTGATGTATATTCCTCCCAGCCCTCCCCAGTGATGTATGTTCCTCTCAGCTCTCCCCAGTGATGTATAGTCCTCTCAGCTCTCCTCAGTGATGTATAGTCATCTCAGCCCTCCCCAGTGATGTATATTCCTCCCAGCCCTCTCCAGTGATGTATGTTCCTCTCAGCTCTCCCCAGTGATGTATAGTCCTCTCAGCTCTCCTCAGTGATGTATAGTCATCTCAGCCCTCCCCAGTGATGTATAGTCCTCTCAGCCCTCTCCAGTGATGTATGTTCCTCTCAGCTCTCCCCAGTGATGTATAGTCCTCTCAGCTCTCCTCAGTGATGTATAGTCATCTCAGCCCTCCCCAGTGATGTATATTCCTCCCAGCCCTCTCCAGTGATGTATGTTCCTCTCAGCCCTCCCCAGTGATGTATAGTCCTCTCAGCTCTCCTCAGTGATGTATAGTCATCTCAGCCCTCCCCAGTGATGTATATTCCTCCCAGCCCTCTCCAGTGATGTATGTTCCTCTCAGCTCTCCCCAGTGATGTATATTCCTCCCAGCTCTCCCCAGTGATGTATATTCCTCTCAGCCCTCCTCAGTGATGTATATTCCTCTCAGCCCTCCCCAGTGATGTATAGTCATCTCAGCCCTCCCCAGTGATGTATATTCCTCCCAGCCCTCTCCAGTGATGTATGTTCCTCTCAGCTCTCCCCAGTGATGTACAGTCCTCCCAGCTCTCCCCAGTGATGTATATTCCTCTCAGCCCTCCTCAGTGATGTATATTCCTCTCAGCCCTCCCCAGTGATGTATAGTCATCTCAGCCCTCCCCAGTGATGTATATTCCTCCCAGCCCTCTCCAGTGATGTATATTCCTCTCAGCTCTCTCCAGTGATGTATATTCCTCTCAGCCCTCCCCAGTGATGTATATTCCTCCCAGCCCTCCCCAGTGATGTATATTCCTCCCAGCTCTCCCCAGTGATGTATATTCCTCTCAGCCCTCCCCAGTGATGTATAGTCCTCTCAGCTCTCCCCAGTGATGTATAGTCCTCTCAGCCCTCCTCAGTGATGTATAGTCCTCTCAGCTCTCCCCAGTGATGTATAGTCCTCTCAGCTCTCTCCAGTGATGTATATTCCTCTCAGCCCTCCCCAGTGATGTATAGTCCTCTCAGCTCTCTCCAGTGATGTATATTCCTCTCAGCCCTCCCCAGTGATGTATATTCCTCCCAGCCCTCCCCAGTGATGAATAGTCCTCCCAGCCCTCCCCAGTGATGTATAGTCCTCTCAGCTCTCCCCAGTGATGTATAGTCCTCTCAGCCCTCCTCAGTGATGTATATTCCTCTCAGCCCTCCCCAGTGATGTATATTCCTCTCAGCCCTCCCCAGTGATGTATAGTCCTCTCAGCTCTCCCCAGTGATGTATATTCCTCTCAGCCCTCCCCAGTGATGTATAGTCCTCTCAGCTCTCCCCAGTGATGTATATTCCTCTCAGCCCTCCCCAGTGATGTATATTCCTCTCAGCCCTCCCCAGTGATGTATATTCCTCCCAGCCCTCCCCAGTGATGTATATTCCTCTCAGCCCTCCCCAGTGATGTATAGTCCTCTCAGCTCTCCCCAGTGATGTATAGTCCTCTCAGCCCTCCTCAGTGATGTATATTCCTCTTAGCCCTCCCCAGTGATGTATAGTCCTCTCAGCTCTCCCCAGTGATGTATAGTCCTCTCAGCCCTCCCCAGTGATGTATATTCCTCCCAGCTCTCCCCAGTGATGTATATTCCTCTCAGCCCTCCCCAGTGATGTATAGTCCTCTCAGCTCTCCCCAGTGATGTATATTCCTCTCAGCCCTCCTCAGTGATGTATATTCCTCTCAGCTCTCCCCAGTGATGTATATTCCTCCCAGCCCTCCCCAGTGATGTATATTCCTCCCAGCCCTCCCCAGTGATGTATATTCCTCCCAGCCCTCCCCAGTGATGTATATTCCTCTCAGCCCTCCCCAGTGATGTATAGTCCTCTCAGCTCTCCCCAGTGATGTATATTCCTCTCAGCCCTCCCCAGTGATGTATATTCCTCCCAGCCCTCCCCAGTGATGTATATTCCTCTCAGCCCTCCCCAGTGATGTATAGTCCTCTCAGCTCTCCCCAGTGATGTATAGTCCTCTCAGCCCTCCCCAGTGATGTATATTCCTCCCAGCCCTCCCCAGTGATGTATAGTCCTCCCAGCCCTCCCCAGTGATGTATATTCCTCCCAGCCCTCCCCAGTGATGTATAGTCCTCCCAGCCCTCCCCAGTGATGTATATTCCTCCCAGCCCTCCCCAGTGATGTATATTCCTCCCAGCCCTCCTCAGTGATGTATATTCCTCTCAGCTCTCCCCAGTGATGTATAGTCCTCTCAGCCCTCCCCAGTGATGTATATTCCTCTCAGCTCTCCCCAGTGATGTATATTCCTCTCAGCCCTCCCCAGTGATGTATAGTCCTCTCAGCTCTCCCCAGTGATGTATAGTCCTCCCAGCCCTCCCCAGTGATGTATATTCCTCCCAGCCCTCCCCAGTGATGTATAGTCCTCTCAGCTCTCCCCAGTGATGTATAGTCCTCTCAGCCCTCCCCAGTGATGTATAGTCCTCTCAGCCCTCCCCAGTGATGTATATTCCTCCCAGCCCTCCTCAGTGATGTATATTCCTCCCAGCCCTCCCCAGTGATGTATATTCCTCCCAGCCCTCCCCAGTGATGTATAGTCCTCCCAGCCCTGCCCAGTGATGTATATGCCCACAGCCCAGCCCTTTCTTTGCTGTATATGCCCACAGCCCTTCCTGTGATGTATATGTCCTCAGCGTCTCCTTTGTGATATATATACAGCAGTCCCAGCTGACACAAACCTGGAAAAGCAGTTGTAAGAAGCAACAAGATCAATATTGCCTAATATCACGGCTGCATTTCCAGCCGCCACAGTGAGTTAATTGTTTGACCAATAAAACAGGGATATTTTCACTCATTTACGTTTGGCTGCTGACAAGGAGACGATAATGTGAATAAGCCCTAGGACACAAGGTGGCCTCACACAGGGAGGCGTCCGAATATTGAATCCACCCCTTACCTTGTACATGCTGACATTCTGCCCCTGCTCCACATTCCTCACAGGGACCCCCAGTTTCTGCACCGCATCTTCAAAGGAAAAGCTGCAGCCCAGGTAGAAAGTCACCATATCCTTCATCTGCTCGGAGTAACTCTCCAGACTGGCGAGGCTCTCGGTGTAGACGCCATGTTCATATTTCCGATACAGAAGGCAGTCTGTCCTGGAGCACAGAGAAGCTACAGATAAGTAAGTCTTCAGGTGCACCGTCCCTTTAACGCCAAACGGACATTGTTATTGTACACATAAGAGACATGATCTTCCTTACCGTATATCTGCGTCACTGCTCAGTGGTGGACATTTCCACTCTCCAGGCTTGCTGCGGTATAACAGAGGTAGGGGGCCGCTATTGGCTTTGCAAAATTTCTCAAAATCTTCCGCTAGAGACTTGTGCAGGATCACCACGTTGGCCTGGTTGTACCCTGAAACATTCACAATAAAGACAAGTCAAGCGCAGCGCCTGGAGGAGACGTGGGATCCGTACGTCAGGGTGTCTGAACATATTCCCTGGATGGTGAGACGTGGGATCCGTACGTCAGGGTGTCTGAACATATTCCCTGGATGGTGAGACGTGGGATCCGTACGTCAGGGTGTCTGAACATATTCCCTGGATGGTGGTGAATACAAATGCAGCATTATATCGGAAAAAAATTACAAAAATCACTGATACATAGGAAATTAAGGAGTCACGCCATTATAGTCATGTGCGATCTAATGCAACAACTGCAGCAAATTACTAGATAAGCATAAATAAATAGAGATGTAGTCCTGCACCACTGGGTTTTATCTTGCGGGGGTCACACAGTCGGGTGGAATGTAGCTTGGGCACCAAACATTCACGGTTGGGGAGTGCTCGTCCTTCGGAAATTGAGACGTCCAGAGAGTGTTCATATAAGATAAAGAAGGGGACCGCACAATCCTCAAAGCCAGTGATACGTCTTTATTTCACACGGTGTAGCATAAAAGGCAGGGAAGGAGCTGGGTGCATGCTCCTCGCAGGGACGACGGCCGTTTCGCGTAAGTGTACGCTTCGACTGGTCCAACAGGAGAAGGTGGAGGTGGACCAGTCGAAGCGTACACTTATGCGAAACGGCCGTCGTCCCTGCGAGGAGCCTGCACCCAGATCCTTCCCTGCCTTTTATGCTACACCATGTGAAATACAGAAGTATCACTGGCTTTGAGGATTGTGTGGTTCCCTTCTTTATCTTATATGAACAAATTACTAGATAAGGCTGCGTTCACACCTCAGGTCAGGATCAGGGATCAGGGATTCTGCTTGTCTGATCCAAACCGAATGGAATTTACGTCCTAAATGCATCCCTTGCATTACTGATAAAGTGGAAGCAGAGGGGCCCGAATAGCTGTTATGGGGTTTGATTAAACCTGTCCGAACCCACGGTTATCAGCTGGGACTGTCTAATGTATATGGGGCCTCCACATTTTCCCTCTCCCCCAACATCATCTGTCAGTGCAAAGGGGGTCGAGTGGTGCGAATTTTAACACCTCGCCCTTTTGATCTTTAGATGAGGTCACACCTGTAGGTCAATGGCTCCTAACGTCCCTCCTTTGAAAACACATAACAAAGAAGTGTGAATGCGGCCAAAAACACAGAAGAGGTTCACAGGCTTCCCCTCCTGGTCCTGGCTTACAATTACTGACCTAGTGTATATAAATCCCACACATCCCTGGAGCACAAGTGTGGATATGTGCAGGGCCGTACGCAGCACATACAGTGCACAATGTATCCAGAGTCACAGCATCACCAGGGCATAAGACCAGCATTCTGCACAGTGCAAAGCAAAGAACTGGACGATAAGAGGGATCTGTCTCCATCAGTGATCGGCACCACCTAGTGGTAAATGTGGATCACTGCATTTTTGAAAATGTATAAAACTTTAAAGGGAATCTATCTCCTCCAACATGCTAACTAAACCACTTCTACGGGTTTGTAGGAAACTCAGCTGCTACAAAAATCAGCAGTTTAGACTTTACTGGTTTTGGTTGCTAGAGAAAAAATATTTTTTAGGTTAGGTGAATTCTTACCATGGCCAAGGACTCAGTGCATCGTTATGTCCCTAATGCACATCCTGAGCCCTCACATATCCTGACTGACCACTGCAGTATAATAACGATCAATCAAGATGTGGCCGATCTAGAATAGGAAGCTGGACGGTGGGGAAGGGATCAATGAGCCATAGGGCTCGCTGAGGGTGCAATAAAACACATCATTTGTTTACAAAATATTTTTTCCCTGGCAGATATATATATATATTAGATTTATACTACAGGAATGATTTTTATAGGGGCTTCGTACCCTATATACCTGTATAAGTGGTGACAGAAACCCTGTAAAGCTAACCTGTTAGTTGATTTATATTAGCCAGACAGCATGGATCAGATACTGGAAGCGTGTTAAGTTAGGCTATGTGCGCACGCTGCGTTTGTTTTAACGCTACGTTTTTGTGTGTTTTTTGCTGCAAAAAATGCACAAAAACGCACCCGCAGCAAAAACGTTTAACTGCGTTTTTAGCAGCATTTTGCTGCGTTTTTGTTTACTGTGTTTTTCCAATGCATTGCATGGGTGGAAAAACGCAGAAAAACGCAAAAAAGAATTGAAATGACCATTTTTTTTAGCTCAAAAACGCAGCCAAACAAAACCGCACTGTGCGGACAACAAAAAAAGAAATCTCATAGACTTTGCTGGGGAAGCAAAGTCATGCAGTTTTGGAGCCCAAAAACGCACAAAAATGCACTGCAAAAACGCGGTAAAAAATGCAGCGTGTGCACATAGCCTACTGGTGATTGACAGGTCTGTTGCAACGAGAGAGACCTGTCAATCATCCAGAGCGGTGCTGGGAAAAGCCGGATCTCTAAACTATCTTTTCTGTGAAACATCAGAGCATTTCAGCTACACATGTACCTGACGGCAATCATGGTCTGATTCCTGCGGTCTGTGGGTTGGGTCTCTCTCTCTCTCTTTGTCTGTCTGTCTCTCTCCATGTCTGTCTCTTTCTCCATCTGTCTATCTCTGTCACTTTCCCTGTCTGTCTCTTTCCCTCGCTTTCCCTGTCTGTCTCTTTCCCTGTCAGTCTCTTTCCCTGTGTCTGTCTCTTTGTTTGTCTCTTTACTTGTCTTTGTCTGTCTCTTACCCTGTCTGTCTCTTTCTTTCCCTGTCTGTTTCCCTGTGTCTGTCTCTTTGTCTGTGTCTGTCTCTTTGCCTGTCTGTGTCTGTCTCTTAACCTGTCTCTCTCTTTCCCTGTCTTTCCCTGTCTGTCTCTTTCCCTGTCAGTCTGTCTCTTTGTGTCTGTCTCTTACCCTGTCTATGTCTGTCTCTTACCCTGTCTGTGTCTGCCTCTTTCCCTGTCTGTGTCTGTGTCTCTTTCCCTGGCTGCATTGTGACACGCCAACATTCCATATAAGGGCGTGGCTGCGCATTCTTCTGAAGTTCTGGCTGCACTGTGGCTCACAGCTCCATTCGCTTTAATGGAGGCAGCTTTTTTGGCGAATAACTGTAAAGCGCGGGGTTCAAATTTCCCCTCGAAACATAGCCTATGATGCTCTCGGGGTCCAGACGTGTGAGTGTGCAAAACTTTGTGGCTGTAGCTGCGACGGTGCAGTTGCCAATCCCGGACATACACATACACATACACACACACATTCAGCTTTTTATATATATATATATATATATATATATATATATATATATATATATATATATATATATATATATATATATATATATATATATATATATATAATATATATATATATATATATATATATATATATATATATATATATATAAGCCTCACTTCACACGTTGCTTTTTTGTGTCTGTATTCACACGTTGCATGAATCCTGTTTTTTTTCTGCACCAAACTACACAATAACGATCTTCTCTGATGCAGTTTTGCTGTTTTTTATGTCTTTCCCCGAGTATTTCATGCGGTTTTGATTCAGATGTGAAGCAGTGTTTTTACGCATTTTTATAGTACAGAAAAGTTTGGATTTTGCTCGGAGTTTTTTTCTTGCATTTTTTTAAGCTCCACATAAAAACCTCTACAAAAAAAAAATCACCAAAACCGCAGAGTTCAGCGGCGTCTTTACATGGAATCACATCCACTTTGCTTGGACAGATAAACACAGCAGAATATATGTGCAAAAAAAGCAGCAGAAAAACCCAGCATTTATGCTACATGTGAACACGGACTAAATGTCCCAGCAAAGTGGAAGAGACGACATGAAATCTCCGCCCTCGGTGTCTAAAGACGTCGCTGAACTGTGCGATTTTGGTGTTTTTTTTTCCTCTATAGGCTTCTTTGTGGAGCCTGAAAAAAATGCAAGGAAAAAAAAATAACATTATATTTATAAACTCAGAATCAAAGCTTTTCTATAGTATTAAAAAAGCATTAAAAATCCGGATTCACATCTGCAACAAACATATCAACTATCAGGGAAAACGCATAAAAAAACGCAGAAAACACGCAATAATTATTATTGCACTCATGGTGCGGACACCTGGAGAAAAAGCGCAGCATTTACGCTCCGTGTGAACACGACCTCAGCGATACATTTTTATTACATTTTTCATGGGTTTAATACAGAAAAATAATCAATTGCGCCATGTTTTTACGCCATTTACCGATCCCCATAAATAATCTGATCGCTGTGTGGTTCGGGTCGTTACGATTACAGGGACACCAAATAAGTCCATATTAATTGCTGATTTGTGATGTTTATTAGTTTATTAAAAAAGCGCAATAAAAATTACATTATTCTATTTTTTTTTAATTCTTTTTAGTAATTTTATTAGAAGAAAAAAATCTGTTTTCCTCTCCCTCTAGAATACAGAACATAGAGATGCTGCTCTGCACAATGGAGCTCTGTGTCCAGTGTAATCTGCTGTGTAAGAGGCCGCAATGCAGCTTTAAATATCTCAAATCCTTCCTCTGACATCATCAGTGCTTGTGGCTCAACAGCTAGGGCTGCTGGAACATGTTTGAAAATTGCTGCTTTGATTCCAGAGGCTGGTGAAGATGAAGAAAAGTATTTTTCTACATAATTGTATTTTTTTTCTCATTTTTCATTCATGTAACTGAATAATCTGCTTCTGGCTTCTCTGCAATAAAGGTAAAGATTACCAAATCCTCCTCAGTACAGGCAGTGGCTCAATGGTAGAGCTGCTGCCTATGGACAATGAGTTCATGAGTTCTAGTCCTTGGAAACCAGAGTAGATGAGAATTAAATTATGCACTGAACCCAGTGACCCATGGGACTGTGGGAGAGGGCCCTCAAATTGGGACACTACCGCTGAATCCAGGACTGTTGGGAGGTATTTCTTAATAATCAATGTAAAAAAAATAAAAATACTTTTCTCCCTCAATTTTCCCATAAGGCAAATACAGCATTACAATTGATCAACCACTGAGGAAAAAAAAACAAAGAAAAACAACAAAGGGCAAGCAAAGCAGCAAAATAATAGGCGGCACGGTGGCTCAGTGGTTAGCACTGCAGCCTTGCAGCGCTGGGGTCCTGGGTTCTAGTCCCACCAAGGACACCATCTGCAAGGAGTTTGTATGTTCTCCCCGTGTTTGCGTGGGTTTCCCCCGGGTTTTCCGGTTTCCTCCCACACTCCAAAGACATACAGATACGGACTTTACCGTATTTTTCAGACTATAAGACGCACCCTGGTTTTAGAGCAGGAAAATAGGAAAATAAAATTTAAAGCAAAAAATGTACTCATGACACACTGTTATGGGGCGAGGATTTGCTGCTGACACTGTTATGGGGGTAATGTCCCCAAATTCTCTACAAAGATACCCCATCCTGGTAATGATCCTCATGCCTTGTATATACAGTATATACCCCCAACCTGCTCATATACCCCCATCTTACTCATATACCCCCACCCTTGCTCATAATATACCCCCATCCTGCTCATAATATACCCCCATCCTGCTCATAATACACCCCCATCCTGCTCATAATATACCCCCACCCTTGCTCATAATATACCCCCATCCTGCTCATAATATACCCCCATCCTGCTCATAATACACCCCCATCCTGCTCATAATACACCCCCATCCTGCTCATAATACACCCCCATCCTGCTCATAATACACCCCCATCCTGCTCATAATACACCCCCATCCTGCTCATAATATACCCCCATCCTGCTCATAATATACCCCCATCCTGCTCATAGTATACCCCCATCCTGCTCATAATTCACCCCCATCCTGCTCATAATACACCCCCCATCCTGCTCATAATACACCCCCATCCTGCTCATAATACACCCCCATCCTGCTCATAATACACCCCCATCCTGCTCATAATATACCTCCATCCTGCTCATAATATACCCCGATCCTGCTCATAATATACCCCCATCCTGCTCATAATATACCCCCATCCTGCTCATAATACACCCCATCCTGCTCATAATATACCCCCATCCTGCTCATAATACACCCCCATCCTGCTCATAATACACCCCCATCCTGCTCATAATATACCCCCATCCTGCTCATAATATACCCCCATCCTGCTCATAATATACCCCATCCTGCTCATAATATACCCCCATCCTGCTCATAATATACCTCCATCCTGCTCATAATATACCCCATCCTGCTCATAATATACCCCCATCCTGCTCATAATATACCCCCATCCTGCTCATAATATACCCCATCCTGCTCATAATATACCCCCATCCTGCTTATAATATACCACCATCCTGCTCATAATATACCCCCACCCTGCTCATAATACACCCCCACGCTGCTCATAATACACCCCCATCCTGCTCATAATATACCCCCATCCTGCTCATAATATACCTCCATCCTGCTCATAATATACCCCGATTCTGCTCATAATATACCCCCATCCTGCTCATAATATACCTCCATCCTGCTCATAATATACCCCGATCCTGCTCATATTATACCCCCATCCTGCTATACACCCCCATGCTGGTATACGGCCCGCATCCTGTGGCACATAAAAAAAATAAATGTTCATACTCACCTTACCTTACCTCACCTCACTCCCTGCAGCATCGCTCCTCCTCCCGTCTGTGTCACAGGCAGCGCCGCTGAGTGGAGCCGTCCCCGTTCCCCTGCAGCCCCGCGATCTCCTCCTGGCTGCCGGCGGCTGCGTATGGAGCCGTCCCCGTTCCCCTGCAGACCCGCGATCTCCTCCTGGCTACCGGCGGCTGCGTATGGAGCCGTCCCCGTTCCCCTGCAGCCCCGCGATCTCCTCCTGGCTGCCGGCGGCCGCTGAGTGGAGCCGTCACCGTTCCCGAGTAGCACCGCAATGTTCTCCTGTCTGTGTCGGCGGCTGCGTGTGGACACGTGCGCACAGCGATGACGTCATCGCTGTGCGCACTGCTAGTCTCCACTCAGCGGCCGCCGGCACAGACAGAACATCGCGGTGCTGCAGGGGAACGGGGACGGCTCCACACGCAGCCGCCGGCAGCCAGGAGGAGATCACGGGGCTGCAGGGGAACGGGGACGGGTGAGTACACTGATTCACTGCACCCCGCGCTGATGATGATGCACAGGGAGCAGTGAATACAGTCGCACATGATCACTCCAGGCTGTAGTTGCCAGGGGTGATCATGCGGGCCGGCTGTTTATCCCTCGCCCATCATCCCGCCCACCTGTCAGCGCTGAGAGATGGGCGTGCATATTAAATGAGCGGGTCCACGTGGTCACAGCAGGTGCTGCTGCAGCCTGCTCATGCCCCCGATGACCCGCTCCACCGCAGCACCCTCATTCCCCACAGCCCTATATTCATACCATAAGACGCACCCCCCACTTTCCCCCAACATTTGGGGGAAAAAAAGTGCGTCTTATCGTCCGAAAAATACGGTAAATTGTGAGCCCCAATGGGGACAGTGTTGCCAATGTATGTAAAGCGCTGTGGAATTAATAGCGCTATATAAATGAATAAATATTATTATTATATATTACCAATAAATAACAAAAGTAACAGGAAACATTAGGCAGGGAGGGGGTAGTACGACTAAAATCATGTATGGGGAGTGGGGTGAATTCTTTTATTTTATTTTCTTGCCTCGTGTTATAGGGAATAAGTGACCCCTGTACGGATCCATATTCACGCCGCTCTCTACCTCATTTTGTTTAATTGTTTATTTTTGTTATTTAATAAATAAAATAAAGGAAAATAAAGAGACATATTTCTACATATACCGTGGAAATACAGTAAGAAAAATATATATATATACACTTACACAGTGATTGAAGCGGCAAATATCTATACCATGCGGTATATTATGTACATACATGATATCACACATATACAGTGATGGAGGAGGCAGATATCTGCACCATGCGGTATATTGTGTACATACATGATATCATACATATACAGTGATGGAGGCGGCAGATATCTGTATCATGTGGTATATTATGTACATACATGATATCTGCCGCCTCCATCACTGTATATGTGTGATATCATGTATGTACACAATATACCGCATGGTGCAGATATCTGCCGCCTTTATCACTGTATATGTGTGATATCATGTATGTACACAATATACCGCATGGTGCAGATATCTGCCGCCTTTATCACTGTATATGTGTGATATCATGTATGTACACAATATACCGCATGGTGCAGATATCTGCCGCCTCCATCACTGTATATGTGTGATATCTGCACCATGCGGTATATTATGTACATACATGATATCACACATATACAGTGATGGAGGCGGCAGATATCTGCACCATGCGGTATATTGTGTACATACATGATATCACACATATACAGTGATGGAGGCGGCAGATATCTGTACCATGCGGTATATTGTGTACATACATGGTATCACACATGTACAGTGATGGAGGCGGCAGATATCTGCACCATGCGGTATATTGTGTACATACATGGTATCACACATGTACAGTGATGGAGGCGGCAGATATCTGTACCATGCGGTATATTGTGTACATACATGGTATCACACATGTACAGTGATGGAGGCGGCAGATATCTGCACCATGCGGTATATTATGTACATACATGATATCACACATATACAGTGATGGAGGCGGCAGATATCTGTACCATGCGGTATATTGTGTACATACATGATATCACACATATACAGTGATGGAGGCGGCAGATATCTGTACCATGCGGTATATTGTGTACATACATGATATCACACATATACAGTGATGGAGGCGGCAGATATCTGTACCATGCGGTATATTATGTACATACATGATATCACACATATACAGTGATGGAGGCGGCAGATATCTGTACCATGCGGTATATTGTGTACATACATGGTATCACACATGTACAGTGATGGAGGCGGCAAATATCTGTACCATGCGGTATATTATGTACAAACATGATATCACACATGTACAGTGATGGAGGCGGCAAATATCTGTACCATGCGGTATATTATGTACATACATGATATCACACATGTACAGTGATGGAGGCGGCAGATATCTGTACCATGCAGTATATTGTGTACATACATGATATCACACATGTACAGTGATGGAGGCGGCAGATATCTGTACCATGCGGTATATTATGTACATACATGATATCACACATGTACAGTGATGGAGGCGGCAGATATCTGTACCATGCAGTATATTGTGTACATACATGATATCACACATGTACAGTGATGGAGGCGGCAGATATCTGTACCATGCGGTATATTATGTACATACATGATATCACACATATACAGTGATGGAGGCGGCAGATATCTGTACCATGCAGTATATTCTGTACATACATGATATCACACATATACAGTGATGGAGGCGGCAGATATCTGTACCATGCGGTATATTATGTACATACATGATATCACACATGTACAGTGATGGAGGCGGCAAATATCTGTACCATGCGGTATATTGTGTACATACATGATATCACACATGTACAGTGATGGAGGCGGCAGATATCTGTACCATGCAGTATATTGTGTACATACATGATATCACACATATACAGTGATGGAGGCGGCAGATATCTGTACCATGCGGTATATTGTGTACATACATGATATCACACATATACAGTGATGGAGGCGGCAGATATCTGTACCATGCGGTATATTATGTACATACATGATATCACACATGTACAGTGATGGAGGCAGCAAATATCTGCACCATGCGGTATATTCTGTACATACATGATATCACACATATACAGTGATGGAGGAGGCAGATATCTGTACCATGCGGTATATTATGTACATACATGATATCACACATATACAGTGATGGAGGAGGCAGATATCTGCACCATGCGGTATATTCTGTACATACATGATATCACACATATACAGTGATGGAGGAGGCAGATATGTGTACCATGCGGTATATTGTGTACATACATGATATCACACATATACAGTGATGGAGGAGGCAGATATCTGCACCATGCGGTATATTCTGTACATACATGATATCACACATGTACAGTGATGGAGGCGGCAGATATCTGCACCATGCGGTATATTATGTACATACATGATATCACACATATACAGTGATGGAGGCGGCAGATATCTGCACCATGCGGTATATTATGTACATACATGATATCACAAATATACAGTGATGGAGGCGGCAGATATCTGTACCATGTGGTATATTATGTACATACATGATATCACACATATACAGTGATGAAGGCGGCAGATATCTGTACCATGCGGTATATTATGTACATACATGATATCACACATGTACAGTGATGGAGGAGGCAGATATCTGCACCATGCGGTATATTATGTACATACATGATATCACACATATACATGATGGAGGCGGCAGATATCTGTACCATGCGGTATATTGTGTACATACATGATATCACACATATACATGATGGAGGCGGCAGATATCTGCACCATGCGGTATATTGTGTACATACATGATATCACACATATACAGTGATGGAGGCGGCAGATATCTGTACCATGCGGTATATTATGTACATACATGATATCACACATATACAGTGATGGAGGCGGCAGATATCTGTACCATGCGGTATATTATGTACATACATGATATCACACATATACAGTGATGGAGGCGGCAGATATCTGCACCATGCGGTATATTATGTACATACATGATATCACACATATACAGTGATGGAGCGGAGGTGACATTTATACCATGCTCTTTGGTCTCATGTTTGTCCCTTTTAATTATTTACAAAGTAGTGATACCTGGATTTTGGACTCTCCGCTCTTGTGGTTTTGCCCTGATGTCGTATTATGTAAAAATGTCATTATCACATGAAGTATCCTGGATGGCAATACAGACGATGCAGCCCCTGATGAGTGACGGCCCCTCGACCCTCTCCAATGACAGATGTGGTGCAGAGGGAAGGCGCGGGTTATTTGTTTTTGAAAGATCCTGCCAAATTATGTATTTTGCTTCAATTTGTGCAAAATCACAGCAAGACCTCACATCTAGGGGCCTGTCAGCAGGAATAGGGAAATATTCCTCAATAAATAAAATATAATATATATATAATATATAATAATAAATATATAAATAATATAATAAATAAAATGAGGCCTTTTCTCAGGGATGTGCCAGTGATGAGAAATCCCGCATAGAAGCCACATGCAAATTAGCTGGGAAGTGCTCTGGGGCGTCAGACTAATTCGTCCTAGGAGTTACCCGCCCACAGTGCATTTGTCGCCTAATTTGCATATAGTTTAGGTGATGAAAAATGGCTTTATAGGCCCGGATAGGATAGCATAACACCACTGTTTGTTAGGGTACGCTCACACAAGCGTATGAATCGGATCAGTGCATATTGCACTCGGACCAATGTTAGTCCATGAGGGAGAGCAGATGATCTACTTTTTTCTCACCCAGATTCTGGATCAGAGGAAAGTCGCAGCATGCTGCGATTGTCAGCGAGAGCTGTGTCACCCGCACCCATACAAGTCAATGGGTTTGAGTGAAACATTGGTTTGCACTCTGATGACTCTGGAGTGCAGTGCGATAATTGCATCAGTTGACAATGGAGAAGGGGAGATCAATCCCTCCCTCTCCTCCACAGCTGTGATCCGATCGCAGGATCGGATCACAGTATAATGACACTTGGATCACGCTGGCAGCAGAGCGGGAGCCGAAGGTCATTAGCATATCACATCTGATGACATACTATCATGTGACTCCAGCCTTACCTGCAGACATCCCCGACGTGTTCCGGACATGTATTCGATTGTGACGTATTAAACATCGGACAGCGGCTGGAACGAGAGACCTCAGCAAGTGCAGACAAACCATGCCGGGCGCCTGCCAAGGAAAAAAGGACAAGCTCATTAGGGATAGCACATCAAATAAGAGGCATGTTTACTGGATGTGCATCAAATGCGCCAAAATACTGCACTGACGTACAAAGACGCGGTGCAGGCAACAGTGACCCACAGACAAAATATGGCACCGCCATTGATCCAGGGGCCACTCACGGCACAATCTCAGCGTTATCGTTCAACAACAGCAAAAAATGCGATTATGAAGGATTATCTGAGATGGTCCCAAAGTTTGCTTTTTTTTTACGACATTCTGGAGGAGGATTGTGCCGAAAATCTAAGGATATTTTGAAGTCACTGAACTATTAATGCAACCAACAAGTCACAATGCGGAGGAGCCAAAGCCAACCAATCAGAAGTCACATACTTAGGACGGGTTACGAGGAATTTGGGTCCAGTTCTCTTTTTTGTTGTTGTTTTTTGGGAATGCGAATCACCCATAGAACCCAATGGGAGCGTAAACAATAAAAAACGGACGCCATTCATATAGTGGCCACTAAAAAACGGACGCCATTCATAAAGTGTCCACTAAAAAACGGACGCCATTCATAAAGTGGCCACTAAAAAACGGACGCCATTCATATAGTGGCCACTAAAAAACGGACGCCATTCATATAGTGGCCACTAAGAAATGGACGCCATTCATATAGTGGCCACTAAGAAATGGACGCTATTCATATAGTGGCCACTATTTGCCGATTCCTCAAAGATAACGGAGGAAACAGAGTTAGGAATTTTATTATTTTTTATTAATTGTGAACGTAAAAAAAGAATGGACGTCAAAAACAGACAAATTAATAATATATGGAAAGTGAAAAAAGGACGTACTGCACAATATATGGGGCTCATTACATGTATGCCTCCCAACTCCTGAAGAACAGAAAGAGGGATAAAATAAACGGCGCGTACAGTGCACAGCGGCAAATTTTGACCACGCCCCTAGCCACACCCATTTGGCAGTGAGGGAAGTTCTGCAGACGCCCCGGACTGTTCATTCATTCATAGTCATGTCAGCCAAAACATTCATCTTTATGTAGCGTCACTATATGACATGTGGCTTTTTTCTGTCTGTACGGCCGTGTTCACATGTTGCATAAATCCGGTGTGTTTTGTTTTCTGCACCAAATTACACAATAACAATCTTTTCTGATTATTGCATTTTTTATGCCTTTTTTCCCATTATTTCATGCGGTTTTGGTGCAGATGCCTTTTTAATGTTTTTATAGTACAGAAAAGTTTGGATTCTGCTTTCAGTATCTGCAGTTTTTTCCTGCATTTTTTAATCTCCACATAGAAACCTCTAGAGAAAAATAATGCACCAGATGCGCAGATTTCAGCGGCATCTTCACATGGAATCACATCTGTGACGACATGGACTCTCATGGGTTAAAGTTTCTTAACATTCAGCCAGACGTATTGTTCTTTTGTGTATTAACTTATGTTTGCTTAGCTATTTTTTCTCCAGACCCTTTCAGTAATCATTGTATTGTAGTTGTGTATTGCTAATGTAATTACCTTAGTAGCCATTGTCTAGTCGGTGACTTGCAGGCTCCATGTAGATATCCTCAGTCTTTCTACCCACATCATTTAAATGAACATGATCCATGCAGCTTGAAATTCATCCAATGGGAGAAGCAATCTTGTCCAACCAATCCGATCAGGACGCAGTGTATCAAAGTGGAAGGCTGTGGCTATAAAAGGGATTTCTTTAAGTCACGAGGTTGTTGTTGATGGATGGGCATGATCCAGTCTAAGCTCTTAGGAGCATGCTAGAGGATCAGGATACCTTGTGGCTTCAATCTAGGGACTTCCGTTCCGATTGAAGGCCACATCCACAGTCTAGGGATTTCGACTCCGGCTGCCAGGATTATATCATCATACCAGAGACTACTTAAGGAGGAAACCCAGGTTGGGACAAATCAGTCACCTGGTACAGACTTTGCAGACCTCAGCCAGCTTCCTAAATCTGGCGTTATTCCAGTCACGGTGGGTGCCCGCCGAAAGCGGGGTGCTGCTGGATTGGAGTAAGTAGCCCTGGAAGCTCTGAGGCACGGACCTTCTAATCCCTGGTGAGCCAGCGGAAGGGGGGGGGAACTGTTGCCGGTTACATTCTGTGGTTTTCCTGGTTATGTGCCATGTGCCGTTAATTGTTTGGGGATCCAAAAAAACCCTTAATGTTGTGATTCCTTCACCCTGTGTTGTCTGAGTAGTGTTCCGCCCACGGTTAAGGAGGTTGTGCCTTCAGTTGGGATGAGCCCTGAGCCCCGCTGTCTTTCTAAAGGCGGCTGGTTCAGTGGACAAGAGCACTCACTGACCCCCGTGTCTCCACAACATCCACTTTGCTCGGACAGTTAAATTTAGCAGAATATATGTGCCAAAAAAAGCAGCAGAAAAACACAGCATTTATGCCACATGTGAACACGGACTAAATGTCCCAGCAAAGTGGATGTGACGTCATGAAATCTCCGCTCTCGGTGTCTAAAGACGCTGCTGAACTGTGCGGTTTTGGTGCTTTTTTTTCTCTATACTCTCTATTCTCTATATTCTCGACGTTTTTGTGGAGCCTGAAAAAAAATGCAAGTGAAAAAAAAAAAAAACGTTACATTTTTAATGCAGAATCAAAGCTTTTCTACAGTATAAAAAGCATTAAACACCTGGATTCACATCTGCAAAAAAACATGGATAAAACATCAGGGTAAACGCATAAAAGAAACTCAGCAAACACGCAATAATCAGAGAAATTGTTATTGCGCTCGTGGTGCGGACACCTGGAGGAAAACGCAGCATTTACCCTCCGTGTGAACACGGCCTCAGCGATACATTTTTACTACATTGTTTATGGGTTTTAATAGAGAAAAATAATCAATTGCGACATTTTTTTTGCTATTTATCGATTTTCAGAAATAATCTGATTGCTGTGTTGTTTGGGTCGTTACAACTACAGTGAGAACAAATATGTCCATGTTATTTGCTGATTTGTGATATTTAATATTTTTTTTAAAAATCACAATAAAAATTACATTGTTCTATTTTTTTAATTATTTTTAGTAATTTTATTAGTAGAAAAATCATTTCCTCTCCGTCTAGAATACAGGACACAGAGATGCTGTCTGTACAATGGAGCTCTGTGTCCTGTGTAATCTGCTGTGTAAGAGGCCACAATGCAGCTTCATTTATATAAAATCCTCTCTCTGACATCATCAGAGTCTGTGGCTCCACAGCTAGGGCTGTTATGTGTTTGAAAGTTGCTGGTTTGATTCCAAGGAGGGGGGAAATTACATTTTCGTCATTTTTTTTTTCTCATTTCTTTATAGTAGTTTTATAGGGAAAAAAAAAATCTGACTTCTTCCTACACCTACATAGAGATACAGTTTATACATATATCTATATCTCTATGTAACTGAATAATTTGCTTCTGTGCCTTCAATACAGGTCAAGATTACCAAATCCTCCAATGCCCCTTAGTAGTATCAGTGGCTTGATGGTAGAGCTGCTGCCTATGAACAAAGTACTCACAAACTCAAGAGTTCTTGTCCCGTCGTGGGAATAAAAGTGAAGATGAGAATTTAATTTATGCACGGCTCTTCTTGAGTTTTTATTCACTGAACTGAGATTAGGAGTCGGGACAAAAGCAGTGAACAGTGGGACTGTGGGAGGGACCCCCAAATCAGGACACATCCCGGGAGGTATGATTACATGTATCAGCCCTCTGTATGTTAATGAGCCCTATAGCTGGATATAAGGTTCGGCTACATGCAGATTTTTTTTCTCTTTGTGTTGCTTTGGATAACTGTGGATTGACAGTTAAAACTGAAGAATTTGCTACAAAACGTGTCACCTTAGACTAAGTGTGTGTAATAAGTCCGTAGCCAAATATTTTGGCCATATAATAAGTTTCTGCACTGTCCATATACAATGGATAACTGGCAATGCAGACATGGATCACATGTAAAAAATTGGAGAGATTTCCACTTCCAGAGTTCATTATGTCTGTACATATCGTCGTTATACGCGGATATGTGTTATATACGATATCGTCGTTATACATGGATATGTGTTATGTAGGATATCGTTGTTATACATGGATATGTGTTATATAGGATATCGTTGTTATACACGGATATGTGTTATGTAGGATATCGTTGTTATACGTGGATACGTGATATACAAAATATCGTCGTTATATGCGGATACGTGTTATACAGGATAATCGTCGTTATACATGGATATGTGTTATACACAGATATTTGTTATATAGGATATTGTCGTTATACATGGATACGTGTCATACAGGATATCATTGTTATACAGGATATTGTCGTTATACATGAATATGTGTTATACAGGATATTGTCATTATACATGGATATGTGTTATACAGGATATCCTCGTTGTACATGAATACGTGTTATACAGGATATCCTCATTATACATGGATACGTGTTATACAGGATATTGTCATTATACATGGATACGTGTTATACAGGATATCCTCGTTGTACATGGATATGTGTTATACAGGATATCCTCATTATACATGAATACGTGTTATACAGGATATTGTCATTATACATGGATATGTGTTATACAGGATATCCTCGTTGTACATGGATATGTGTTATACAGGATATTGTCATTATACATGGATATGTGTTATACAGGATATCCTCGTTGTACATGGATATGTGTTATACAGGATATCCTCGTTGTACATGGATATGTGTTATACAAAATATCCTCGTTGTACATGGATATGTGTTATACAGGATATCCTCGTTGTACATGGATATGTGTTATACAGGATATCGTTGTTATACATGGATATGTGTTATACAGGATATTGTCATTATACATGGATATGTGTTATACAGGATATCCTCGTTATACATGGATACGTGTTATACAGGATATCGTCGTTATACACGGCTTGTGCAGCACTATTCCTCCCTCATGTCTGCAGTATGTGTACATGAGACGAGCGCACCTCCGCAGTGCTTTCCTACGTCGCCTACCTCAGGAGCGGACAGGACAGGTACATCCATGACAGGTGACGGTTCGGGGCCGGATAACACCGCGAGATTCTCTTCTACAGATTTTCTTCACTCAGTATCAATTTTTAACTAACTGGTTACACAGTGATAGGTGTGGACCCTTGAAGGCCGCATTCACAGCACAGAAACGTATATTTTTTCCTGTAGGTGTTTGCACCAAACACTCAACTATGTATTGTATTTTTTATTCCTTTTTCGTCTACAGAAAAGCAGCGATTCCACACTTTAGAACACAATGCGATCTTACATGCATGTTTATCAGTCTTTACAGAGGAGAAATGCAGCAAATGCCGCTCAGTGGGGGGCGATTTATCAGGAAATAACCTCCACTTTGTATAAACTCGGAGTCCTCGGTCCCAGGATGAACGTTTGATGAGTTTCGATGCTGCGGAATTTATTTTTGGTGTTTCATGATTTAAACAAAGCTAATTTATTTTTGATATTTTCTGGAATTTTGCTTTGACAAAAGTTTATTGATATACTTGCAGTACACCCCTCACATTAGTGTAAATATTTTATTATATCTTCTCCTGGGACAGCGCTGCAGATCTGACCCTGTCATACAATGTGCAGCGTCAGTGCGCAGCTTGTGTACACTGTGCAGCGTCAGTGCGCAGCTTGTATACACTGTGCAGCGTCAGTGCGCAGTTTGTATACACTGTGCAGCATCAGTGCGCAGCTTGTATACACTGTACAGCATCAGTGCGCAGCTTGTATACACTGTACAGCGTCAGTGCGCAGCTTGTATACACTGTGCAGCATCAGTGCGCAGCTTGTATACAATGTGCAGTGTCAGTGCGCAGCTTGTATACAATGTGCAGCGTCAGTGCGCAGCTTGTATACAATGTGCAGTGTCAGTGTGGAGCTTGTATACAATGTGCAGTGTCAGTGCACAGCTTGTATACAATGTACAGTGTCAGTGTGCAACTTGTATACAATGTGCAACTTGTATACAATGTGCAGTGTCAGTGCACAGCATATATAGAATGTACAGTGTCAGTGTGCAGCTTGTATACAATGTGCAGCGTCAGTGCGCAGCTTGTATACAATGTGCAGTGTCAGTGTGGAGCTTGTATACAATGTGCAGTGTCAGTGCACAGCTTGTATACAATGTACAGTGTCAGTGTGCAACTTGTATACAATGTGCAACTTGTATACAATGTGCAGTGTCAGTGCACAGCATATATAGAATGTACAGTGTCAGTGTGCAGCTTGTATACAATGTGCAGTGTCAGTGCACAGCTTGTATACAATGTGCAGTGTCAGTGCGCAGCTTGTATACAATGTGCAGTGTCAGTGCGCAGCTTGTATACAATGTGCAGTGTCAGTGCGCAGCTTGTATACAATGTGCAGTGTCAGTGCGCAGCTTGTATACAATGTGCAGTGTCAGTGCGCAGCTTGTATACAATGTGTAGTGTCAGTGTGCAGCTTGTATACAATTTACAGTGTCAGTGCGCAGCTTGTATAACAGTGTAAATAACTCAGCACAGCCATTAATGTCTAAACTGCTGGTAACAAAAGTGAGTACACCCCTCAGTGAAAATGGCCAAATTGTACCCAATTAGTCATTTTCCCTCCCTGTCATGTGACTCATTAGTGTTACAAGGTCTCAGGTGTGACTGAAGGAGCCGGGGTGTTACATTTGGTGTTGTCGCTCCCACACTCTCTCATACTGGTCACTGGAAATTCAGCATGGCTCCAAATGGCAAAGCAATCTCTGAGGATCAGAAAAAAAAAAAGAATTGATAATCTACATAAAGATGGCCGAGGCTACAAGAATGCCTTTGTACTGGTCACCTGGTTTGCATCACATTGCGCTGCAGGACTGTGGTACCAGACAGAGCTGCAAACAATTTGCATTTGCTAAAGACAAGTGGACGAAGGACCTGGATTACTGGAATTGTCCTGTGTCTGATGAGACCAAGATAAAGTTATCTGGGTCAGATGGTGTCAGCTCCAGGTGATGAGCACAAAGACAACTGTGTCCTGCCTACAGTCAGGCATGGTGGTGGAGGGTCATGGTTTGGGGCTGCATGAGTGCTGCCGGCTGTGGAGGCTACAGATCATTGAGGGGACCATGAATGCCAACATGTCCTGTGACATAAATCAGAGCAGGATCCCCTCCCTTCATATTCCACCATAATAACCCCAAATACCTCCAAGATCCCCACTGCCTCGCTACAGACACTGAGGGAAAAGCTGCTGGACTGGCCGAGTGTCTCCAGACCTAAACCCTATGGAGCATCTGTGGGGTCTCCTCACACGAAAGGTGAAGGAACGCAATGTCTGTAACATCCACCAGCTCCGGGATGTCATCATGGAGGATGAAGAGGATCCAGCGGCTCCTGTGAAGCTCTAGTGACCTCCAGGCCCAGGAGAGGGAAGGTCGTGCTGGAAAATAATGGCGGCCCCACAAAATAATCACACCAAGGGCACAATTTGGCCATTTTTTTTCCTTAGGGGTGTACTCACTTTTGTTGCCAGTGGTTTAGACATTAATGGCTGTAAGTTATTTACACTGCACATTGTATATCAGCTGCACATTATATCACGGGGTCAGATCTGCAGCGCTGTCCCAGGAAAAGCTGTGATTCACAAAAATGTGTGGGGTGTACTCACTTTTGTGATACGCTGTATGTTGTGACATTGGGGATTTGAAACGCACAATGACCCGGAAATAGGATTCTTCAGGTCAGTAGGATTATGGAAAAACTTACTTTTTTCTTTATTTTACTTTATGTAGTGTGTGTGGTGTATAGATATATATATATATATATATATATATATATATATATATCTATATATATATATATCTATATATATATATATATATATATATATATATATATATATATATATATATATATATATATCGTGTATATGTGTGTGTATATATAAAATTTATTTACATAACAAAGTTCAACTTTCTGTTTCTGGCTATAGGGTGTTGTGAAGACATATTTTGTGCACGTCCATGTTCATATTGGTACATGAAATATATTATATTATTTAAAGTGTGTATATATATTATTTTTTTTTTATTTTGTTCCCTTCCTCTACGACATTTAATTGTGCTGCCAAAACTAGGAACACCGACACAAAATGGCTTCTAATGGGATAAAAGAAGCCACATCTGTTTTTCCTCCATACATAAACCCCTGGACATCTGGCTGAGACAAGCTTTGTTTGCAAGAAATGACACCTGGATTTCAATGAACAGCGAGCGCTTGCACTGCAGGTCAATTTATGCGCAGAAAAAACTGCACTGTGTGAATTGCATCTTTCACATCTCAGCTACTTTGGAAATAGCACAGATTTATAGTATCACCATTTGCCTGTAGGGCTTGTTCACACTCTGCAGACTTGCTGAAGCTTTTTCATCTGGATCTTGGGATGGGAAACCTGCACTGGATTTACATTAGCAGTAAAGCAACAGATTTTAATGTCTGGTGTAGATTTTTTTTTTTTCCTCCTTTGTCGTCACGTGGAAACATGGACTTAAGGCCCTGTCACACACAGAGATAGATCTGTGGCAGATCTGTGGCAGATCTGTGGCAGATCTGTGGCAGATCTGTGGCAGATCTGTGGCAGATCTGTGGCAGATCTGTGGCAGATCTGTGGCAGATCTGTGGCAGATCTGTGGCAGATCTGTGGCAGATCTGTGGCAGATCTGTGGTTGCAGTGAAATTGTGGACAATCAGTGGCAGGTTTGTGGCTGTGTACAAATGGAACAATATGTCCATGATTTCACTGCAACCCCAGATCTGCCAAAGATTTATCTGTGTGTGACAGGGGCTTTAAGTCTTTCTACAAGGCAAAAATTTATTAATTTTTTTTTTTTTACTCCCATCCATGTTACTGGAGCGTTCTAAACTTCATGCACCTACTGCAAAACGGATCAGCGCGCCGGTGTACGAGGACCTCTCCAGTCAGTATCCAGAGCCCCGCACGTCACTGGAAACGGATCAGCGCGCCGGCGCACGAGGACCTCTCCAGTCAGTATCCAGAGCCCCGCACGTCACTGGAAACGGATCAGCGCGCCGGTGCACGAGGACTTCTCCAGTCAGTATCCAGAGCCCCGCACGTCACTGGAAACGGATCAGCGCGCCGGTGTACGAGGACCTCTCCAGTCAGTATCCAGAGCCCCGCACGTCACTGGAAACGGATCAGCGCGCCGGCGCACGAGGACCTCTCCAGTCAGTATCCAGAGCTCCGCACGTCACTGGAAACGGATTAGCGCGCCGGTGTACGAGGACCTCTCCAGTCAGTATCCAGAGCTCCGCACGTCACTGGAAACTGATCAGTGCGCCGGTGTACGAGGACCTCTCCAGTCAGTATCCAGAGCTCCGCACGTCACTGGAAACGGATCAGCGCGCCGGTGTACGAGGACCTCTCCAGTCAGTATCCAGAGCTCCGCACGTCACTGGAAACGGATCAGCGCGCCGGTGCACGAGGACCTCTCCAGTCAGTATCCAGAGCTCCGCACGTCACTGGAAACGGATTAGCGCGCCGGTGTACGAGGACCTCTCCAGTCAGTATCCAGAGCTCCGCACGTCACTGGAAACTGATCAGCGCGCCGGTGCACGAGGACCTCTCCAGTCAGTATCCAGAGCTCCGCACGTCACTGGAAACGGATCAGCGCGCCGGTGCACGAGGACCTCTCCAGTCAGTATCCAGAGCTCCGCACGTCACTGGAAACGGATCAGCGCGCCGGTGTACGAGGACCTCTCCAGTCAGTATCCAGAGCCCCGCACGTCACTGGAAACGGATCAGCGCGCCGGTGCACGAGGACCTCTCCAGTCAGTATCCAGAGCTCCGCACGTCACTGGAAACGGATCAGCACGCCGGTGCACGAGGACCTCTCCAGTCAGTATCCAGAGCTCCGCACGTCACTGGAAACGGATCAGCGCGCCGGTGCACGAGGACCTCTCCAGTCAGTATCCAGAGCTCCGCACGTCACTGGAAACGGATCAGCACGCCGGTGCACGAGGACCTCTCCAGTCAGTATCCAGAGCTCCGCACGTCACTGTAAACGGATCATTTCTCCCATGGGAGACATTTGGGATTCTTTTACCTCCTTGTGTTATGTGTAAAGTATAGTGATGTACAGTGACTGATATGATGAATATGAGCCCGCGCAGAGGTACCGCTTTCTTTGCTGCCGTCTATTGCCTTTTGATTCAATAGTCCCACATTTCATTTCTCTTTAAGGCTATGTTCACACTGTTTTTGATCAGATTTTTTTTCGGCAGCAAAACCTCATCTTTTGCTAATTAGAAACTTGCCGTTTTGTAACTGGTTTTCCGGTGCTGGCTGCGCATTCTTTCAAAACATGAGTAATTACCAAGATGGTTGACAAAACAGTCAGGAATAAAAGCGCAGGTGTTCTCTGTGTGTCTGTGATCACATAGGCTTTGCTGGGACTGTGAAGGCAGCGGATTATTATCATGGATATGCGTAAAACAAAGGTAAAACCATCCTAAAAAACGCTCGGTGTGAACATGGTCTAAGTCTCTGTGTGTGTGTAATTCTGTGCTTATGGCTTCCAGGTCGCTGGTAACTTCTTCTGATCTAGGACCTATTAATGTTGGGCTCATAATACAAGGACATACAATCAGCAGGAAAGCACTCACCTTCTTCTACCACTGAAGGGTGAAGCCGCAGCGTCCCCGGCCAGAAACAGGAAGCGAGAAACAAGGTTCCTGAAGATTAGTTCTTAGTATCACAGCGACACCTGGTGGTGACAGAACAGAACTGCTGTGGGATTATTTATTTTTATGTACAATCTATTTTTATTGTAAGGCTATGTTCACATTTCCGTTAAATTGTGTCAGTCACAATCCGCTGCTCTGGTAAACAACGGAATCCGTTTCGCGGATTCCGTTGTTCCGATAGACTTGTATGAGTGGCGGATTGTGACTGATGATGCTGCATTGCACCCTCCGCCCGACTGATCAGTCGTGGAACAACTGACCGCCGGGCAGGAGGAGCACAGCATGTAACGTTTTTTAAGCAGCGCGATCCGTCAGATTTCGCTGTGCATGCGCTCTGGCTCCGTGCACACGTAACCAGGATACACATCGGGTTACTAAGCAATGCGCTTTGGTTAATTACCCGATATTTACACTGGTTACGTGTGCAGGAAGCCTGGTAACCAATATAAATATCGGGTAACCAAGCAAAAAGTGCTTTGCTTATACCAAATATTTACCCTGGATACAGTGTGCAAGGAGGCCGACACTTCCCCGCTCGGCTCCGCCCCCTCCCGCACTCCGCATGTACTAACACACACACCTGTCCCCAGCCCTGCAGTCCCCGCGGCACTGACGTCCTAAGTGCCACGGCCCCGCTCGGCTCCACCCACCCTGAACTCCACCCCCTCGTGCTCCGCCCCCCGCACACAACAGAGTCCGACAAAGAATTCTGTTTTGTCATCCGTTGTACAGCGCATCAGTCACATGCGTCAAGCAACGCATGTGACTGATGCAAAACAACGGAAATGTGAACTTAGAGCCTAAAACATGTCAAATTATACATATAAAACAAGATATCCAACATGACAATTATTGTTAGTTGCATAGTAAAGAGGTCAAAATTTAACAATTTAAGCAAACAATTTTTAACAAATCACATTCTCTACACCCCGGATCCAGTGGTGGCCGCGGGTAACCTCAGTGACAGCTCAGCTGATCGCGCTACTCACCTCATTTGCTGCGTTGAGCTGACAGGAGCGGCGGTGTATTCTGCAGCTCCTGTCACCTGCATGCAGTAGAGCTGGATGCGACGCTGGAGGTCCGTGGATTACGCCGGACATGGAGGGCTTTGTTGGGGTTAATAAATTGGTAATGAGGGAATTTGTTAGTGTTTTTTAATTCTAATAAAGGATTTTTCGGATGTGTGTGTGTTTTTTAACTGTAACCTACAGATTAATCATGGAAGGTATCTCATGGAGACGCCTGACATGATTAATCTAGGATTTAGTGGCAGCTATGGGCTGCCATTAACTCCTTATTACCCCGATTGCCAACGCACCAGGGCCAATCGGGAAGAGCCGGGTACAGTCCCAGAACAGTCGCATCTACTGGATGCGGCCATTCTGGGCGGCTGCTGGCTGATATTGTTAGGCTGGGGGGCTCCTCATAACGTGGAGCTCCCCATCCTGAGAATACCAGCCTTCAGCCGTGTGACTTTACCCTGGCTGGTATCAAAATGGAGGGGGACCGCACGTCGTTTTTTTTAAATTATTTTTTTTTAACTGCACAGTATAGTCCCGCCCCCCGACGGCTGTGATTGGTTGCAGTGAGACAGCTGTCAATCAGCGTGGGGGTGTGTCTAACTGCAACCAATCATAGGCGCCGGTGGGCGGGGAAAGCAGGGAATAAGAGATTGAATAATGAGCGGCCGGCTTTTTCAAAAGAGGAAAAGCCAACGGAGTTTAGTGAACAGCCGTGCAGCGCCACACCGGTGATCGGGGATCGGTAAGTATGAGAGAGGGGGGAGACTGACCGACAGACAGAGAGAGGGACATACAAGACAGAGAGACCGACAGACAGCGAGTGAGGGACAGACAGACAGAGAGACCGACAGACAGACAGAGAGACCGACCGACGGACTGAGGGAGATTGACCGACATAGACAGGAAAAGAATGACCGACATCGCTAGAAAAAAGCACAAAACGTACACGGAGCATACAGAGATGCATCCGTGTCACGTATTGTGCACACATAACCATTGACTTTCATGCTGTCCGCGTATGCGTGTTCCGTGCAGAAAACGGACATGCTTCCGTGCAAAACGGAAACACATACGGATCACGGACACACGGACATTATGAAATAACGCACGTGTGACCTCAAACATAGATTAACATTGGTGCATGTTTGGCCGTGTCTCTGGTACATACGGAAATGGACCAAACACGCACGTGTTTCACGGACGTGTGAAACAGGCCTAAACGTGTGCACGAGGCCTTACACATACTGAGGTAAAAACTCACCAATGCTGAACGTGTGTGCACGAGGCCTTACACATACTGAGGTAAAAACTCACCAATACTGAACGTGTGCACGAGGCCTTACACATACTGAGGTAAAAACTCACCAATACTGAACGTGTGTGCACGAGGCCTTACACATACTGAGGTAAAAACTCACCAATACTGAACGTGTGTGCACGAGGCCTTACACATACTGAGGTAAAAACTCACCAATACTGAACGTGTGCACGAGGCCTTACACATACTGAGGTAAAAACTCACCAATACTGAACGTGTGTGCACGAGGCCTTAGGCTATGTGCGCACGCTGCGGTTTTTTTTACGCTGCGTTTGTGCGTTTTTGGCCGCTAAAAACGCACAAAAAAAAAAATCGGTCCGACTAGGCTGAAAAAAACTCGGCTGATTTTAGTTCACGTTAGGTCCGAGTGCAACACAAGTGCGATGATTTTTCTGAATAAATTATTGATTTTGCTCGCGTGTGCGACGTATGTGTGTTGCGTTTGCGATGCTAGTTTCCTGCAACATCTTAACTAGATAAAAGTGATTACACATGTGTCAGTTAATTTACCTTTGGGAATGTGATGTCACATTCATCTGTTGACTATTTAATGAGCGAAGTTCCTGCCACACTCGCAAATGTGAACGCTGGTGCGCGTGTGTGATCCTTCTTTTAATCCGCTTCCATAGGGAATGATTGAGAAAAATGGTTCGAGAAACTCGCAGAAAAGCAGCATGCTGCGATTTTTTTCTCAGTCAGATTTGGACTGAGAAGAAAAAAAAAAATCGCAGATGCGAGCTGAATCATTCACTAACATGTCCGATTCCAATGCGAGATTTTCTCGCATCGCTCTACTGCGAGAAACTCGCAAGTGAGAAGCAGCCCTTACAAATACTGAGGTAAAAACTCACCAATACTGAACGTGTGCACGAGGCCTTAGGCTAGGAACGCACTTTGCGTTTACCTACTTGTAGTTCAAGAAGCACCTTTTTCCCCTAATTGATTTCACCAAAGTTGCCTTTTTCCTGAAATTTAGCGCATAAAACGCATGCGTATTTACCGCGTTTTACATGCGTTTTTGGCGCTTTTTGCATGCGTTTTAACTTGCGTTTTGGCAGATGCGTTTTGAAGAAGATAACACAGACAAAGTTGAATCAGTCCAAATAAAAAAAAATAGGAAAAAAAGGTGTAATTTTGATTTTTTCAAACTTTAATATAAATCATTAATTTTAATGAAATTATAGCGGTTTTACACAATTTTAGTTTAAAAATGTATATTTTATTATTTTTGATCATTTAAATTGTCAGGTTTTGTGTGTGTAAAGGAACATTATAAACCTTTAATTTTATTGCAGAAAAGCATGCGTTTTTGGACTCCAAAACGCTATGGAAATGCAGGTAAAAAGCAGGTAAAACGCAGGAATTTTGATTTTGGTTGCATTTTGCCATTTCTCATTGACTTCAATGTTAGCAAAACGCACCCAAAATGGCAAAAACAACTAACATGCTCCTTCTTTGAACGCATGTCTTTGCCACAAAATATGCAAATTAAACGCAGCGTTTAGAAACGCAAAGTGCGGTCGGAAAATCAGCTTTTTCCATTGATTTTGCTGGTAAATGGAAACGCAAGCCATTTGGCATGAAAAAGGGTGCTTCTCAAAACGCACCTGAAACGCAGGTGGAAACGCAAAGTGCGTTCCTAGCCGTACACATACTGAGGTAAAAACTCACCCTTAGGGCCGTTTCACATTTGCGCTATTTTAACGGATTCGGGCTCCGTTACAAATACAGTACAGATCATTTATTTACAGTGGAAGCGCGACATCGTGTGGACACAAGCGGGTACTGCATGACACACACGCGCCATAGTAACGCGCTTCCAATGTAAATAAATGAACTGTACTACATTAGTGACGGATTCCGTTTGCGTCAAAATAACGCAAGTGTGAAACTGGCCTTACACATACTGAGGTAAAACTCACCAATACTGAACGTGTGTGCACGATGCCTTACAAATACTGAGGTAAAACTCACCAATACTGAACGTGTGTGCACGAGGCCTTACACATACTGAGGTAAAACTCACCAATACTGAACATGTGCACGAGGCCTTACACATACTGAGGTAAAACTCACCAATACTGAACGTGTGTGCACGAGGCCTTACAAATACTGAGGTAAAAACTCACCAATACTGAACATGTGCACGAGGCCTTACAAATACTGAGGTAAAAACTCACCAATACTGAACGTGTGTGCACGAGGCCTTACACATACTGAGGTAAATACTCACCAATACTGAACATGAGCACAAGGCCTTACAAATACTGAGGTAAATACTCACCAATACTGACCATGTGCACGAGGCCTTACACATACTGAGGTAAAAACTCACCAATACTGAACGTGTGTGCACGAGGCCTTACAAATACTGAGGTAAAAACTCACCAATACTGAACGTGTGCACGAGGCCTTACAAATACTGAGGTAAAAACTCACCAATACTGAACATGTGCACATGACCATAGCCTATGTACACACAGGGGGGCGGTTCTGCAGCAAAAGCTGCAGCTTATTATTAGTATGTATTTACAGTAAACCAATGAAAAAAAACTATTAAAAAAAACTGCAAAACCATCTTATGTGACCATAGCTTTGCAAATACTAAGGTAACAAAAACTAATATTGAGCGTGTGCACGAGGCCTTGGGCCATGTGCACACATTGAGTATATGGTGAGTTTTTACCTCATTATTTGTAAGGCCATGTCTGCACATTCAGCATTTGGTGACTTTTGTTACCTCCGTATTTGTAAAAAAATTCACCAAATACTGAATGTGTGCACACAGCCTTATTGTAGTAGTGAAAATAAATATGGGGTATGGGATTGGTGTGTGCAGATGTCCCCGGCCTGCACACTGTGTGTGCCCCTCCAATTATATCCACTACATACATCATGATACATGCAGAATATCCTGATGGAGGGGCACACACAGTATGTGGAGTCAGACATTGGAAATATACAAGATGGAGGGAGGGCCAGTGGTGCACAGTGTGCTGGAGTGTTTCACTCATGGAGTTTCAATCCTCCATTCCCCATCTATACATACACAGTGTACGGATTGAGAACGGAGGATTGAAACTAAATAGATCAGAACAGTTTGATAGAAGACACCCTCGTCACCCCCTTCACATAGTGTGCCTCCATAGTAAACAGGTCGGCAGGCATGTCCACAGAACTGGTCACCGATCCGTCTCCATTCTTCAGGCTGCTGGACTTTAGCGTGTCCTGCAACAAAGCCATCACCATTACAGAGGACGCTCCTCTTTGGCAGACAGGTGGGCAGGAATCCCTCAGTCGCACCCTCTGTTTGTTGCTAGTACGTCCTGCCCAGGACTGCCACCAGGAATTTCAGGACCCCATACTGCCAAAAATTTCGGGCCCCATTCAGACTCCACCTCCACTACAGCTCCGCCCCTACCCCTCAAACCTTCGGCAATAGAAAAAAGTTGTTTACAGCATGACGTCCAAGAAATAAGGTTAAAAACCAATTTTATTCCATGAGGTTAAAACCAACACTAGGTTGGATGGACGTCCACGAAGTATAAAACAATGGCTTACACGTTCAAAACCTAAAAGAGGTTCTTAGTCTTAGACATATCCTGCTAGATTTGCACAAGTTATGGAATAAAATAGTTTTTTAACCTTATTTCTTATCTCCTTTGTTGAGCACCACCCTTACGTAGAGCGGTTGGAATATTTTCTACATGGTCAGGCTATTTCCTTATATTGTGGAGTTTTATATGTGATTTGGTAGTGCCGGACGGCTCTTACTGTGCTGAACCTTATTTCTTGGACGTGATGCTAGAAACAACTTTTGTTCTATTGCCGGACTTTGCCTCTTTGAACACGGAGCTGAGCTCCCTGCACCGTCCCCCAGAGAAAGGACCAGGTGATGCATTTACCAGGTGAGCTGAGATCCTCCCTCGAACCTTCCACAGTCCACCATCACTCTTGGAAAATCTCCAATTCTGCAAACAGTGCTCACCAAACATTAAAGGGGTTATCTGGCTTATTTTGACTTTTTTTATTATTACACTATTAGGCTACATTGGGGCAGGTAAGTAGATAGCGCAAGATTGTAATATGAGTGCTGATGCTAAGGCTATGTGCGCACGTGTGCGCTCTGCACCGCAGCTAAAAGGTCCGCTTCAAAGCGCAGCTGAAAAGTTCCGTTCTGAAGCGCATGGTGCCTGCAGAATTTGTGCGCTCTGCATGGTGCCTCTCCCTATAGACAACATGTCACATCTTAGAGCGCAGCGCTTCGGGCAGCAGCCGAATCGCTGCGCTCTAATACGCCACGTGGGCACGTCTCCTGCGCTATCTCCATAGATTGTGCTGGGGACGCAGGACGCATGCAGTTACACTGTGGTGCAGATCGCAGCGTAACTGCATGCAAATACGCAACGTGCACACATAGCCTAATAATGTGTGACCACACTTACCTGACGAAGGCCACGTGCCGAAACACGTGTTGGTTTGGCGTCGGCACGGCAACGGGCCATGACTGCAGGTAGATTCTTCTCACCACCTTTTCTATTCATTTGACCTCATGTTTGGGCATTGACCCTGTTATTATCTTCCACCATACTTTCTATGCATTAGTATTTGGACATGATTTACTCATATTGATTCTTTGCACTACATGATTGCACCTTACTATTAGCATCAGCACTCATATTACAATCTTGCACTTTACTTTGTGTACGATTATTCATTGTTAATGCATATCCACGTGGATTTATATTGCATATCTCATTGATACTTTCGCACTATAGCCCTGCACTTTACTCAGTGCGTGAGACTATTTATTTTATCTCATTTATATCTATTTATTCACTGTCACTTTTTGCCGTACTACTAACCTTGTGCAATCCTGTGCTGCTTGTATATTTATTCATTATTTGATACCTATACATTATCTTGTCCATAATATATATATATATATATTTTTTACTATATGTGGTGGAGATATTTATGCATTTCTTATGATTCTGCAATTATTTTTGTCCTCTGTCGTGCTATTTTTCTGTGCAATTTGCACTTTTAATTAGTTTTAACCATTCATTAATAAAACCTGTTTTTATCATAATCATTTGTGTATTGGCTATACGTTTATAGGGATATATATATATATATATATATATATATATATATATATTATATATAGTGAGGCATCAACTGGCAGCATTGTAAATGGCCGGTATGTTTTGCAAAAGCATTGGTGCTCTGCAATGTGCAATTGGCTGGGACCTGTGGTTCCACAGGATTGCATTACATGCAGAGTCATGGAAAAGGTGTGTGAGGCTGATTAAACAATCCTTACCACCTGTGGGTGTGGCTCCAGGGGTAAATCAATCAGTGTTTCTGAACCGAGGGCAGAGTGTCTAGGGGAGACTGGCTCTAAACTATTAGTGTGTGCGCTGCAGAGGGTGAGAGCAGAGCAGGGAGCGCTGGGTGGATCAGCCTGTGCAGAGGCTGAACACAGGGCTCTGGAAGTCAGTCTGGGTTTAGACTGGAAGTAGTGTGCACCAGGCTGGTTAGTGCTGTGGCTACTGGACCAAAGCTCTCCTGGAGTGGAGACAGACAGGAGTCTGCAGAGTGTCTCTGGGTTCTTAGACGGAACCGCAGCAATTGCAGTTCGCTTGTAGGAGCCAGTGTGTACAGGTGACACACCTCCACTAGAGACTATATTGGACTGGAAGCCCACGGTAAGTGGTCATGCCATGTTTTTGCCTTAAGCCAGGAGACGCCTGTTATGTTTAATGTTTGCCATTTATAACAAATATATTTTAATAAATGGCTGGAATTTTTATGAAGATACTGTGTTGTCCTGTGACCCTGCCTATGCCTACCTGAGCAAAGCCTTAAAGTGTGTGTGTGTTTTTCAGGCCATGTTTTGTACTGCATACAGGATCCTTCCTGCAGCATACAACCGCAAGTGTAAAAACCGGATCTGGTGCCCATTGAAATACATTGCAGCTACTGCTGCAATGTACAGGATCCAGTGAGTTGCAGTTTTTGAACGGAGGCAAAAAAACGCAAAATTTGCGTTTTTGCTACAAGGTAAAAAAACTGCAACTCCCTGGATCCTGACAGCCACATGCAAACGCATGTTGCTGCAAGTCCATTGACATTGCGTTGAGCTGACAACGGATCCAGCAACATGCGGTTTGCGTTTTTCTGCACACCGGCAGAAAACCGCTGATGTGAAAAAAGCCTTAGTCACTGAAGCCTGTTTTTTCAGTGTAATTTTGGGCTCGGTTTTTTTTCTGGAGCAATCAGTGGGGATGGCCGTTCCATTCAGTCCAGGTTTTGATTTCTTACTGGATCAGCTGAATTAATCAGGAGGCCTTCAGTACAAGGAGACTGCTGAGAGCAGTCCAGGCTCATGGCTGCTGGTGCTGAGACACCATACCTCAGCTTGCTGTGCTGAGGAAACGACAAAGTAAGAGAATACGGTTTTATTTGTTATATAGGTTTATTTTGTAGTTGAACATCTATACTAACAGAATGTTAAGGTTCGCCAATTTCATGTTCGAGTGATTTTTGGGGGGTGATCGAACTCAAACGCAAGCTTTTTGCTAAAAGCTCTGCAGCTCGAGTTACATTCGATAACGGTTCGATCAGCATAAAGCCAAGCTAGTTACTAGCTGGCTTTTCACTGTAATAGTGTGAGTCACTCTGTGATTCACACTATTATCATATTTCAGCGTATAGTGTGTGTGTGTGGGGGGGACGAGGTTTAGATCTGTGGTGCTGGGAGAATGGCGATCGCCCCCTCCCTCCTTCCTCTTACCTAAGCGCGTGTGCTGTGGGGCGGGCCAGCATGTCAGCCAATCCCAGACACACACACACACACAGCTAAGTGGACTTTTTGCCAGACAAGCAAGGGCATGTGTCATAGGCTGTGAATGTCACATGTCCCTGCATTATATATATGGCCATTTTCCCTCACGGCGCCATTATCTGCCTTCTGCGTCTGGGTGACTGTTACCGCTCTTGCAGCTCCTGCCGCCAATCCTACAGTGTACGCTACACACACAGCGCTGGACAGATTAGGGTCAGAAGTTTTTCAGCCCTTTTCAAGGCTGATTTCCTGGGGCTCAGAGCCATAGCTGACAAGTCCATGGAAACGCTGTATACAGCTTTAGATAGCGTCTGTGTACCTAAGCTCAGGGAATTCCTTGCTGCATTTCATCATTAGGAGGGATAGAAAGTGAGGCTTCCTTTCCACTGACCCACAGACCCCGGCCACTGTACCCTCCTGCCCACTTTTGCCACGCTAGTTTAATAGCAAACAGTGCTGAAACTTAGTTGCATCCACAAAGTGTCTGCTATACTAATTTAGTGTCCTACTTGTGCGAAGTAAGTTCCACCACCTCTGCATTTTACCCTCATGTACAATTTGCTACGCTAGTTTAACCCCTTCACGACCATGGACGGATCTTTCCGTCATGGATCGTGTCCCGGTAAGCCCCGCCCCCTGCCGCGGGCAGGCGGCGTGGATCGGCACACATATCAGCTGTTTTCAACAGCTGACATGTGTGCCTACATGTTCCGAGTGGAATCGCATTCCACCCGGAACATTAACCCCTTAGATCTCGCTGCCAAAGTCTGGCAGCGAGATCTATATGCGCGCGGCCATCTTTTTTACTTACCGCCGCCCCCTCCGGACGTCACGTGAGTGATCACGTGACGTTCGGTGGTTGCCATCGTAGCACAGGGTCATGTGATGACGCCTGGTGCTACGAAGTTTCACTTTCATTCTTCCTCGGCACGGAGCAGAGGAAGAAAGAAAGTGACTATTTCTGCTGTTTACAGCGGTATAGCTGTGATCAGCAGATAGCGATCAGCAATCGGATTGCGGATCGCTATAGCCCCCTAGGGGGACTAGTAAAATAAAATAAAGTAAAAAAAAAAAGTTTTAAAAAATTAAAAAAAAACCTAAAAGTTCAAATCACCCCCCTTTCCCCCCATTGAAAATTAAAGGGTTAAAAAATAAATATACACATATTTGGTATCGCCGCGTTCAGAAATGCCCGATTTATCAAAATATAAAATCAATTAATCTGATTGGTAAACGGCGTAGTGGCAAAAAAAATTCCAAACGCCAAAATTACGTTTTTTGGTCGCCGCAAGTTTTACGCAAAATGTAATAACAGGCGATCAAAACTTAGCATCTGCGCAAAAATGCTACCATTAGAAACATCAGCTCGAGACGCAAAAAATAAGCCGTCACTGAGCCATAGATCCCAAAAAATAACGCTACGTGTTTCGGAAAATGGCGCAAAATGTGCGCCACTTTTATTGGACAAACTTGTGAATTTTTTTTAACCCCTTAGATACAAGTAAACCTATACATGTTTGGTGTCTACAAACTCGCACCGACCTCAGGTATCATACCCACACATCAGTTTTACCATATAGTGAACACCGTGAATAAAACATCCCAAAAACTATTGTGCCATCACACTTTTTTTTTGCTATTTTTCCACACTTGGAATTTTTTTGCTGCTTTCCAGTACACCATATGGTAAAACCTATGGTTTCATTTAAAAGTACAACTTGTCCCGCAAAAAACAAGCCCTCATATGGCAAGATTGACGGAAAAATAAAAAAGTTACGGCTCTCGGAAGAAGGGGAGCAAAAAACAAAAACGGAAAGTGCCCCGGGGCTGAAGGGGTTAATAGCAAACAGTGCTGCCAGTTTTGAGGCATAGTGGCATTGTCAGGGATAGTCAGTGTTGTTCTTCAGCTGTCAATAAAGCTAGACCACCTCTGCAATCTATACCACCGCTCCGGTGTCATCCTGGGGACAGCTAAGGTTGCTTTCACACATCTGGCTGTAGCAGTGCGGCACAATCCGGCGCTCTGCTGAAAAAACAAAACTTTTTTTTTTTTTTGCTGCTGGTTTTGTTTTTTCCAGCATTGGCGCTGCGTTGTGCCGCATGAGCTTGCGTTCCGTCCGTTTTTTTTTTTCCTTTTTTTTGCTGCATGCGGCAGATGTAGCGGCCGGATGTAACGTTCCCTGGCACGTTTTTTGCTCCGGCAAAAAAACCCGCATCGCGCTGCATCCGGCCTATGCGGTGCATTTTTCAATGCATCCCTATGGACGCCGGATGTGGCGCGATGCGGCAAAAAAACGCATCCGGCTGCCGCATGCATTTTTGTCCAATGCGCATGCTCAGTAGCATGCAGCAAAAACCGGACGGGCCGCACGTAAAAAAAAGTATGCAAAGGATGCGGTGTTCTCACCGCATCTGTTGCATAGGTTTCACAGCCGGATTGAGCCGCACGGCTCAAACCGGATGTGTGAAAGCCTAAGGCTGGCGTATTTTTGAATGTGCTTGATGCAAATCTACCTGTCAAGTTTGCAAATGGGGCACAAGTGATGCCACTGAAAGGGTGTCTGTGGGGCCCAATTTTCAGAAAAAAGGGAGACTCCGCTTGGAGTTTGCTTGCTGTGATTTTAGAAGGGCGTGACATGCCTATATCTGTGTCTCCTCCTCTTTTTCCTCGTCCAGCTATTTTGTTTTTGCAGTAGTATGTCTGTCACTTTCCCATGTGTTTGTGTTGTCTTGGGAGTTGTTTGTCACCTTTTGGACACCTTTTTGAGGGTGTTTTTAGATGTTTGCCTCCCATTGTTTCCTATGGGGTTCGTCGAACGGGGCACCATTAGACGAACCGAACTTGAACTCTAGGGGGGTGGCTCATCTCTATTAGTGGCCAGACGGCCTTATTTTCCTGTTTTTGAATGTGTAACACTGAGAGAGAAGTGTACACAATAAACACGGCAGTGGCCGTATCTGTGTGGAACCTGCCGGTCTGCCGCTGTCATCTGTGAATCCACAGCCAATCGCTTGGACCAAAGCAAAGATCCCAGCAGAGCTATATCCCCTGTCTCACAGTATACACCGGATATTTGACTTGTTTTGGTACAATCCCTAGTATGGTTATCATCGTTACATACTGTTCTTTACTCATTATCCTCTGTTTTGGGGGCATCTAAATATATCATAATATACACCCGAGCAAACTTTTGAAATGGAATTGGATTGAGCATAGCCTTGTTGTGGTATTGTCACCTTTTTTGCCTCATAGGGAGCAGGAGGCAAAGCCGACGATGAGCGGAGATGCCATTTGTGAATATAGCATGCCGGCCTCTGCGGCAAGGCAGGGAAAGTCCTTAGGGCCAACATGGGGCCTATTTGGTTGCCCAGTTATTACATATATGTATCTACTTGCCACCGTGCTGCTCTCATACATTGGTCAACCCATTCACCTCTGTCCGCACCGAGGGATAATTCCCCTTCTCCCCTCCCCATTGTATTTTAGCATTGTGGAATTTTAATGCATATTCAATAAAGTATATCTTTCCCTGCGAGTTCTGAATACAATTACTGCTCATCTGTCTTCAGATCTCCCATAGCGTTTTTACCGTGTTTTTGGCTGCGTTTTTGCTCACTGCTTTTTTAATGCATTTTTTTTTATCAGTGAACAATGCCATTAAAGATTGTTGAGAAAAAAGTGTCATTTCCTTCTTCAATATGTTCTTCATTCTCCACTAGTGTATGCAGGAGAGCAGACAGCAGCTGCAGAACCACAAGGCTCAGCAGCCTCCATCCAGGACTGTATGCAGGAGTTTTTTGCCCTCCAAAAAAATTACGTGGGCTTCGCTATATTTTTGTATGCTAGCCAGGTACAGCAGGCAGGTACGGGCTGCCCCCAACCCCCAGCTGCCTATTTGTACCCGGCTGGGAACCAAAAATATAGAGAAGCCATTTTTTTTTTTCTTTTTTATTTCATGAATTTTATGAAATAATAAAAAAAAGTGCGCTTCGCCCAATTTTTGTGTCCAGCCAGGTACAACTAGGCAGCTGGGGATTGGAATCCACAGCGCAGGGTGCCTATGCTTTCTGGGCACCCCCGCTGCAATTGCAGTCCGCAGCCGCCCCAGAAAATGGCGCTTTCATAGAAGCGCCATCTTCTGGCACTGTATCCAACTCTTCCAGCTGCCCTGATGACGGGTGGCTCGCTGGTTAATAATGGGCTTAGGGCTAGCTGTATATTAACTGGCCCTAAGCCCGAAATTCATGGTGTCATGCCAATATTGGACATGGCCGCCATGAATTTCTAGTAAAGATGAAAAAAAAAAAACACAACACAGAAAAATATTTTTATTTAAAAATAAAACACCACGCAATTAGTGACTCCATCTTTATTGAAATAACCCCCCCCCCCCCACCCCCCCGCAGTAATACTGGGTCAAGGGTCCCGCGCCGTCCAATCCGGATCCCATATCATCTGATCGGTTTGTTGGAAGGCAAAGCGATCAGATGTCAGGTTCAATGATGTGAATCACATCACACATCAGCTGATTGTATAAAAGCCGTTTATACAATATGCTGATGCATCAGTGAAAAAAAAAAAAAAATATCCGTGCAGACTCTCGTCAGACCGATCGCTGCAGGACACGGCGGTAATCAGCTGATGAAGTCTCCTGACGGCATCAGCTGGCTGGGTAGTAAAAAGCCGGCCTCACCGCGGTCGCTGTCAGCTGATTCCGTCAGGTGACCGCATCAGGTGATCAGCTGCAGGACCTGGCGCTATCGGAGGTGTCCTGGCCGTTTGCACACAGCCGGAGCGGTGTTACCGGGAGAGGAGCTGGGAGCAGACATGGCACCGGGAGTCTGCAGACAGGTGAGTGTGACATTTTTTTTCTCTACTGTTCACTTTTGACTTCGCAGCTGCTTCCATCTCCCGCCCGTACATGGCGTCGCACGGGAGCGGACATGGCACCGGACGGGAGATGGAAGCGGCGGTGCCGGTACTGGGAGGATTCACGCTTCTGTGTTTACCAACAGAAGGAATCCTCTTCCTGTACATGTCACTCTACTACCCACCCCTTGCGTTTTATAGCTGCGTTTTTAGTCATAGAAAAGCAGCTATATTTGCAATTTGCGTTTTTCATTGCGTTTTTGAACATCTCATTGAACTCAATGGGTGGAAAACGCAGAAATAATTGACATGCTGCGTTTTTGTGGTCACCACAAAAACGCAGCTACAAAATAACATTGTGTGCGGACAGCACTTCTGAAAACCCATAGACATTGCTGGGGAAGGAAAGTCACGGCGTTTTCTGCACAAAACGCGGTAAACGCAGCAAAAACGTCTAGTGCACAGGGCCTAAAGGGTTTTAAAAAAAAAAAAAAGCACAGTCCAGTGTTTTTTGTCTTAAGCCCCCCCCCCCTTTGCTCTGGAGTGGCACTTTAAATCTAAGGGGTACTTTGCACGCTGTGACCATCGCTAGCGATCTCGTTAGCGATGTGAAACTCTAGATCGCAAGTGGGATCTTTCGGGATCACACAGGTCATTTTACGCATGTGCAATCCCGAAAGCTCGCACTTGCAATCTAGAATTTTACATCGCTAACGAGATCGCTAGCGATGGTCGCAGCGTGCAAAGTACCACGAAGTCCCCTGCCTTATACTCACCCTCCAGCATCTTCATTTTTTATTTATTTTTTTTAATGGAAGCCACCCTGGTCCAGTGTCTCCATCTTGTGACCGACATATACCGTAACTTGTCACAGGAGCACAATGTTCCTTGGAGCCAGAACAAGGCTGTCATAGAGTTGTGTTGAGTTGTCACCTCTGTGAAACATTGGAGCTGATAGGTCACAATGCTGGAGACAGACCAGAGCGGCATTTATGGAGGGTGAAGACGGTGAGTGATTATATGATGGAGCTGGGGCTTAGATTGAAAGCACCACTCCAGAGATGCAATAAAAGAAGAAATGCTGGAGTGGTGCTTTTTCTTAGTTTTGGGAGAAAATGTGGTGTTTCTAATTCTGTATTAACTTTCCTTTTTTAATACTTGTAATTTTGAGGTAAGTCCAGCATTATTTTTCCCCTCAGATATTTACATGATTGGTCGATTAGAACTGAAGCAGCCGATTGTCCCAGAAGTAAAAGAACCTGCTGAGGACAAGACTGAGGGAGAAGAGCAGCTGCTGGAGAGGCCGGAGTCCCAGGTAGGAAGATGTCTATATAAAGGTGCAAGATGTGTAAAGGCCACGTCTCACTAAGCAACATCGCTGCTGAGTCACGTTTTTTGTGACGCAACAGCGATCTTGCTAGCGATGTCGCTATGTGTGACATCCAGAAACGACCTGGCCCCTGCTGTGAGGTCGCCGGTCGTTGCTGAATGTCCTGGACCATCTTCTTTTTTGTCGTTGCTCTCCCGCTGTGAAGCACACATCGCTGTATTTGACAGCGAGAGCAACGATCTGAATGTGCAGGAAGCCGGCTTATGACAGCTGCGGATGCTGGTAACCAAGGTACACATCGGGTAACTAAGCGAAGCACTCTGCTTGGTTACCCAATATTTACCTTGGTTACCAGCGTCCACAGCTTCTAGAAGCTGGCTCCCTGCACACGTAGCCAAGGTACACATCGGGTAAGTAAGCAAAGCGCTTTGCTTAGTAACCCAATGTATACTATGGTTACCAAGCACAGCATCGTTACACGCGTGGCTGATCGCTGAGGAGATCTACCTGATTGACAGCTCACCAGCGACCATGTAGCGACGCTCCAGCGATCCCTGCCAGGTCAGATCGCTGGTGAGATCGCTGGATTGTCCCTAAGTGTGATGGTACCTTTAGTGCTAATCTACCAGATTACCCAGCAGGGAGGCTCTAGGAGCAGAGTACTGGTAAGATGGATACATTTCTACAAACAACAACGTCATGACAGACCGCAGCAAGTAGAAGGCTGTGCTGTACATAAACTGGGCCTATATTTGTAATGTTAAAGTGAATATCATGTATCATATCTAGTTGAATCAGTGATAAAATAAGGTAATCAATAACAGTTTAGGAGTGTATCAAACGCTGTGGGGGGAGGGAAGTGATGGGAAGAAAGGCAGGAAGGATCTCTATTGGAGGACCAGAGGGAAAGAAAAGATGGGATAGGAAAGGTCGGGGGGAGACCCAACACATAACGCAATCATTTACATCAGACTCTATAGAAAGCTGTCATTGTTCAATTTAGGTAAAACTCTATCGTAAAAATGAATATTGTTTAACCATTTAAATAGTAAACATGGGTAGGTGAGAAATAAGAAGGGAAAAGAGTAAGAGAATAAAGGAGAATGTTGATAAAGTAAGCGCTATGTATATGGGCTATTTTTAACATGGTTAACTTGTGAATTATCGTACGGAGACTTGTGGCTCAAAATGCTCCTTCTGAGACGACCAGGGATCCCATCTTATACGGTTAGTGGAATGAGTTGATGTAAATTGCGTGTTTGATTTCAAGGTGAACAGATAACCTCTTGGTGAATAGTCATCAGTGAAAAGCATTGAAACCCACTGAACCCTCATCCAGAGAAGACGATGCCTGTGCCCGGAGGTGTGTTCAGGAACCTTTGCAAGATCGGCTAAAACTGCAGAAAATGTTTTGGAATGGTCTGATGTGACGCTTCGTGCCTTTCCAGGATGGTCCAGATAAGTATGGTTGTGGTTATACCAAACAAAGCTTTTGTTAAAATAAAATCCTGTATTAAAATTATATTCGGGATGGTGGGAAGGTTTATTGGGGAGGGGCGCAATTGTCATATTGTAATAAGTGTAAATATCAATCTAAGGAAATGAGCTAAAAGTAAACAGAGAAAAGTTTGTTTCGCCATCTTGTGACAACTAAGGTCGTTTTTTTTTTTGTTTTTTTTTTTCCCATAAATGGAGCTGTATGTGGGAGGTTTGCTTTTTTATTGTATCACAATTTTATTGATCTAAACGATGTTTTGATAGAACGTAAGTTTTAGTTTCAACCGTTTTATTTGAGTTTAGCAGGGTACAAAAATAACAGACAAGTTGAACATCCGAAATAGTCGAAGCTTACATTCTTGTCTCAATATAATAATCTTCACATGCAATACATTACACGGTTCTTGTCTGTACCAGAACACGCTATCGTAGAGTAAAGGCTACTTTACACACTGCGATATCGGTCCCGATATCGCCAGTGTGGGTACCCGCCCCCATCTGTTGCGCGACACGGGCAAATCGCTGCCCGTGCCGCACAACATCGCCCAGACCTGTCACACATACTTACCTGCCCGGCGACGTTGCTTTGACCGGCGAACCGCCTCCTTTCTAAGGGGGCGGTCCGTGCGGCGTCACAGCGACGTCACGGAGGGGCGGAGATGAGCGGGACGTAACATCCCGCCCACCTCCTTCCTTCCGCATAGCGGCCGGGAGGCAGGTAAGGAGAGGTTCCTCATTCCTGCAGCGTCACACATACTGATGTGTGCTGCCGCAGGAGCGACGAACTACATCGTTACTGCTGCAGTAACGATAATCGAGAATGGGACCCCCATGTCACCGATGAGCGATTTTGCACATTTTTGCAACGATGCAAAATCGCTCATCGGTGTCACACGCAGCAACATCGCTAATGCGGCCGGATGTGCGTCACAAATTCGTGACCCCCAACGACTCCGCATTAGCGATGTCGCAGCGTGTAAAGCCCCCTTAACTCAACTTTTATCACTGGATAACTGGGATATGGGGTAAAATACAGGGTAAACATTAACATGTAAACAAGGTGACTACTGTAGTGGTGTATGCCAAGTTACATTACCAATTCAATTACAAGGAGACATTTTTCAGATAAGTGTGTCTCTGACCATGGTCTTCATGTGAAGGTAGGGCAGTTGCACTTTACATAGTGAGTGATATAATCTCTCGGGTTGTACCAGGGAGGTGATATTTGATCCAGGGGTCCCAGATCGCGTAGAAGCGGTCTGAGGTATTTGTCTTTTTACCGCCTCAATCTTTTCATATAGCATAATAGTATTCTCTGCATGGCCATCTCTTCTGACATGGTTTGGGACTTCCACTGGCTTACTATATAGATTTTGGCTGCTAGGGTGATATATCAGTCTGAAGCACTTATTAGTTATGCCATTAGGTTTATCACCCAGTAAAAGGACCTCAGGTGAATTAATTCTAGGGTTGTCAGTGAAGCTATTTCTAATAGAGGAGATTGCTTTCCAAAAGCCAGCCACCACTGGACAGGTCCACCAAATGTGGGCTATGTCCCCTTTATGGCCGCAGCCCCTAAAGTAGCGATCTGAGACCCCCTGTTTATAGTTTGCTTAAGAGCTGGTACGTGGTATTCCCTATGGAAAACTTTAATGGATGTTTCCGTTAGAGATACTTGATTACTACCTCGAGTAATGTTTTCATAACACAGCCTCCATCTCTCTGGAGTCAGTGTTATCCCCAGATCCTCCTCCCATCGATCCATTACCCTCCGCTTAAGATTCAGGTCCGGGTGGTTCAAAGTGTTAGAAATCTTAGGATATTATGCCTTCCCCCCCCCCCCCCAGGTCAAATATACACGCGCTCTCTCAAAAGCTGTTGGGTTTAGTGTTCTTCTTTCCTGCAGCAATGTATGTATAACATAGACCTGTTCGATTTTAAAGAACTCTTACTTTGGTGGTGAGAACTTGTTTAACATTTCAGGTTTAGAATATAGGTTAAATAATGGGGCTAAATGATGTATGCGTGTGATCCCTTTTTCCACTAAGAGAAGCCACTAGGGCAGACTCCTGGTATTAACATTGGGTTTTGGAACAAGTCCAGAAGTGGAGATGGGACTGTCTGCAATTTATATTGAAATCTACTGGTCCGCCATAGTTTAATCATGTTGAAGGAGAAGGGGGAAGTCTCTGCCAACTTCAGGGGTAACAAACCCGTCATCCATAGTAGACTACTTAGTGTAAAGGGGGTAGGAGCGCATTTTCTAGGCCCACCCATCTAGGGGCTCCACTGCCCATGACTGCGGAGGCCTGGGTGAATTGCGCAGCCTTATGATAAAGGGAGAAGTTAGGGAGAGACCCTACCACCGTCTATGAAGAAAGAGTATGCTGCACAATTCTTGCCCTCTTATTCCAATTTAGCGATTTCTTTGTGAATCTTTACAAACCTGCTACGTGGTAGTGGGATTGTATTTGACTTTTTATGATTGTTCAGGGTTCGCCTGAGTAGGCCTGTAAGTTGCAAAATCAATGTGCATGCAGTCCTTGAGGGTCAGCACGGCGATTTTGTTGCCGTCTAGTTATCTGCCAGGGTCTTTAGGGTCTCTGTGGGAGCGGGGCGTCCGGATCATTTTCAATTCCTGCTTTTTGGAAGGCTGACTTTCCTTCTTCCAGGGAGCAGATGATATAAGATGATCTCTTGTGAGTAAATGTGCCGCCCTCGTGCTCGGCAGCTACTGAACCGCTCTGGTCCAGACCTTCAGTGGGTGGCTCGAGGGTCTCCGGACCCGGGGGATCTTGCGGTCACTCCGACCAAAAAGGGGCTGGCGGTTCGGGGACGTAGGTGTACGGCCGGAGCAGTGTTTAAGTTCGTGACGCCACCCACGGGCTGTGGTGAAGGTGGACACCACTGCTGCAGTTACGGGGCACCCGGGGGAGATGTTGCGCAGCAAGTTGTTAACCCCTCCGTGGGTAGGGATGGTGGCCCCGGGACCCGGTGTTGTAGCTGGTGCAGGGAGATGGGCGGCCGGAGGGCACTGATGTACTCATGATTAGTAAACGCACAAGTCTCTGGTAAACCAAGGTGATGGTGGTCGGTGCCCGCAGCCAGCTGCAGTCTGGTCCCCCACTCGGTTGGTGGTCTGTCTCTCCTGCACCTGTTTTTGTGATGGTGGACTACCTGCGTCTGCAACGTCAGGAGTCCGCCCCCCCCGGCTTGTGGTTGTCGGAGGAGCCCTTTGCCCGCAGATGCTGGCCCGTGGGATCTCTGCCGTGGCGGTGGCTTTCTATCCCCCTCGTTGGGCTGTTGTCTTCAGTCGGGACTTTGGGTGGGAAAGGACCTATAGTCCTAGCCACAATCAGTTAATTAGCTAGCCCTCAGTAGCTTCTGGACCTAGCTTCAGGGTCTGAATTACACCCCCCCCCCCCCCCCCAACTTTGTGCTCCGGTTTCCGGATCAATTTCCCCGGGTCGATACCGGCGGGCCACTACCCTGTCCCAGTCCACCACGGTTCCACCGAGCAGGCTTCCCGGCTCCTGCAGACAGAGGCCTCCGTATGCCTCCTAGCCAGAGGTACCAGGGCTCCTACCCTGGCACCTGTCAGTTGCAGACCTGACACACAGGCCTGCCTCTAGACTTGTGACTCGCCCACCCCAGGGCTATGGGACACCCGGTGCCAGGCCGGACTAGTCCGAGGGTAGTCATTGGTGGCGGGGCCCGACTCCGTGACCCTGGTGGGGTCAATTAATATGGCTGCAATGTTGGGGTGAATAAAGTTTAAAGTTGTCGTGACGCCACCTGTGGTTTGCGACTATTAAGCCGCCGCTGCTGTAAGAGGCCTCCGGGGCTGATGGACTGGCAGCAATGATGGTACTGCTCCACACAGGTGTAGCGGTGCCCCGGGGACACTGTTGGTGCTTGTAAGTGTCTATGCAGATAAATAACTGAGGCAACACCAGGGGTGCAGTTTCAAGGTCTTTACTCACAGTTCTTGTTAAGGCCTGCAGGAGCCTTTGGACTGCTGGGACCACCGTCGGGGACCTTCGCCGATCCCGGGTAGATCTGGGGATAAATGCCAGTGCACCCCTCTGTGTTCCGGTCTTCAGCTGACTTCTAAGCCTTGCCTTTGCTGGATGAACCTGGCTCGGCCTCCACTGCAGCCTCCGGGCTGGGAGCTCGCCTGTCGGTTATTTGCCCCTTTTTCTAGAGGTTCTGCAGTGGGCTGTGGCCCGGGGAGCTTGCAGCTTTCCCTGGATGTCGGTTTTTAACTTTTGGAGATGACTTCTCCTCCTCCTCCAGTGACTAGGGACCGTCCCCTGTATGCAGCTTGATCCCTCCACCGAGCCTTCTTATTGTGGAACGGGCCACCAGCTTTGAAGCTAGTTGTGGCCCTGGAATCCCTTTTCTGTTGGTGTCACCTGGGCCTAGTCGGGCCCCAGGGTCTTCACCAGGAAGCGTCTTTCTTTCTTCTCCTCTCAGCTCCAAACTCTCCCTCCTTCTCCTCTGCCTCCCTCAGGCTGTCTCCACTTGACCTTCCTCGTTCTACTCTGCTCTCGGGTGGCTCCTCCCACCCTCCCAGTTGCTAGGCTACCACCCTATGGGAGAAGGGATGGGACTTATGGCCCCTCCCAGCATGCAGCATGGGAGGGTTGCTGCCACTATCCCCGGTCCCTGTGTACCTAACAATGGGTGTAGTGCAGATTTACCTGTGAACTGGCATGTACCCCTTTCCTTACCCAGGATGGGACATCACACCTCTGGCTGGGGTGCAATGTCTCTGTGGCGACGGAAGCCTCAGGGGACTACTCTTCCCGCCCCAGGCCATCCGAACTCCTCGGTGGGCGTGTCCAACCACCTGGCCACGCCCCTGGTGTGTCCAAGCTCTGGGGGAGGTGACTAAGGTTTTAATGGTTGGCTGCTGTCACCTTATTAGGGGACTGGTGTAGTGCGGGGGACTGTGACTTCCTGGCTTGCCCAGGGCGGCCCATAAATATCAGCCCTAAAGGGAAGCCCCACTTGTATCTGATATTTATCCTTGATTAATGCCATAGTGATCCCTTTAAGTTCTCTTCTTCTCATCAGGGTGGCTGGGCTGTCAGCAAAAAGGGACACAGATCCTGGGACCCCTGGGAGAGTCGGGGAGTTCCTGTCAGCTTGTAAAATTACATCTCTGGAGCCTTCCCAACGTAGTTTTAGGATAATGTCTCTAGGGACATAATCTTGAGGGACGGTTTAAAGCTTTATGGAACCGGACAATATCCAGTTGTTGAGGATCAGTCTCTGGTAAGAGGGCCCTGAAAAGGTTAACTGCCATTTCTTTCAAATTAGTGCAGGACTCTGGCATACCTCTGATCCTTATGTTTCCCCCTCCTGGTTCTCCTGCGGTTGTGCTGTGAAGGCTTCCATGGCTGCGGTTAGTTCAGCTTTGAATGTGGCTCTGATTGTAGCAACTCCTCAGAGGCCATGAAACGAGAGGTTGTGGTGGCTGCAGTGTTCTGTCCTCCTTCCCGCTCTGTTTCTGCTTCCTCCTTCCCTGCTATGCTGACAGGCGGCGCCATCTTGGATGGGCCTGGAGCTGCCTGTGTCTGGAGGAGATCGCAGATGGTGCATTCCTGCCGACCTGGGTCACCCCCTTTTCGTGTTCGTGGCATGCTCTGGTGCTAGTCCTGTAATAGCTTGCCGTTCCTGTGGACTATATATTTCCCTGAGAAACCCCAGATCACCTACAGAAAAGCTAGGTCATTGCAAGACAGATTGACACACAGCCATTTTGTTGACGACAGAGGCACAGGTTGTGATTGGCTTAGAAGCGGTCCTAAGGGGTGCTTCCGGTGTAATGGTTGTGTGGCCTGCAATGTGGTGAGAGTGGGAAAGAAGTTCTGGAGTAAGAATACAGGGAAGGAGTATGACATTCGCTGTTATCTATAAAGTCACTTGTTCCTGTGGACAAGAATATATAGGCAAGACTAAGAGGGAATTTAGAAGGCGAGTAGGGGAACATCTCAGGGACGTAAGATTGGGAAATGACACCCCACTGGCGAAGCATGTGAACATGATTCATGGGGGAGACATTGGTCACGTCACCTTCCAGGGCATTGACGTGGTTCCACCACTCAAGCGAGGAGGTGACTGGGACAAGAAGATCCTCCAGAGAGTGTAGGTGGATCTTCCGGCTTAAAACGGTTCACCCTCATGGTCTGAGTCCTTATCTTATGCACCCTTTTTGTAGGTGGAGGAGTATTGATAGCTAGGAGGGAGAGCCGTCGGACGAGCGGGGGCGCCAACCACCGTCCTCCTAGGGTGCCAACCTCCGCAGGTAGGTAGGGTGAGCCCTTGGAGTTAGCTCGAGTTGGTGGTGGAGTCTCAGGCCTTCTTTTCCTTTCTCCCTGAGGGTACTATTTGGCCATTTTAATTTTTAATCCTTTCCTGGTCCTCAACCCCCCCCCCCCCCCTCTTTTTGATACCATCTGCCATTTTTGATCCACTAGACCTCTCCAGTGTCTCTCTCAGGGTGTACACCGTTCTGTTGATTGTAATTCAGTCCCTTGTGGGGGTATGTTCCTCTGTGTAATTTTTATTTTGTTTTTTGTTTTTGCTTCTTTTTGGGATTTGGACTTTTTCTTTGAGACCCAGTCTCTTTTTGGATGATCCTATGGGTTTGCAAACCTGTGCATGTTACCTGGTTACTCCTGGCCTTAGCCCCGCTACCTGCTTTATTTTGAAAAAGTAGGTGAGCATTATGCATTTACATATAAAGATGTTTCTTTAAATGGACTTAGTACATGCCCGACGAATTGAGTCACAGCCCACGGTCTCTATGCGGTGAAGGGGCGGACCTGATGGGCGTGTTTGCGTCCTGCTCATACCTCCTTTTTCCAAGGTGTCATGAGCGCGCCGGATGGCTCTGACGTCGCTTCTTGAGGGACTTGCGTTGCACCGTTGCGTTCCACCGCGTAATGCGGAAGTGATGAGCGCTTTTGCGGAAGTGACGTCAGACGCCGCCGGGAGAGCGGCGACCATTTAAACTTGGTTGCTACAGACAGTGGTGTACAGCAGGGAGGATTCGTGCTGTCACCATCTGGTAAGTCGCCTGCCTCTCCGGTGTTTCTCTAAAAGATTGGATTTGTATAGGGGTCTGGAAATTATGAACCCCCCCCTTTTCTATTATCCCGTTTCTCTTTTCTAGTGAACCCACTAGAGGTTTTTTCATTAAAACCTGTATCTCCGTATATGAACTCCCCTGATGAATAGTGTATAGGAAACGTGTCGGGAGAAGGAGAATTTGGGAGAGGACAGCTTGTCCGTTTGGAAGGGATCCCGGATCCAGAGTGGAAAGGGCCCGTGGATACGCCTATGATGGTGGCAAACTGTCTTTTTGAAATATGATACACCGGCAAGGGTGAGATCGTTCCATATATTTCTATATAAGATCAGACAATGGTATGATGGGGATCTGATTGTGTTATTTTCCCTAAGCATTGTCATTTCTGTTCTGAACCAGTGGGCACTTATCGGCTGCTTTTTGACACCCTGTCAGGTGTTTGTGTATCCATGACTCCGGAATGTCTGACTAAAGGCCTTGACCTACACCCAACACCCCCCTACCCCCCCAGGGTTCTTATCTAAAATAAACACAAACACTGCGTGACATTGGATATAAAGGCCACAGCAGCCCAATTTATTAACAAAAACATAAGCCATATAACAATACAATTCTTCATTGAAGAACCCCCGAAAAAGGAGGGGGGGGGGTACCTGAAGGTTAACCAAAATGTTCCTTGCAACATCAGCCCACCTCCTGACCCTCAGCCGCAACACACCGACTCAAGAGCCCAAGCCAGATGTTGCCCACACCATGTCCCGCTGAGACTCAACCCAGCAAGGACCCGTTTACCAAACAATTGCACCGCTAGAGGTAACCCGCTCCGGCACTGGGTTCCGTCCTCTCCTCTGTGCAAACCCCCACCTTCAGACACCCCCCTCCTTTCCGCCGCTGCGACAAATACGATCTTCCTCCTCTTTCTCGTCGATGTCGAATCCAAAATCAGGGCGGGCGGGAACGATTCCAGTCACTGTCCAGGTAGGAATGGCCCACCCCCCCTCTGACCTGCCCTATATACGACCCCCCCCCCCCCCCCCCAACAGCACCACCCCCTGACCAATCACACTGACCCCTGATCCTAACTGACCCTTAGCACCACCCCCAGATTTCCCGCTCAAACTGACTTTCTCCATTAACCCCTTATTAACCCAATGGCCTGGCATCCCTCCTAGTCATGTAGCCCTCCCTTGAGCCCCTTTGGGGCAGCAGTCCAGGCTCTTCCTTTCTAACTGGCTTGAGGGCTGTCTGGTACATTATTATGAGCAGCACTATAATGAAGGGACTCTGAGGTCTCGAGTGTAGCCCATCCTATCAAGCAGCTGGTGCTTATCCTGGTTCGGTTGTGACACCTGCCAGTACGCAACTAACATTCTGTGTCATTTTTTTTAATGTCATTTGGCAGGGTGTATAGGCCCTTTTTTCATTCATCAGGGCTATACATTATGTCTCTCTCTGCGAGACATTGTTTTTAAACCAAGGCAAGGTGTTCCTTCCCTTTTTTTTTTTTTTTTAGAGGAATTAATAAAAGTAAATTTTTAGGTATTTGTGCTGTATTTAGTCCTGTAATAGCTTGCCGTCCCTGTGGACTATAAGGTGCTGGGATCGGGTGAGCGGTGGCCCGGGGTGCAGAGCTCACATGATGTTTGCTCACATCAGAGTTCACGCATGCCTTGATGGAACCTAAATTTCAGTCAAAAAGGTGCAGCCATTTATCCCTAATCATAGCACACAACAATGGGATTTGTCAGCACTGTATCGCTACCTTCTGTTTTGGCTTTGTAACAGGGCGCCAGGGGTGCCTCGGGGATTGTAGTCGTGGCCCCAGTTGCTCTCAGGCTAACCCCCGGCACCGCCGTCACTATTGGGACGGGAGGTGGCTTGGTGGGGCAGAGTGTGGTGGTGCAGATGTCGCTGTCAGTTGTACAAAGACTCTGTAGACGTGGATCAATTGAACCAGCAGGCTTGTTTATTGAGCCATTCTCCATCACAAAGGCAAACACACAGCAGTTGACTTCACACTTCATTTGCTAGGGGGGAAAAACCTGTTCCTGACGTCTCCTCCAGTGGGGATGTGCCCGGCTAATCCACTTCACCTGGCTCCCACTACGGCTAACACAGACCGGACCCACACCAGTACTGCTTCACACTTGAGGCTACACCTTCTCCTCTTCTCTCTGGCTTTCCTATTCACCCAGCTCCCACACTCTGCCCCTGGCTGTTTCTTCTCTCCCGTCCCGGACTCAACTACTCTTTCTGGCTCAAACTTTTTCTTAACAACTCTCCTCTCCCTCCCCTTTCTGCTGCCGGCTCTTCCTTTCCTCTGCCCTGTTTCTGTGGAGACAGCCGTCCCACCCGGCCACTAGGGGAACCCACTTAAAACAGCATAATTACAATAAAACATTTTTATTACATAGCATCAGTATTAACTACAACACTACACCTCTTTGTAAGGGGTCTGCCCACCCCTTACAGCTTAACAAGGTTTTAAAGGTGGTTTGGCTTTTATTCCAACCACAATAAATAAAGCTTACCTAGATACCTAGAGGTCTCCCCTGTTGGTGCATGTTGAGGGGTTGCAGCTGCAGACTTTGGAGCAGACCTGCTCATTCCTCCTGCTGCTGCACTGCCTTGTCACACCTCCCTCTACATTTGCACTAGAATAAAGAGAAAAGGGCACACAAGCTTGGCCTTACCAACTGCCAAAATACAGCCTCCGCAATTTATTAAAAGATCTGACAGCATGGAAAGGCCCCCCCCCCACCACCAAAAAAAAATAAAACCAAAACATTATGAAGTAATGATTGTGGATGTAGTTTTGTCTCCATACTTTGACATTGCCAGTCATCAGACCTCACACGTCCAGTGTATTCTATGCTAAGCCATACCTTGGACCCCTGAATTAGGTGGCAATGGAGAGAACCCCTAAATAATCCAGCGCACATGCCCATTCTATCCTAATCTAAAAGCACATTCACTAGCATTGGATCAGGGGTCCCCCCCCCCCCACTAAACACTATATATAATTTCCTAAGTAAACACTTTGTTTGTTTTTTTTTTTTTTTTTTTTTTTTTTTTTTTCTTTTGGGCCATTTCACATTTCGGCTAGAGGGGCAGTTTTTGTTGCGTCATCCACCACCACCAAAAGGCTCATCTGGTGACAACAGTGGCTGATGTGTACCACGCTTCCTGTATAATTTTATAGAATTTGGAGCGTCAATTCTTTCGATTTTTAAATTTTGATTTCTTTTGGCTATTTTTCGTTTTGTGTCTAAGAAAGCTTGAAGTATTGGTGGGTCTGGTGAGGATGTAGAGATATCTGGGAGATGACGTTTAGTTCCTGTAATGTTTGACTTTCAGCTTCTTTATCTCTAAAGGAGTGAAAAGGCATAATTTTATACAGGTTTAACACAGTTATTTGGGATCAGATGCAGAATGGTAGCTTTGCATATTTTTGGAATAAAATATATATTTTTTTTCTTTCTTTATGCCAGAGATTGAGGGTTGTTGTGAGGATTTGTAATGCTATTCGATTTGAATCTCTTGTATTAAAGATATATGAAAGTGCGGTGCTCCTGGATATAAATTCTTCGGTGCTCAGATAGGGTCCAACCCCATATAATAAAATTCTTCACAGAATTGGCATCACATTTTTTTTTAAATTTATTTGGCAACAAAGTGTGTGAAATAACGTTTCGGTCATTAGACGTTCAAAATTCACACTATAATAATAAAAAAGAAACAATATTTCAAAAATGTCAAATTACATGGACATTTATCAGAAAATACATGCTCAAGTGTGAATAAAATGTCACAATTGTTGCCAATCAAGCACAAACATGAAAACAAAGAGTTGAAAAAATTATAATAAAGGAGCTTTGAAAGGCTGATTATAAAAAATATAACAACTTTATTAGATACAGAAGATTATAAAAGAATCCACATTTTTTTCAAAATTACAAAATGATGGTGCTAAATGTTACGGTGGGTGAAACCCACATGTCAATGGGGGGCTCAGGCTAACACAACAATAGTAATGAAAAATCCAAAGCAGGGGAATAAATCTAGATGTAATATAATAAGGCTGATACAAAGGCCCATAATGGCTGTATTCCAAAAGGAATTATGGCTTTAATACAGATATTCAATATAACTGGCCAGTGTCAGTCAAAGTGAGTCAGAAAGGCAACACATATCAGAAATAAATCGTCCTAGGACTTACCCATGACTCAGATGGTCACCCAGAGGTCCCACATCAACATACAAGACCCTCCAACGCACGTTTTGCAGAACAATAGATGTTTTAGCTTCTTCAGGGAAAGTGTAACAAATAATGCAGTTTAAGGACTTTAAATAGGTGGTCATGTGATCGCATTGGATCTGCAAGGACCTGTTTGACTGTGACGCTACAATCGGGTCACCGTTCATGCGCACGCCCACAGCGCGGCAAGCATACACTCCCCCCTGGCCATCCAGTGGGCGGAAGTGCACGGAATCCATGGTAACAATGGACGCCGAGCAACTACCGCCCACTAGAACATGCCAGGCCGGAGGGGAGGCAGGAGCGGCACGCCCACGCCACAGTCACCAGAGGGCGGGACACTAACATTAGTCCACGACATGTCCCAGCCAATCAGGCCGCACTTCCGGCGCATGCGCGCCACGAGGTGAGCACACGCCCATGGCCATCCAGTGAGAGGAGGCGCACAGAGCCCCTGGTAAGCAAGGACGTGGAGCAGCCGCTCCCACCTATAGAATGGCAGGGATAACCCACCGCTCGGCACACGCGCACAGCAGCCAGAGGGCGGGACATATCTTTAAATAGACAAATTTTAGGCATATAATATCTCAAAAATTGATTCCAAAACGGTTTCCTTTTACATGGCCATAAATTATATCCATATATTAAATAACAAGCAATAGTTACAAAACAAATTCAGACAGGTATTTATCTGAGGACTTCTTAAAGTGGTAGTACATCAATTTAGGCAGAGGCATCAAATTTTTTTTTAATTCCTTATTGGTCCATATTTGTATATTCAATCAATGAGCGTAGAAAAAAGTCCTATAACGGCAAAAATTGCAATTTGGAAAACAAAAAGGGGGAAATACAAATATATTAAAATCCAGAAATTAAAAGCAAATGGTGCATATTAAACCAGGAATATGGAGAATTTCAAGTAATAAAATATTAAAGAAAGGGGGCAATATTTAATGCCTCAATTAGGCCCTGCGCTGTCACTGTATCCAGTATAGTGATCCACTTCATCTCTCGCTGAGCTATGTTGTTGTTTTTTTTTTTTTGTTTTTTTTTTACACATCACCCCCTCGTATACCACAATGAATTACATCAATGTCCTTTACTTTAAATGACTTGGGATTGCAACCATGGAACATCTTGAAGTGGCGGGGAATGGTTTTCAATTCCGCCACATTAGTTGCTGTGACTGCCTCCCCAATATCTCTCACATGCTCCCTTATTCGTACCCTAAGCTCTCTTGATGTCATGCCAATGTAAATTTTATTGCAACCACATGTAGTGTGATAGATAACCTTCATAGTGGTGCAAGAAATATGTTCTTTAATTGGGAAAGTTGTAGTCCCATCACTGACTTGAAAATTAGATCAGCGAGAGCCATTGGGGCAGGAGACATAGCGGCCACATGGAAAGCAACCCTTGACGGGACCCAAAGAGCCAAATGGGTTAGCAGTAGCAGGAGGTATATAATGGCTCTAAAATAAATATTTTAGATTTCTGCACCATCTTGCAGTCATAAGTAGTACTGGGGGTAAGTATAATTTCAAAGATGGATAGAACTGAAGAATTGGCCAAAATTTGGTCAAAATCCCCCTAATTTCTTGCCATTTTCCATTTAAACATGGAGATAAATCTAATTTTGTGAGGACTCATTCACATCTCTTCTCCCATGTAATAGTTCATTCCAGGACACTGATCTAGCTCTGATAAGCTTTTTTTGAGGCAACAACCACTGTAGCCTCGATTTTTGAACTTCATTCTCAAATTACGTACCTGATGTTCAAAAACATTATCCTGAGAGCAGATGTCTCACCCACAGATATTGGCCAACTGGAATGGCCCGCACAGTGGAGCTGGTATGGGCAGAGGTGGTGTGTAGTAATGCATTAACTGATGTTTGTTTTCTATAGACATACGTCTGTAGTACACCAACTTCATCTGCTGTGATCTTAATATCCAGAAAATCAACTCCACTGTCACTATAGTTGTGTCAACTTGATGTTTAAAATCGTTTACATTGAGCTGATCCATGAAAAGCCCGAGTTGGGAGATGGAACCCTGCCAGATGATCAAAAGATCATCAATGTATCTCACCCACATGGAGACCATGGGGGCGGCCCATGCACCTTCATCAACTAACAAACCCCTCTCCCAGAAACCAAGAAAGAGGTTTGCGTATGAAGGTGCACAGGCCGTGCCCATAGCGGTCCCCCGCCTCTGTAGATAGAATCTAGAGGAGTTCATGGACCAGCTCACAAATCTGTCCATCCCAGTTGCTCATACTCTGGAAGAAACAAGCTGCTCTCAGTCCATCCTCATGCCTTATGCATGTATAAAGGGATTCAATATCTGCCACCACCAGCTACCACCAAAAGGGTCCACCTGGATCCCATCAAGCCTATTTAAAACCTCAATCGTGTCTCTCACATAGGATGGAAGGGTCTCCATCAAAGGTTTTAAATAGTCAATAAATTGACAAATGGGGCTACATAACCCTTCCATCCCTGAGACAATGGGTCGACCGGGTGGGTTGATGAGATCCTTGGGTAACTGTTGGGATTTTAGGGTATTTTTTATATAACCCATCAAAGACCCTCCTTGGGGATGACCCCTGATCTAAGGCATCATTGAGAATGAGGTATAACTGAGCAGAAAAAGAAACCAGAGGAGAGGAATCCAATTTTGTATGTCTTTTTATCTCTCAGCTGCCTGAGGCCTGAAACGCACATCCGTGAATCACGTGCGTGTTAAACGGGCCTTTTTCCGGGTCCGTTTTATGGTATATGTGGCCTCCATGTGTATCCCCGTATGCTAGCCGTATGTGCGTGTGGAATGTCCGTGTGTGCGTGTGAAACTTAACAGACGTGTGTGATGTAACATGTCGTTGCTACATACCCGCTGACTGCAGACAGCCGCGCGCTGAAAATTAACTCGGGTGAACTTCTCCCGACTTCATTGTCATCTTGCGTCTCTGTCCGTGTCGCATATTGATTAGTGGTCACCCGTGAAGGACTCACCGGTGACCGCTAATCCCCTGAGTGACTGAAGTGAGCAGCGCGATTAGCGCTGCCGTCACTCAGGCCACCCGCGGCTAGCTGGATCCTCTACCCGTGACTGCAACTCACCTGTGACTTCATCGCTGTCACTCGGGCGACTTGCTGTCACAGTTGGAGGATCCAGCGGTGGCCGCGAGTAACCTCAGTGACAGCTCAGCTGATCGCGATACTCACCTCAGTTGCTGCGTGGAGCTGTCAGGAGCGGCGGTGTTCTTCTGCCGCTCCTGTCACCTTCATGTAGCAGAGCTGGAAGCGACGCTGGAGTTCCGTGGATTACGACGGACGTGGATGGGTATTTGGGGCAAAATTGGTGAACGAGTTTTTTTTTTTTTGTTTTTTTTTTGTTTTTTTTTTTTTTGTGTTATTTCCAATAAAGGATTTATCGTTGTTTATTTACTGTAACTTACAGATTAATCATGGAAGGTATTTCGGGGAGACTCCTGCAATGATTAATATTGGACTTAGTGGCAGCTATGGGCTGCCATTAACTCTTTATTACCCCGATTGCCAACGCACCAGGGCAATTCGGGAAGAGCAGGGTAGAGTCCCAGAACGATCGCATCTAATGGATGCGGCATTTCTGGGCGGCTGCTGGCTGATATTGTTAGGTTGGGGGGCTCCCCATAACGTGGAGCTCCCCATCCTGAGAATACCAGCCTTTAGCCGTGTGACTTTACCCTGGCTGGTAACAAAATGGGGGGCACCACACGTCGTTTTTATTTTTAATTTATTTATTTTTTTACAGCACAGTATAGACCCGCCCACCGACGGCTGTGATTGGTTGCATTGAGACCACCCCCACGCTGAGTGACAGCTGTCTCACTGCAACCAATCATATTTGCCGGTGGGCGAGGAAAGCAGGGAATACGAGTGATTAATGAGCGGACAGCTTTTTCAAAATAGTAAAAGCCGCCAGAGCAGTGTAAATGCCGTGCAGCGCCGCACTGGTGATCGGGGAACGGTGAGTATGAGAGGGGGGAGACTAACCGACAGACTGTGAGAGAGGGACGGACTGAGGGAGATTGACCGACATAGAGAGAATAACAGACATCGCTAGAAAAAAGCACAAAACTTACACGGAGCATACAGAGATGCATCCGTGTCACGTTATTGTGCGCACATACCCATTGACTTTCATGGTGTCCATGTGTGCATGTTCCATGCAGAAAACTGACATGCTTCCATGCAAAACGGAAACACATACGGAACACTGGCATTATGAAATAACGCTCGTGTGACCTCAAACATAGATTACCATTGGTGCATGTTTGTCCGTGTCTCTGGTATATACGGAAACGGAACAAACACACACGTGTTTAACGGATGTGTGTTTCAGGCCTGAGAGAGAGGCCCACATACGCCATACCACGACATTACCCCAAACCCACACCCCCCCCCCCCCCCCCGCCCTTATCTGCAGCCATAAAGATAACAACATCGTTCATCTGACATAATTCAGTCAAGGCTTTTCTCTGGACAGTTGTGTCAAATTGTCATGTGACCGGCGAGTGGAATTCCCCCCCCATCCTCCTCATGCTACCCATCCGTTACGTGACGCGTAAAGATCTCCACTGCCGGACATAGACAAGGGGGGAAATGTCGTGGACCTTGGCAAATTAGAGCAAGGAAACCCACCTGGCAGCTGAGTGACTTGTTCCCCCAATATCTGAGTTTCTCCCAGCTCAGTCACATGATCAGTGTCCTCTACAGATGGTCTGGAATGAGGTTTTTGAAGAATCAGTTTCCGGGAGAAGAGATGGAGGTCTTCTAGAGATGTGAAAAAGTTAAAGGAATTAATGTGTGAGAATGTTAACCCCTTACTAAGTACCTGTAACTGTGCCTCAGAGAAAGTATGTCTGGAAAGGTTAATTACCTGTGGACCTTCCCCTGGATTGGTATCCTTCGCAACATTTACGCCCCTCTTTTTTGATGGGCCAAGTCTATTGTTCCATGAGGTTTGGTTTTGATTGGCTCTTCCAGACACGGCACCACTACCTGATGGCAGATTTTCTTCTCTGGAGGTATATGACGTGATGGAGCCAGATCTCGATCTGTTAGTACGTGGTCGGTGGTATGGTTGGATGAAAACAGAGCAAGTAAATGCATTTTTTTTTTTTTTTTTTTTTTTTTTTTAGAAAGTTACATATATGTACAAGACCATCTGAAATACAGATAACTTGCAATGTATAACAGACAACGGGAGACAGTCATCCCTCAAAATGGAGAAAAGGAAAAATACACTCTGTAGTGTCATAATCTATAATAACAGCAACATCTGTAGTCAGAAGGAAAAAGGGGAAAGTATAAAGTTCAGAATCTATGAACTCTAGCACAGACGGTAACAAAACATAATTCCTTAAAGAACACAAAAGAGGTAGAGCACAAAGCATCACTCGTATACAATGAAAAATGAAACCTATGAACTCACCAATGCTTGTAATCTGGATTGAATGTGCTGTATGGAAACTGCCTCTATGGGTCTCGGATGTGTGCGCTTTGCTCATGGCGGCTGACTGCTAAATAAACCGCTCAATTATCGGTGGGTGGGTGTAAATCAAACCAATTAACCCTGTAGTGTTACCTCCAGGACTCCCTGCCAGATATGATGTAACCATGCTGTGAGTGACATGTAAGTGAACGTGTAGGATCGGAATAACCATGAAAGCGCACTAATAATTTTATTCTAAACATAACAGAATTATGATACAGAATGCTATGAGTTTATGTGGAACAAATTGAATGTGAAAAAGAATGCTTTTGAAACAGATATTAATGAACACTAAAGTGCCTGCTTTCCCTAAAATGATATTAAAACATTAGTTTTCACATTGGATATGTCGCGGGAGGGGACGCTGCGCTCACCCACTGCTCGGGTCCGGCGCTTGCTTGCTGGCTGCTCGGTGGCTCGAGTGGCGGGTCGGATCCCAGGGACTCGAGCGGCGCGCCTCGCCCGTGAGTGAAAGGGGTGGTTTGGGTGTTGGGGGATTTATTGTCCGTGATGCCACCCACGGTTGTGGTGAGTTTGTGACACCACCGCTGCTCTGTACGGGGATCCCGGGAGCGATGACAGGGAGCAGCTTGGGTGTTGGTTTCTTCCTCTCCATGGGTGGGGGGATAGGTTGTCCCGGGGCCCGGTGAGGGAAGTGTGTGTGTGTGTGTGTGTGTGTGTGTGTGTGACAGGTGAGTTACGGGACCTGGTGAGGTGCAGGGTCGCGGGGGCAGCGCTGTGCCGCACGGCACGGTAGTACTCACTCAGCCAATGATCAATGCAGAGTCTTTGGTAAAACACACGGCTGGATGGACGGGACCCACTGACGGTTGCGGTGGTTTCTGTTCCCGGAAGGTTGATGGTGACTGCCTTTCCCTGCACCTGTAAGATGTTTCAGTACTGATGGCTTCTCACTGGTAACCCGGTCCCCAGCTTGGATGTGGGCTGAGGGAGCCCCTTTTGCCCGCAGGCTCTGGCCCTGGCCCTGGGAACTATAGCCTTGGCGGTGACTGTGTTTCCCTTCACGGTTTGAGCTGTTGCCTTCTATCGGGTCTTGACTGCTGGGAAACCCCGGAGGTTCCCTTCGCTGACGGATTTGACCTTTTTCATCGACGACTCCTAGCCTGGTTGGGGTCCGTAGGCCCTGCCGAGCGGTGCTGGCTTTTGTCCCGATCCGGTACCGGCGGGCCACCGCCCGTCCCCGGTCCTTACGGTTCACTCCAATCTGCCTCTCCTGCAGACAGTCACCACAGTCTGCCAACCTTGCTTTTTGTGCCCGGGCCACGCACTCTGACACTGTCAGACAGTTGCTCCTTTTCCACTTCTTTCCTACACTCCTCTCACTTTCCCTTCCGGAACTAAACTCCTTTCCTCTTCCTGCCTCCAGGACTGTGAACTCCTCAGCGGGCGGAGACCAACCGCCTGGCTCCACCCCCTGGTGTGGACATCAGCCCCTGGAGGAAGGCAACAAGGATTTTGTTTGGCTTTGGTGTGCCTAGCCGGGGTGTGGGGTGCGATGTTGTTGTTACCGTGACGACCTGGCTTGTCCAGGGCGCTACAGATAGCTATTGGGAAGAGGGGGAAAAAACCTAACCCTAAAGGAGGGGAAAAAAAGCAGTGCAATAAAGAAATAGGGGAAAAAAAAATCACCCACCCACTTAATGTGAATAAAATTTTTTTTATAATGGTAATTGGTCATGACCTAAACCCATATGGTTTTTAGAAGAGATATGAGTGTATGAATGTAAAACAAGTAAACATTAAGATACTGGCAGGTAAATATAAATTAAAATAAAGTAGAAAATTATAAATATAAAAGAAAATGTGCAGAATGAGGGGGGGAAAAAAAGGCAAAAGGGCAGGAGGGGAAAAGTATTAATGAGGGACAGAGGTTATAGGGAATACCTATACATATCGGCCATCTTCATGTCAGCAGTCATGGTTTTGGCTAAAAAAATAAAAAACATCAGTCAGTTCATAAAGGGGAAAAATTATATATATATATATAATATAAAACCCAACTTATGTCAATCTCTATTCGTGTCCCTAGGTTCCAATGTTTGGAGCGTGAAGATCCAGAAGACCTCTCCGTTTTATCATTCTATCACCCCCTTGTCTGTGAGAATGGACGTGTTCCAAGACTTGAAATCTTAGTTGGCTGTCATTATGTCCACACTTTTGGAAATGAAAAGGAATTGGTAGGGCCACTCTCTCGCATCTTATCGTAGATTTATGTTGAAAGATTCTATCTTTGTGGGAGAAACAACCCAACCAGTCAAATTAATCCACAAGGGTAGTTAATATAGACCACGAGTGACTTGTCACAAGTATAAAAGCCATTAATATGGTAACCTCGGCCACTGAGGATGCATTACTTTATCGCCCTTTAGTATATTGCAGCACTGTGGGCAGTTTAGACATGGAAAAGTTCCATTTTTGGGGGTTTGGAAGAATGTCTGGACTGGTCTGCTAGAAACGGAGCCTATGTCCACTCTCCCAAATGTATTTCCCAGGTTTGGAGGATGTCAGAAGCAAGGCAAGAAGGGTGAACTAAATTCCTTGACATCAGTGTAACCCCAGTGCAAAATGGTGCAGTGACTCCTAATTTACGTATTTTATACATAAAAGGATGGAAAGTATGTATAAAGGGCAATCTATCCCCCTTATTCGTTCTGGAGGAGGGCATAATATTGGTAATCTCTCTTTTAAGCAAATCACTTGGGTAGCCTCTGGATCGAAATTTAGATTCCAGCTCCTGTAATCTCTTCTCCTTGTTGTCAGATTAGTTAACCATCCTCTCTATTGGAAGGAATTGTGACTTGGAGTGACTTTTTAGTAGCTTTGGGATGGTAGCTACTGTAAAGGAGCACATTGTTCCGGTCGGTAGGCTTGACAAACCAGTTTGTAATGAACCCTGTTGTGAACACATTTGGACTGGTTTCAGTTTTGGGCTCCCTCTGGTGGCCAATGCTGGTAGTGGAGTTAGCTAGCTTGATAGAGGCCAGACAGCTGATGAGGATTGGAAGTCCGGTGGTTCTGACTGGCCTATATAACTGTGTAGTGTTCTCTTGTTCCTGGCCAGTGCTCAATGTTTCCTCCTGTGTTCTAGGACATCCTGAAGCCAGCCTAACCTTCTGTTTCTACCTGGACTCATTTCAGAAAAGTCTTGTCTTTGTACCTTGCTGGTTGCTTCCATTTACTTGTTTGCTGTTTAGGTACTAAGGCATATTTTCTGATTTTTCTTGTGTGGCGTCTGGGTGGAGTTGGATCATTCCCGGCTGGGATTGTCTGTGTACCTTGCTTCATTTTCTGCAGTATATTTTGTTTTGTCTTGCTTGGTACTGATTTCAGTCCCTCCTCTATATTAGTGTTTTGCTTGGATCCCAGTAACACCATAGTACTGATATAGTGGGGGCAGAGTCCGTGTGGACTCAGTATTTTTCCATATCAGGCGTGTTGGTATTTTCTAGGGTTTTGCACGGCTGCAGACAGTGCTCTTTCCTATCCTTTCCTATATAGATAGTTTGGGCCTCATCTTTGCTGAATCTGTTTTTCTTCCTGTGTATTGTGTTTTTCCTACATCACCGTAATCTTTATATGTGGGGGGCTATCTATATCTTTCGGGGACTGCTCCGAGGCAGATAAGCTTTTTCTTGTATTTCTTTCTGTAGGAATAATTAGTTCTCCGGCTGTGTCGAGGCGACCAGGTCATCGTAGGCACGTCCCACGGCTACTTCTAGTTGTGTGTCAGTGTGAGGTCTGCAGTCCGCTAAGATTCCAACCACTCTGGTGACACTCTGGGATTCCCAGTTTTTGTCCACTTTCTGATCCACCTCGGTCACTGAATCACAACAGAACCCCTATCGTCCTTCATAATAGTAGTGTCCAGGAAATTTATCTGATTAGAATTCTAATGGATAATAAACTTTAATTCAGACCAAATACTATTTCAGGACTGATGGAATTCCAGAAGCGAGTCCATGGACCCCATCGCAGTCATTCATTTCTGGGCGTAAAACATGTCCTGAAACATGAAGACATTTTCCATCACTTCTACCTTCAGAAAGTCCAAACGGCATTCTCTGACCCCTGCTGGAAAACTATTATGAAGTAAGATTTTGTACCGCTTCCAAACCCTTGTGTGATAGAAGTATATAAACTAGTGACGTCCCATGTGACCAGAAATGCATGAGTTGGAACCTTATCTAGATCTTTAAGGACCCTCAAAATCCCCAGTGTCCAAGAAGGAGGCTGTGTTCCTAGTGAGAGGTGTTTAAAATTTTCTCAAGATGGCGAGGGGTGATAATATGGACTCAGTACCAGCTACTATTGGTCTGCCGGGAGTATGGATTAATGACTTGTGTATCTTTGGCAGTATGTAAAATATGGGAATAATCGGATTGTCTTTTTGTAGAAATTCAGATGTATTTTTATCAATGATGCCTTGACTCAAATAATGTTCAAGAGATCCAATGAAACTTTTAATTTGCACATACAGGAGCCACATACCTCTCCAGGAGGGATGGTCAGGGACCCCAGTTGGCAACAAGAGGACCAGAGTGCTGTCTACGTAGTCCTTTACCATTGGGCGCTCCAGCTTCCTTCTGTGAAGTAGGGTAGCTCTATGAATACCAACTGGGAATGCTGGGTTATCGTATAGAGGAGTCAGAAGTCCCGGAACAGAAAATAATTAAAATTTTACTGATCCCAGTCTCACAAACTTAATCAGATTTACTAAAAGGGCCGAGGGGGCACTCCAGCTCATCCCCCACTAAAGGAGAGGACCAGAGCCGCGCCACCGGGTCCAATTCCGATCTAACGAGTTCTAGGTCTACCCATTTCTTGTGGCCCCTTCCATGGAATAGGTCAAAGACACAGGTTCCTAAGGAGGCGAGGCTATAAAGGCGTAGATCCGGGAGGCTTGGTCCACCTGTCTCTCTAGTTCTGGTGAGTGTGATGTGCAAAATGCGGGGACGTTTGCCCAGCCAAATCTGCTGATCATGGTCTTTAGACGTGAGAAGTATGAGGCCGGCAGCTAAAGCAGGATGGTGTGGAAGACATATATATAGTCATATTGTCATATGTGCAACGAGATGGCAGAACAAGCCGCCTAATGCACTGGAGAGGAGGTGGAGAAACCGATTTCTATTTCGGGGGCTCATCATAATCATGACATGAATAATAATTGTAGCAATAGTGATATTGAAAAAATCTCTCATATGCAAGGAGGTAAGGAAAAATGAGCACTCACCGTTTTTTTGCTGTGCGATGATAGAAGTGTTTTATTCAAGCTTGAAGATTACATGCTGTGGCAAACGGGGAGGGGGTGAGACAGGACAGCACGTTAGACGACGGCCGTTTCGCACCCTCGGGTGGTGCTTCGACGGGTCTAACAACCGCAGAACGTAACTGGTAATACAAATATCCAATCTAGCTGCAACAGCATTTTAGAAAAAACACAAATGGACAAGCAAGCATCAAAAGATATAAGTGGAAAAGAAGTTGCATGTATACTTATAATCATAAATGTTTGCATAAGACAGTATGATCTTATTTTATATTTTTTCTTTTTTTTTATTTTTGATTTATTTTTCATCATTATCCACTTATATGTTTTGACCGAAATTGAATTAAAGTTTATGTGTTAACCTCTAAGCAGAGAGAGAATAAGGAAGAGAAAAGGACTTGTATAATAGGGAGGAATTTCTAGGGGTACAGAGGAGGGGGGGGGGGGAATAAGAGTCCTTATTTTTTGTTATGACCGGATATTATAATTCAATATGGAAGAATATGGTATTTTCCATAATTTTTGTGAATGTTTTGGATTTTTATTTTATATTTTTTTGATGGGGGACAAATATAAGCTAGCCCGATCAAGTCTGGGCTCTCTAGTGTTCAGCCAGGTGTAGATATTTCATTTAATCACACCTTGTCCAAAACTTTATATTCACAACTTTCAACTACAACTACCACAACTTGGCATCAGAGTACCTGGCCAGGAAAGAAGTGATTCAATACAAATTAATAATTCATAGAAAATATTTTATTCATAATTGCATAACAGAATGGTATAAGCAAAAGAGCCACCTGGGGGGCACATGGTTCAACAGAATATATATATACTGGAATATCAATTACAATCCAACAATCTATATATGAAAAAAGGGAATTTCAATGTTAGGCCATAACAAAATTATACATCAGATGGGGACACAATATTACACTATGATAATTAGGCCCAACAAGTCACCATATCCGTTAATCGACCATGAAAATAGCTTGTAAACTCTAGCCATCACAGCATGTGTCACCCTCCTAGTATATAAGTGATATAAGCATATAATTTTTGCCAGCAGGCATCACCATGCATATATATATCACCTGGCCATATGCCTTATTAGCTTGAATATCCAGAGACGTGACACACAACTGTGATGGCCCCAAATTCAAACCCCCCTCTCATAACTATCAACCATCAAGATTAATTCTAGATACAGACTGTAACATAGGCCATTATGGTGTATACAGAAAGGCCCCATAAACATGCATATAATGCAGGCCCACAATTTGATTTAAATCTTCTCCCTATGCATATATATCACTATGGACACCTGGCACTCAGGCTATGTGCCTTGTTAATCACTCCTCCCATACCATATGTCCACCTGTGCATCAACTATCATTAATATATAGCGTTCCAGGCTTTCCAGCTAACATTAAGCTCGATGCAGCATGGTGGACATATTGTGATAGGGAAACGGCATATTAACCAGTGCAGTATGCATCAAACATCCATTACTCCGTACCTATTTACAATATCAATCCATTGCAAGACACATTCGCCTGTATAAAGTGGCAGATGTCCATATTCCTTGATTGTGGATAAAGTACTTACATTATAAGATGACCATCAAACCATGCGTCCCACCTCCCCTGACGTACGTTTCGCCGCTGCTTTATCAAAGGGGGCGTGTCAGGGTGGGGAAACGTCTGTGCTTAAATAGTTTTACCCAGCCAATGGAGAACCGTTCACGTTGATTCAATCCTATCTTCCATGACATCACTTCCGGTATCGTGTAGGCGCATGACCGTGTTGCCGCCTCCCTCCATAAGGGACTTCCGGACTGCGCGCGCCGACCCGCAAGCGTGTCACGCTCTGGGTCACATGATGCTCGCCGATCCGGAAGTCCGAGGAGCGGACAACCACGCATGCGCACAACCGGACCAGCTGTCATACAATGCATGCAGTATCAATTTTGGGACAGATCGCGATTAATTACAAACTCAAGTTTATAGAATAAATACTGCAGCATAAATACTGCATTACTAATCCTAATCCATACCTTATAAACCGGCCCTACTAATATTCATCCTAATTATACACATCTGCCAATTATATATGCTTAATAACTTGTTTATATAGAAAATGTTTAAATAACAAAGACATACCAAAATCATATAACATTTATCATGTCAGTGAACATATTCAAACACGTCCGCAAGAGTGAATAAAGAATACCAATACTATTATATGCACAAAGTTGTAAAACATGCATTCATCCATAAATAATAATATATCCACTCTTGTTCATATTTATTCTTCTCCTTTCTTGCGTTGGTATCTTCACTTTATTTCCGTCTGCATGATCACAAACATGGTCTCATCAGTTGGTATGTTCATATGTAATTTTTACATCTCATTTATGGTCCTATGGCTGAGTAAAGTTAAATAGAATTATTAATCAAAAAAACCCACACTAAAAACATATCCCACCCATAAAAACAAACCACGAGACAAAGAGCACCTCCGATCTTACTCAAATGTCAACATCCAACCTCCCTACCAAATTGACTAATTTCACTCAACATTAAGATGTCAAATATACAGTGATCTCACTACCCTGATTATAAATAATCCAATTCTACATATCTGGAACGAACCGACACCACCACAAAAATTGCATCATATTACTTCACTGCCCTACAAAAAGGACCCAAAACCATTGTTTTCATTCAGCCCTTGAGGAGCCATGGAACCAAGACAATATATCAATTTACATTCTAGCCTCGCCAAAGCAAGGCCAAGATCACCTCCTCTGGGTCCCAAATTAATCTGGTCGATAACCCGAAACTTTAAACCTCTTGGGTTACATCCATGTGCTAAATAGAAATGACGCGGTATCGTTTTTAAAGTAGATATGTCCTTAACTGCCCGTGCATTGCGGATGTCTTTTAAGATGTTCAAGGGCACGGACTTTAAACTCTCGCGTTGTCAAGCCTATGTAAATTTTTTCACATGGGCATTCGGCTTGGTATATAATACCAGTAGAAGAACAATTCAGGATCTTTCTTATTTTATATGTTCTGGATCCATCATAATTTTTAAACACCTTAGTTTTGGTGCAATTGCCGCATGACTTACAAAGGCCACATGGATAAAATCCATTGAGGGGGTCATCAACCTGAAATTTTTTTCCTTGAGAGTCCCTTTCATAATGGCTGTGAACAAGTACCTGTGACAGCTCCTTTTTTAATATTGGATCTGTCAGTAGTACCATCCAATGTTTGTCAATAATGGATCTCAACTCGTTCCATCTTGACTTATACGTGGTAATGACCCTTGATGCTAACTCGTTCACTTTCCCTTGTTTAACTTTAGTACCATAGAGTAAATCATTGCGATTACTTTTCAGAGCCTTATTATAACTGCTTTTGATGTTCCGACGGCTATACCCACGTTCCACAAACCTACATGCTATGTCCCCAGCTTGTTTCTTAAAGCTCTCTATTGTAGAGCATAGCCTACGAGCTCTCAAAAATTGGCCCCCCGGTATTCCGCGTATAGTCGCAGGTAAATGAGACGAGGAGGCATGTAATAAAGAGTTCGTAGCCGTAGGTTTGCGGTACATGTCAGTAATAACCCCATTATAGCCAATACTGATCATAATATCTAGGAATTCTAATGCTGTACCACTTTTATATGTCAGTTTGATGTTAAGATCGTTGGTATTTAGATCCACCATGAATCTATCCAACTCCTGACTAGTACCCATCCATAAGAACCACACGTCATCTATGTAACGCATCCACTCCTGAACCTTTGACACTGCTGGTAAATTTTCTCCCAAAAATGTCGTTCCCAAAATCCCAAAAACAAATTGGCATAAGAGGGGGCACATGAGGCCCCCATCGCCGTTCCTTGTTGCTGTAAAAATTTTTTTTATTAAAAACGAAAAAGTTGTGACGTAAAACAAAATCCAGCAGTGTCAATAGAAGTTCAGCAGTGGATGCGTTCAGATTACTGGCCCGAAGATACCACTCCACTGCCCTAAGGCCGTCTCTGTGGCGAATCGAGGTGTATAACGATTCCACGTCTGCCGTCACCATGATCACTCCCTCATCAATGTGTATGTTGCTAATTCTCCGAAGGGCAGATGTTGTGTCCTTCAAATAGGAAGGCAAGGTCGCCACAATGGGTTTGAGGAAGTGATCAATAGTGACGGAGACGAGTTCACAAAGGCTCCCATTACCTGATATTATGGGCCTACCTGGAGGGTCAGTGGGGTTTTTATGTATCTTCGGGATAAGATACATCGTAGGTAAACGTGGGTGTAATTTTTTAACTGAGTCCAAAAACTTTTTAGGTATCAGACCACCTTCAAAGGCTCTTTCCAAAATATCCACCAATTTATTCTGATATTGACTGGTAGGATTATACGGGAGAGGTTTATAACAGTTGGTATCACTTAATACGTTGTATGCCTGTTTCTCGTATAGATCAGAAGGCCAGCCTATGAGGTTTCCACCTTTTTGTCAGCGGGCTTGAATACAATCCCCCGTAGCTGGCCCAGATCTTTCAATGCCTTATTTTCTTCAGATGTCAAATTAGGCTTAATAGAGAAGTTCTTGAATGGCATCTGTTCTATATCATGAGTGACAAGTTTTGTAAAAACCTCTACCGCCGGGCAGAGTGAAAGTGATGGAAAATTCTTAGATTTACCCCATAGATGCACTGGAAATTTGGTAACTTCAGCATCCTCACTTTCCTTAGCCAAAGATTCCAAAACCTCCAGTGCCTCTTTCTCAGCCACCGTACCAAATATCTCACCACCGCTAGATCTAGAATGTAAACGGCGAAGTATCAATTTACGTGAAAATAAATGAATATCTTTGATGGCAACAAACTTATCAAGGGGCTGAGATGGGGAAAAGGTAAGACCCCTCTCCAAAACATTAAGTTGTATTGGTGTCAATTTATATTCCGAAAGATTAATTACCTTATATTGGTTACGTTTCTTGTATCTCTCACTCGGGTCCTTAAAGATGTCATGATACTTGTTTCCTCCCTTCTGTTTGGCTCTTGTTCTCTGAAAAATATCGCTTGCGTCCTCCATGTCACTGGAGGAAGCATAACTTTCTGATACCGATGAATTATTATTCCCAGGCCGATTTTGCAACGCTCTTGCTTTCGGTGGTACATTGCCTTTCAATTGCCATTTATATATTTTATTATTCTCGAAATCTGCCAAATCTCTATTTCTTCATTTTACTTTCTCTATCTCTTGCTCCCATTTGTCGAGCTCTTGTTCCACTTCACTCATATATTTATTGAGTTGGTCAAGAGCCATATCTTTTTTTAATATTTTTCCATTATGACCTCAATCTCATCATCAATCTTTTTTTAGAGATAAGAGGTTATTATCAATTACTATCTGAATAAATTCCAGGGAGCAAGCCTCAGTAGCTTTCTTCCACCTATCAACCAGGGTCTCGTTGTGTAGATCAAATGATGGATATGTTTGTATCCTGAGACCACGTGGGATGATTCTCTGGGAATAATAATTAGTCAATGACGTTTTATTCCACCATAATTTGACCTTTTTATGGAGTAAATTTTTATGTTGTCTTTTGTGCTCTTTATTGTCTGTGGATTTTTCCATAACGACAGAAGGGGCTCCCTGCTTAAACAATTCTGATGCCTTGGATAGCCAAAGTTTCCTTGGCCTTAAAATCCATAGCGCTATATGATTGGACACTCTGTTTATCTAAACAGAAACAACAGTTAATCACAACTTGTCCAAAACTTTATATTCACAACTTTCAACTACAACTACCACAACTTGGCATCAGAGTACCTGGCCAAGAAAGAAGTGATTCAATACGAATTATTAATAATTCATAGAAAATATTTTATTCATAATAATTGCATAACAGAATGGTATAAGCAAAAGAGCCACCTGGGGGGCACATGGTTCAACAGAATATATATATACTGGAATATCTATTACAATCCAACAATCTATATATGAAAAAAGGGAATTTCAATGTTAGGCCATAACAAAATTATACATCAGATGGGGACACAATATTACACTATGATAACTAGGCCCAAGTCACCATATCCGTTAATCGACCATGAAAATAGACTGTAAACTCTAGCCATCACAGCATGTGTCACCCTCCTAGTATATAAGTGATATAAGCATATAATTTTTGCCAGCAGGCATCACCATGCATATATATATCACCTGGCCATATGCCTTATTAGCTTGAATATCCAGAGACGTGACACACAACTGTGATGGCCCCAAAATCAAACCCCCCTCTCATAACTATCAACCATCAAGATTAATTCTAGATACAGACTGTAACATAGGCCATTATGGTGTATACAGAAAGGCCCCATAAACATGCATATAATGCAGGCCCACAATTTGATTTAAATCTTCTCCCTATGCATGTATCACTATGGACACCTGGCACTCAGGCTATGTGCCTTGTTAATCACTCCTCCCATACCATATGTCCACCTATGCATCAACTATCATTAATATATAGCGTTCCAGGCTTTCCAGCTAACATTAAGCTCGATGCAGCATGGTGGACATATTGTGATAGGGAAACGGCATATTATTTTATATACCAATATAGATGACTTAAAGTAGAAATTTTTAGCAAAACCAGAGTATGACTACTTTAAAATTAGAATGTTTTATTTATCAAAAATCACTTACAAACACGTATAATTAAAAAGGGGTGTTTTGAGAAAGGGAGGAAAAAACTTCCCTAACCTGACCCTTCCTCAATGACGGGGGTCGGCGTCCTAAAGTGAAGACGCCCCCGTTCCACGACGGCTTAACCCTAGTTAGTCCCTCCCTCAAGGGTTAGAAGTATCCCCTAATAGATGGAATCAACCCCAACACTGGTAACACCACAGTGAGGAAGAGGTGCTCAGTCCACAGTAGCTAATTTGTCTGTATCACTACTTGGGTGAGTGAGGGTGGGGTCTAGGGATATCGTCATATATTAGGAGTCCATGTGCTCAGTATAAAGGATAGAAATGAGAGTCACATAGATTATGACCATAATATACTTTTGTCAATTATAGACACAGTTCAGATTAGTGCAACGGGTGCCCAATAAGGGCATGATTCATATTGGATATATGAAAGTTCAAGAAATGCCCGACGCGTTTCGCCCTTGTCAATGTTCAGGGACTCATCAGGGGCTTTCCAACATATTCTTGAACGAAGTGTCCACTTTTGAACAATTCTATGACAAACACAACAAATTGAACCTATATTAGTAACAATGTCCAATGATCAAATACAGCAACCTATGTAGGGACTGAACACCAATACTAACCAGTAGTGGTACAGATTGTTCACTTCAGGCGGGTATAAGGAGATAATACACTGTCTACCCAGCTGGTCAATCATGAGGCTAGTCAGGATAGCTTGTGCACCTATGTAGATAGATACATTATCAGTTAAGGCCAAGCCAGTTTGCTAAATATATGTGCGATAACACAACCATACATACTGCAGACAGTACCTTGTCTTAATGCAGGTGCCTGTCTCACTCAGTTAAAGAATCTGTATAGTCAAAACTGGACCCTGATAAGAGGTTAAAACAGGGTTTTATATACTGCCTTAGATTTTTCAAAACACACATGGATTCAAAACATCAGTGTTAAAATACCTGAAATATCAGATCCATCATGGAATGTACGTTACGTTGCTCAGGATCAAGGCTGTGGCATAAGGCTGAATACCTCTAGTCCAAAATAGAACCAGTTCCACTGCATAAAATATACAATAGTATAGGTAACTCCAATTAGTCTCAGGAAAGGGAGGAGCCTGCTTGATGTATTATAGTAAAAAACGTGCTGCAATACCTTAAATATATCCGTCAGAGTAATTATCCTCCACTGGTCACCTATGTTGCCGACGGCCTTGAGAGGCTTATACAGCCACCAATATCAAGATAAATATCCACAACAGTCCCTGAATTAGAGAGGGGCATATTTAGACAATATGTCTCACTATACATCCCTCCTCGTTCCCATACATAACGGAGCACATACCTATTAGCTGTCCCCCCGTGTGGCCAGGAGTTACCGTAATAGATGACAGCCAACCTATAAGCAAATATATGCATATCAGCCTCCATTAGGCACACATTACTTCAGTTGCTAGTCAGGGGATGTAGTGCTCCTACCTTAAACAGGTCCGTCTGGGGAGAACCAATGTGGCGTCCAGTGATCGCTGACATAATGTAGCTATGCCGGCTATTTAAACATGTTTGGCGCCATCAAGACGGAAAACCGGAAGTGACGTCGCACAACTTTTTCCAGCCTCCCAGGACGTGTGGAAATGCTCACATCACGTCCGGTCAGGTGATCGGATGGCGTGCGCCCGAGATTCACCTCCCCAGGACCGACTAACATAAATTCCTGGGTGTTAAGAAGTTACACAAAGTGTATACGCATGCGCAGTCCAGTGCTGACGAGTAGTGCTGTCGGCACATCATAGCGCTTGCGTGGCCATAAGATGTGGTAAAGCTATATAGGCTAAACTTGCCATACGCTCACGTAAGGGGTAACAGAGCGTGAAACAGGGGACCATAGAGAATCTTTATGTGACAAGGTATCGCCATTAGAACAGTCAGGGGGCGGTGCCTATACCTGAAATTAAAGGGGAGGTTTTTAACCAAAGTTAAAACCATGCCTGGTGCAAACAGTAATGAACCCATGTAGGCAACTGGTTATAAGAACATTGGACATAGTTATTGCCACCCAGTCACGGATGAATAGTGTAGAAAATTATAAGGATAATTTGTTATTGCTCAAAGATGGCACATAGCGGACCTATGTATGCAATACAATGATAAGATATACACATTGCCAGTAAATTCATTACCGCAACTGCTGACCCCTCTTTGGTTTTTGTGGGTCTAATTATTTATCTGGAAGGTCTACTACAGACACAGTATTCCTAAAAATAATGACTAGGTAACAGTTTGTTACTGGATAAAGGGCGTAAAGCTTATTTCATTTAGGCCATCAGGATGTACAGAGTCCATCCAAAAAATCCATCTCGCCTCTCTTTGCAACAAAAGAACATCCCAGTCGCCTTTCCTCTCAGGTTCCGGTACCGTCTCTATGGATTTAAAGAGGGCACCTTCCATTTTACCTGCATGATGCTGATTAATATGCCGTGCTATTGGTGTATCACGTTGGTTACGAACGTCACCAACGTGTTCACCAATACGTACTCGAAATTGTCTCTTGGTTTTGCCAATATAGTTTTTTGGACAGCCACAGCTGAGGAGATAGATAACGCCTTGGGTCCGACAATTGGCAAAATTTCTGTTAGAGTATGTTCTTCCTGTTTTAGCACTTTGAAATGTGTTGGATGGGGAGATAAATTTGCAGAACTTACAGGCCCCACATCGAAAGGTGCCATTATTACGTGACCTAAGCCATGCGCTACCGTGCATCTCCGGTGGCACATAATGGCTTTTGACCACACTATCCCTCAGGTTGCGGCCTTTGCGGAACGTAACTGATGGGTAGGGGAGAATGTTATCCTTCAGGTCTGGGTCTTGTTTTAAAATACCCCAGTACTTTCTGAGGATTTTCATTACTTGGTTGTTTTGGTCGTCAAAAGTACCCACTAGTCTAGTCATCCCTTTTGTTTCCTTCGATGTCTTGTTGTTTAACAATTCGTGTCTATCCCTAGCTGCTGCAAAATTAAAAGCCTTATGGACAACATTTCTGGGGTATCCCCTATCGAGAAACCTTTTAGTCAGTTGTCCGGCCTGTCGCCTGAATTCCTGGTTATCTGAACAATTCCTACGAATACGTAGGAATTGACCCTTGGGAATGCCTCTTTTTAAATTTTCCGGATGGTGACTGTCCCAGTGAAGAAAACTATTGGTGGCACTAGGTTTTCTATACAGAGTAGTCTGCAGAGTACCATCTGCATCCTTTTTGATAAAAATGTCCAAAAACGCAAGTTTGTCGCCCCCTATTTCGTAAGTGAATTTGAGACCTATTTGGTTCGTATTAAGATCTTCCACAAATTTTTTAAAAGATTGAACACTGCCGTCCCAGATAACCAGTATGTCGTCTATATACCTGCCCCAGAAAAAAATCCGGGAGCAGTGGCTATCCCCATCATCCTTGAAGACGACAGTATTCTCCCACCAGCCCAGGAGCAAATTAGCATATGTGGGGGCACACGGGCTCCCCATTGCTGTGCCCCTGAGCTGGTGGTAGAATCTAGAGTTAAACATGAAAGCGTTTTTGGTAAGGATAAACTGCAGAAGTTCTCCAATAAACTTATGTGCCACCATTTGGTTCCCACGCATACTGAGAAAATAATCTACCGCTTCCAACCCTTTGTCGTGAGGAATACTCGTGTAAAGGGACTCAACATCAATTGAGGTGAGTATCATATTTTGTTCAAGGGTGATGTCCTCTATTTTTGCCATCAAATCCAAGGTGTCACGTATATATGACGGCAGGCTGGTGACAAAGGATCTCAATATCTGGTCTACATATGTGCTACTGTTCTGAGTTAAAGAGTCAATTCCGGATACTATTGGTCTCCCCTTGATAGGGTTGGTTCCTTTGTGTATCTTAGGGATGGCATAAAATGTAGCTAGTTTGGGATGGCGCGGTAACAAGAAATCATACTCATTAGCCGAAATGAGTTTCTTTTGTTTTGCCATGTCTAATATTTGTTTAAGCTGCAAATAGTACTGGGGGGTAGGGTCTCCTGAAAGTAGTTCATATGAATTATGATCTTTTAATAGTTGGGTACACATGCCTACGTAGGTCTCTCGGTCAAGGATCACAATGTTTCCCCCTTTGTCTGAGGGTTTGATTACTATGTTAGTATTGTTTTCTAGGTCTCGTATGGCTTCCCTCTCATCTATAGTGACATTAGGTATTGTCGCGTGCCTTTTGGGATGAATCATTTTTATCTCATCTGTAACGATATTACAAAACAGATCGAGATTGGCATAGTCACCCAGGGGAGGTGCTTTTTTACTTTTCTTTTTTAGGGTGGAAAAAGGACCCTCACCTATATTACATGTGCCTTCATTTTCAAGTTCAATGAGAATGTCAATGTCTTCCAACATCTCCAAAGGTACCCCTAGTTGCTGACTCCTCTTTTTATTCTCTACCGCAAAGTGTTTCCTCCATTTCAGCTTTCTTATGAATAAATGGACGTCTTTTAGCCAACTAAACGAATCAAAACGTGTGGTGGGTATGAAGGATAGCCCTGCTCTAAGTACTTTTTCTTCGTTGGTTGAGAGGGTATAAATTGATTAACTATTTGCAGCTCAAATTCACGATTAGTGGTGAGAGTGTTTATTTGGGTCTCATATCCACCCCACTTCGGAGGTTGTAATGGTTGGTTCTGCCTTGTTCTAAAAAAGAGGAGGAAGTTAAGGAACCAGAGTAAGAAGGTGAAGATGCTGATGGTGCGTATGATCTTACTGCATTCCCATCGTTCTGGTATCTTGTGTTCTGGTATCCATAACCTCTTCCTCGTCTCCAATTTCCTTGACCTCTCCATCGTCTCCTCTGTTGGTGTCTATATTCCCCGGGGTGATATGACCTTGAGTCTGTGTCAGATCTTTCACCGTCAGTTGACGATATTTCTGCTACAGGGGTGGTCTTAGTCAGAAAGCTGTAAGCCTGTCTGTCTCTGAAGTCTGCCAGGTCCCTGGCAAACCTCTTGTGCTTTCTGTCTTTAAGTGTGGTACGATATTTTTCCACTGATGTCTTTAAAGAAAGTTCCCTAGTCTTGAAATCACCCTCAGTTTTAGATTTGAGTGTCTCGTTAATTTGTTCTTGTAATTTCAAAGAAGTTCGTTCAAGTGTCAGCTTCTCCTCATCCCTTTAAAAGGGTCATAAAGCGGAGTGAGGATGCAATAGATTCCTCCTCCCACTTTCTGAGGAGCTCAGGGGACTTACACCTATCTGCAGGGACTAATTGAATTCGGAGTCCTCTAGGTACCACCTTCTGCTGTATGTAGTTGTCCAATGACTGTACCTCCCACCAAGACTTAATATTAGCTTTATATAGTTGATACAGCTGTTCAAATTTAGTTTTGAGTGAGGTCACTTTATTCACAGACTCATCAGCAGATGTTTCGGAAAAGGCATATTAACCAGTGCAGTATGCATCAAACATCCATTACTCCGTACCCATTTACAATATCAATCCATTGCAAGACACATTCACCTGTATAAAGTGGCAGATGTCCATATTCCTTGATTGTGGATAAAGTACTTACATTATAAGATGACCATCAAACCATGCGTCCCACCTCCCCTGACGTACGTTTCGCCGCTGCTTTATCAAAGGGGGCGTGTCAGGGTGGGGAAACGTCTGTGCTTAAATAGTTTTACCCAGCCAATGGAGAACCGTTCATGTTGATTCAATCCTATCTTCCATGACATCACTTCCGGTATCGTGTAGGCGCATAACCGTGTTGCCGCCTCCCTCCATAAGGGACTTCCGGACTGCGCGCGAGCCGCTACATACCGTGTTAACCACTGAGCCGCCATATACTGCTTTTTACCGCAGAGCCGCTACATACTGTTAACCACTGAGCCGCCATATAGTGTGTAAAGCAATGTTAACACTCACCAGGATGGTGCTGGATCTGTGAGCGGATGCTGGCAATAAGGTTGCTTGACCTGTACCTTAGATCTGCCAGTTTTTTTCTGATTTGGGTACTCGACCGCTGCACCCCAAATTTTCGGCACAGGCCCCGACTGATCCTCCTCAGCACTGCCTGCTTGTGGCGGACTGGATGATCCTGGTGTTCTGCACAGTAATAATCCCGGCTGTCCACCATTCTAATCAAATATCTCACTTCGGCCTCCCCCCCCCCCCACGATGTAGATCTGCTTCTGGACGCCATAGCAGGACTAGGCCGCAGCCACAACATTGAACCCGCCCGCCACAAATGAGACAGCCAATAGCATTGGATCGGCGACGTAAGTGACGCAACTGCGCCCCCTTTCCTCCCCCCCCAAACACGCAGTAGCGGAGACGCATCTGCGTTGCCGTTCTCTGATATGTGGTCACTGATGCGCTGTGAATGAATGACCTGGTCACAACATAAAGGGAACAAAGTAATACTGCTGCCAAAGCTGCATGCAGCTCTGGATTTTTTCAGCGTCCCCATTAAAGTCACAACTGCGTTCTTTGTTGATCTATACCATGCACATTAATAGGCACACTACATGGTAGCACATTATTTAAAACAATACATGACAGCACATTAGTTTGCACACTACACGGCAGCACATTAGCTAGCACAATCAATGGTTGCACAGTTGTTATCACACTTCATGGCGGCACTTTGCTTTGCACAAGTTGTAGATGCCACCAGCCTATTGCCCCGACTAAAGCCTGCTTCACGCTTCAATACATCTTCCAATCCGTCGTCTGGGTCAAGTTGGAATATGTGACGCACATCCGGCATCGTTAGTGACGTATTTGCGTGTGACACCTACGTGCGATCAAGATTAAACGCAAATACGTTGATCGCATACACGATCCTCTTACGCTAGGTGCATGAGAAAGGGGACTGTCACACTGTCTAGTGCTGCAGCCAGCTGTGGGACGCCCGTTCTACATCTTCTTTGGTTTACCAGAGACTCAGTGACTTAATCAGGAGTACCAAAGCACCGCACAACACCGCAGCACTGCGACCACCACCATCTCTCCCCGCAACTGTGCCCCGGGACACAACGCCCCTAGCCACGGAGGGGTTAACACCAAAGCTGTGCCCCAACCACGCTTCCGTAAGCACGCCACCTTCAACGCAGTGGTGGTGTCCACCTTCACCCCACACCGTGGGTGGCGTCACGGACATTATCCCCAACAACTATCCCCTTTTCACTGTCTGTCAAGGAGCGCCGCTCGAGTCCCCGGATCCGGCCCACCTTTCCAGCCAGTGGGGCGGTACATAAAGCGGGCTTTCGTTGGCCTGATAATAACTCTCTGCTGAATTTGTAAAGTCAAGACGCAAGTTTAAAGCAATAACAAATTTTATTAACATTCATAAAAATTTATTCTAACAATTATAATAATAAAGATTCTAACTTAAAAGGGTCATCTTTAAAACAAGGGGCAGATCATGGCCTGGAGGGAGAATAGAGTTGGGACATAAAAGATGGAGCATTCATGGGATACTGGGGGGGGGGCGTTTGGTGCTGGAAAGGCATATTGTGGAAAGGTGTAGTCACATGCCTCATCTGAGGTGTACTGTACAGTGCCTGTGGGATTTCCACCCGAGTAGAGACAGCAGATGTATCGTTTAGTTCCCCGACTGCTGCCTTACTCAGAGCCTCAAAAATAACCCTCTCGCAGTGGACCCTTTGTGCGGCATCCACCTTGCTGAGTCTGTCTGCTGTAAAGGTTGCAAATGTGTCCGTGACAGCGGTCTTTTGCACAGTTAACATTTCCTTTGCCAAAGTCAACAGATCCGCAGATGTCGTTGGGGTTGCCTTTCTTTTAGAAGCTTTACGTTGCCTTGGTTCTGCTGAGTCCTCAATTGCCTCCTCCCTCGCATCAGCAGTAGTGGGTCTGTCCTCAGTTGTCGTTAAATCAAGCTGTGGGTGCTGCAGGAACAGAAAATCAATGTTAAAGTTGAAATAATTCATATTATAATATGAAATGTCATAAATGGGGGTAAAATATTATAGGAGTGTACTTATCTGTACTGGAAGGGATCATTTATGTAAACTGCAGAATAAATTTGGCGCAAAAATAGTTAATATTCGTTATTCGACTATGGCATGTACATATAAAGTTGTAATGCTATTTACTGAGAAGCAAACAAGGTACTTACATCTACAACAGGGGAATCCCTCCGGTGCTCTGGATCCAGGTTGGGCTGCAATGAACGTTGCGCTCGTCGAGGTAGCTCCTGGTCCCTGGTAAATTCCATCAGTTCAAAGTACCATAGTGACGGCACATAGACATCTTCAGTTCCTGCCCCAGACTTCGTGGACTTCTCCACCTTGTTCAGCTCCTTTCTGTACACAGTCCGGAGCCCCTGGATTTTTTTCTTGACTATGGCCTCTGTGACCACCTGGCCTTCGCTGTGCTGTTGGAAGAAGGCTACTAATTGAGCATAGGCCTCCCTTTTTTTAATTTTGTTGCTGTATTTCGCAGATTTGATTCTCCAAAGGCATGGGAGCGAACGATATAAAGCGATCAATTCTCGAATGAATTCCTCGCTATTATAATTCGGCCTCTGAAATAAATACAAGCAAAAAGATAGCATATATGTTACATTTCGTTAAAGTAAAAAATACCGTTTGAACACCAGTAGTGCTTGTTGGACAAAGCAGAAACCATAACATGGCCGCTCGCTCCCATGAAATTGCAGCTCCCATAAAATGGCCACCCGCATGAAATGTTCGCCCACATGAAATGGCCGCCAGTATATAGGACATATAGAAGAACGCCACAATACGTGTTTGCACATGCAAGTATGAGGACAGATAGAAGAAAGGCACTCTAAATGATACTATAGTTCTTGGCACATGAAACCCACATAAAATGGCCGCTCCCCTAAAATGTCCAACCGCATTAAATGTCCGCCCACATGACACGCCCGCTTAAAAATCCAAGTTCCCCTATTTTATCTGTGGCAGTAGCAGAGATAAAAAATGGCCACTGATGCATGTATGAGGACATATAGAAGAACACCACTATAACACATGCAAGTATGAACACGTATAGTATAGCGCCCCTGTTAATGATACTTTAGGTGTCAAAAAAAAAGGTTGAAATACTGTAATTAATTTAAAATAAATCCTTGCCCTATAAATTAAAATGGAAGTATGTTAGAGACCTCCAAAAGAAGCTTACCATGTCCAAGGAATACAGCGGTCTGAAGAATAAACTCCGGGTGGAGTCGCTACTGCGATCCCAAAAACACCACGCAACCAAGACCAGACGAACCGGGGACGGATGAATCCGGTGAGATCGCAACTGCGATCCAAAACTCTCCACGGAGAAGAAACGAACCAGGCAGGGGACGAAAGAATCCGGGTGGAGTCGCAGCTACGATGCTGAAAGCAAGATGCCAGCAGGAACAAAGGATGACTGAAGTGCTATGTTTGTCGCCTTTATTGAATCGGGTGGAGTCACAACTACGATCCGAAAGGTAAACAAACACTTCCAATCAACACGCAGTAGCGGCAACCAATCGCAACAGAGGGGGCGCGGAAAAGGGATGATGAAGTTGTCACCGTTATTGAATCCGGGTGGAGTCTCAACTACGATCCAAATCTGAACTACAGGGTTTGGAAAAGGTGACGCACAATGCACGCCTACAAAACATGACAGCACAGTAGTTAGCACACTATATGACGGCACATCAGTTATCACACTATATGACAGCACATCAGTTATCACACTATATGACAGCACATCAGTTATCACACTACATGACGGCACATCAGTTATCACACTACATGACGGCACATCAGTTATCACACTACATGACGGCACATCAGTTATCACACTACATGACGGCACATCAGTTATCACACTACATGACGGCACATCAGTTATCACACTACATGACGGCACATCAGTTATCACACTACATGACGGCACATCAGTTATCACACTACATGACGGCACATCAGTTATCACACTACATGACGGCACATCAGTTATCACACTACATGACGGCACATCAGTTATCACACTACATGACGGCACATCAGTTATCACACTACATGACGGCACATCAGTTATCACACTACATGACGGCACATTGCTTTTCAAAAGACATGACAGCACATCTGTTAGCACACTACATGACGGCACATCAGTTAGCACACTACATGGCGGCACATTGCTTTTCAAAAGACATGACAGCACATCAGTTAGCACACTACATGACAGCACATCAGTTAGCACACTACATGGCGGCACATTGCTTTTCAAAAGACATGACAGCACATCAGTTAGCACACTACATGACAGCACATCAGTTAGCACACTATATGGCGGCACAACAGTTAACACACTACATGGCGCAGCATTGCTTTGCAAAAAACATGGCAGCACATTATTTGGGACACTATATGGGCAGCTAAAAACATTGCAGTACATCAGTTAGCATAGTACATGACAACACTTTAGTTAGCAGAATACATTTCACCTTTATTTAATCCGGGTTGACTATGATACGGGTGGAGTCACAACTACGATCCGGGTGGAGTCACAACTACGATCCCACCTACAACGCATTAGCGGCCACCAATCGGAACTGAAGGGTGTGGAAAAGGTGACCGATAATGCACGCCTATTGTGTCTGAGTTCCTTGTCGTCAATGAGGTCGTTTGTAGGTGTCACACACAGCTATGTGTCCTGCCCAGCAGGACATCGCCTTTGAAGAAATGGCCTGGACCATTCAGCTACAATTAGCGACCTCACAGCAGGGGCCTGATCGCTAGTAGGTGTCACACATAACGAGATCGCTAGGGAGATCGCAACTGCGTCACCAAAACCGTGACTCACCAGCGATTTCGCTAGCGATCTCGTTATGTGTGACGGTACCTTTAGTCACTGAGCACTAGGGAAAAGGGAGGTGTATTCCTGCAACTCTAGTTCTCTTTATGCAGTTGCTGCAGGTCTGACCCTGTTAATTTACGGGGTTCCTCTAGCCTCAGGCACCCCACAGCCTCCACCACCACCCATGCACTTAGCTGTCTGTCTCAAACAATGGTGCTGAAGGAGAGCTTTGTTCTTTGAACCTCCTCTTCTGGTATCTGCTCCTCAGTGTCACAAACAAGCTCTGCAGGACAGCGTTTCCCTGCTTCCAGTCACCAGCTCCAGGACTGGATCACATATGGTAGATAAGTCACCACAGGGGGGAGGATTGTTTGCAGTGGTGCTGCAGGTGATAAGGCCCTGTCGGCTATGGCCTCAGCAGCTGCTCACTAGCAGAAATCCCTGAGACAGTGACTCCTGGGCAGTTCAGGGAGATGAGAGGGGTCAGGAGAATGCTCTGTTTACCTCTGAGGGAGGAGGTTTGCTGGGAGCTATTGTGTGTCTGGGCAGCGCTTTCCTCCAGGCCGAGGCTTCCGCTTGTGGACTAGGCCGCAACTTCTACTCTCCACAGATAGCCCCAGGGCTTGCTGCACAGAGGGTCCCTCAATGCTGGGGTCACCGGAGGACAGGTCCCACCGCTGGGTGAGCTTTAAAATGCCTTCGGATTTTTTCACTTTTTAGCAGAGCTCTCCAGCCTCACGTCTGCTCCTTGCTCCAGTCAGGCCACGCCCCGCTCCAGATCATTTTTATTGTTCAAGCCCAAAGGGCCCATAGCATGGTATTTTATAATAGAATGTGCTTCTCTTTGGAGAAGTAATTTATGGGGGTCTCCACCCCTTGCTATTGTTTCAACCAGCTCTAAACCAGCAAATCTAAGTAAGTTGCAATCCGCATTGTGCGTTTCTTTCATATGGTTTATTAATTTTGTGGCACCTATCCCTGAAGAAATTGAATTACGATGCTCTCTAAAGCGAACAAATAGTGGTCTAATTGTCTTTCCAATATAGTACTGTCCACATGGACAAAAGATCACATAGACCACCATTTTTGTTTTGCATGTGACTGTTTTGTGGTGTGCCAAACATCACCTATTCTAAATGCCTTATCTGTAATGTGAAATCGGCAGAACGAGCAACTACGATGTAGTCAAGTGTTAGGGGGAATATAGTGTCTCGGGCGGGGAGGGGACGCTGCGCTCACCCACTGCTCGGGTCCGGCGCTTGCTACTGCTTGCTTGCTGGCTGCTCGGTGGCTCAAGCGGAGGGCCGAATCCTGGGGACTCGAGCAGCGCTCCTCGCCCGTGAGTGAAAAGGGGATTGGTTTTGGGGATTTATTTTCCGTGACGCCACCCACGGTTGTGGTGAGGTTGTGACACCACCGGTGCTCTGGACGGGGATCCCGGGAGCGATGACAGGGAGCAGCTTGGATGTTGGTTTCTTCCCCTCCGTGGGTAGGGGGATTGGTTGTCCCAGGGCCCGGTGAGGGAGGTATGCGTGGCAGGTGGGTAACGGGACCTGGTGAGGTGCAGGGTCGCGGGGCCAGCGCGGTGCCGCACGGCACGGTAGTACTCACTCAGCCAATGATGAATGCAAAGTCCTTGGTAATACACACGGCTGGATGAACTGGGCCCACTGACTGCTGCGGTGGTTTCTGCTCCCGGAAGGTTGATGGGACAAGTCTTTCCCTGCACCCTTAGAACATTGTTGGTACTGATGGCTTCCCACCGGTAACCCGCTCCCCAGCTCGGATGGATGCTGAGGGAGCCCCTTTTGCCCGCAGGCTCTGGCCCTGGGAACTGTAGCCTTGGCGGTGACTGTGTTTCCCTTCACGGTTTGAGCTGTTGCCTTCTATCGGGTCATGACTGCTGGGAATCCCTGGAGGTTCCCTTCGCTAACGGATTTGACCTTTCTAACGGCGACTCCTAGCCTGGTCGGGGTCCGTAGGACCTGCCGAACGGTGCTGGCTTCTCTTTGTTTCCCGATCCGATACCGGCGGGCCACCGCCCGTCCCCGGTCCTTACGGTTCACTCCAATCAGCCTTTCCTGCAGATGGTCACCACAGTCTGCCAACCTTGCTGTTTGCCCAGGCCACGCACCCGGACACGGTCAGACAGTTGCTCCTTTGCTACTTCTCCAAACTACACTCCTCTCCCTTTCCCTCTCGGAACTTAACTCTAAACTGCACTGAACTTCCTCTTCCTGCCTCCAGGACTGTGAACTCCTCGGTGGGCGGAGACCAACCGCCTGGCTCCACCCCCTGGTGTGGACATCAGCCCCTGGAGGAAGGCAGCAAGGATTTTGTCTGGCTTAGATGTGCCTAGCCGGGGTGTGTTGTTGTTGTTCCTATGACGCCCTGGCTTGTCCAGGGCGCCACAATAGCGTTTAACAGGCAGATCCCCTATAATTCTTGTGCGTCTGTATGTAATTAAAGGCTTGTTATTTGCTATAACAGCTAATTCTTTTTCCTTTTCAAAGATGTGCCAATTTGTTACCTTCACATACAGACAACTTTACATCAAGAAATTCGATGCTCTGGTCTCCAAATAAATAAATGAAAAACATGTTATATTTGTTGAATTTAAATGAGACAAATGACTTCAGGCTATCCCCATCCCATATAATTAAAGCGTCATCCACGAAACGCAGGTATTTTTTAATATGCTTTATATATGGATTTTTTATATCCTATATTAGATCTTCCTCTACTGTTGCCAAAAATAAATTAGCTAAAGTGCTTGCAACTGGGGTCCCCATGGCCACTCCACTACGTTGCAAATACCAAGTATTACCAAAGTTGAAGGCATTATGGGCGAGTACCAGATGTAAAGCTTCTTCTATACATTTAATTTGAGCTGTTTTTTCCCTATTTTTACTAGTCTGTCCACTATGACCTCCACCGCTAATTGTTGTGGGATCCTAGTGAACAGACTTTCAATATCAAGGGATACCCACTTGAAAGATGTTTGCCATTCAAAATTGTCTAGATGATGGACTAAATCGTCCGTATCTTTTACATACGATGGAATACAGATTAACAACGGGTGTAGTAGCCAATCCAAGTATTTTGATAATGGTTCTGTAAAAGAACCGATCCCCGACACGATGGGTCGACCGGGTGGTGCTGTTATAGATTTATGAATCTTAGGGACCGTATACCAGTGTGGTTTGCTAGGAAATAATGGCAACAATTTCTCTGCTCTATTTTTTGACAAAAAGCCTGAAGTCACTTGTCTATTAAAAAATCCACGTAATTTTTCTTTAAATTTTGAGGTGGGATCACTTTTTAATACCGGATGTCTGTATTACCCAGCTGTGTCTGTGAAAATAATGTGTCTAGCAACACCGTAGCACCCCCTTTATCCGCTTTTCTGATGGTGAGATTTTCTAGTTGTTGGATTCTTTTCAAAGCTTTTAGCTCATTTTTAGATACATTATCTGGTAAGGTTGGATATTTTAAAGAACGCATTTCTCTCATTACAATCTCTTGAAAGAGGTCTATATTATTACCCTGTGTTGTGGGGGAAAGATTTTATACCGCCTGTAAAACCAGCTGTTTTTTGTTGTGTATCACTATTTTTTTTTTATTACTGAATACAGCGCTGTCTGCAGCACATTGCCTGTAATCTGCCTGTGCAGTGTATTCCTGCCGCACACTTGGCTCCGTTCTGCCCATATTTTGGGGAGAATAGATCGGGGGCTTTTGTGTCTAGAATAAAGGTTGTCATATTTGTACCGTACATTATCTCTCTATAGCGCACCTCCCCTTTTCCCTGCGGGATTGTGGGTGCATACTCAACAATGCCGCTGAAGCCATGGGCCTAAGGTGCAGTGTGATTAGGTTGATGATTGTTACGGTCAGTATTTTGTATTAGTGACTGTAATCATTTTATATGAATACAGGACATTATTGTATTACTGTAATAAGTTTGTATACATACAGTAAATATTTTTATGTTGTGGAACGAATTGTCTTCACTTCAATTATTTCCTATGGGAAAATTCGCTTTGATAGGAGTAACTTGGTTTAAGAGCTCCCGGAACTAATTATGCTCCTAATGCACTGTATATACAGACAGAAATACAGAAAACCCCGAGGAACTCACCGGACTGTCTCTACCGCCTCTGCTGTTAAATCAGGATTGAAGGAAAAAAGATCACATTCACCTCTTTGCATTAAACTCCACCCCTGCACAGTAATCTCCGCCCATGCAGTGCTTGCCCCTGTGCAGTGAACTCTTCCCCCGCACAGTAATTTCCGTTTACAAGCTGCTTGCCTTTTTGCAATAAAAGCTACTACCGTGCAGCATATTCCACACTTACCGTTCCGTGGCTAAGGGCTTATTCTTGATGACGGACCCCCTCAGCTCCAGGAATGCCATTAGCTGCTCCATCTGGGCGGGGGGGGGGGAGCTGGAGTGACGCCAGCTCTTGGAATGAGATGATGCTGTAGCTTATTAGCACTTTTTTTTTATTGCTCCGGGTTTCTTCTACTAAAGCTTTGTGCTCTGACTCGTTCGCATTCTTCTGGCACTTTCTCTGCAGGTGTCGGGGAATATATTCCTGCTCTGTGCATCAAAATTTGCAAGAATTAGACAGTAAATCCAATATGCACATAAATAAATTCTCAAAAGTATTCGGCTAAAATGTTACTGAGCAAAATTTGACATACAAAAATGCAAACATAGACAGTTTAAAACACAAATACAATCCTGCTGTTTACCAGAAGGTAGCAGGTTATTCAATCATAAACATGAACATGACCGTATATACCAACAGTGTGGCATTAAGATTGTATTTATTTATTGAGATTATAGGGTCATGTTCATAAATTTGCACTTGCAACCGAACATTTATAACTAGCTTAGGACTAGATGTGGTCCAATATGGTCACATACAAGATAGCAATTTATTACAGCACATATAGATCTTATATGGTGTATACTAGAAATACACATAAAGTGCTGAACTTGTGACCACAGTTTGCCGGTTTAGAACATGCAATGCTAATCTTGCTACCTTTCAGGTGTGAATAAAAGCATTTAGCATAGTGCATAAAGGCATCAATTGCATATACCTACCTACAAGCATAGAAAGTGTCCAATGAAGGGTTAATGCAACTTACAAGGAGAGTAATCCAACCACGTCTGGTCACCTCAACATATGTTTTAACAATATCTTCATCAGGAGGTGTGGTTAGAATGTTTAACCCGTAGGTATATAAAGAACTTGTTGACCAATCATAATCAAGAGTGGAAAACACGTGTCTATCAAAACAGCTGTGACCGATCAAAACATTAAGACAAGTTTGGGAGTGAGTGTGACGTCAGTATACCTGGCTACTACCTCTTTGATAGCCAATTAATAGCACTGATAAATGTTGCGCTCCACCAGCGCTAGCAAATGGAGCGCACACGTGACACACAGGGGGCTGTACACTGCGGTCATGTGAGCGGATGTAGCGGCGCATGCGCATTGTGCCGTGCTCCGATAACAAAGGTTTTCAGGCCCAGGACCGTCGGAGAGACGCGTCTCCCGTTGCTATGCAACAGGCCAGCGCATCTACCCCTGCTGCGCCGGAGCCCTGCACCTCCCGGAGGACAAACACAAGGCTCACAGCGAGTGTATAAAAAGGCAAATAGCTATTGAAATAAGGCATAGATTTAATAAATATGCAAAGATACAGATTGTTGTCCATTCTTTAGAGAAATAGCTTAAAATAGATATTATAAAAATACAAATACATAGTCATACATCAATTTTAGAGGACTGAATACGTGTTACAATTCTGCCGCTCCCTGTGTCTACATAGTTATACTCGACCTTTGCTTTCTGAGTATCAGACCCTTTCATTTCTGTTTTCCTCCGTCAGCCATGGCGTCTGCTGATCTGAGTGACGAGCTGCTCTGCTCCATCTGTTTATCTATTTTTAAGGATCCTGTAATGCTGAGATGTGGACACAACTTCTGCCGGGTCTGTATTGATCGTGCGCTGGATACCTGGGACGGGTCTGGAGTTTATTCCTGTCCTGACTGCAGAGAAGAGTTTCAGGAGCGGCCGGCGCTGATGAGGAACTTGTATCTTCATAATGTCGCAGAACGTTTCCTGGTTACTCAGCAAGAACAAGAGGAGATCACCGGGATCTGCTGCACTTACTGTGTGGACTCTCCTGTACCTGCTGTTAGATCCTGTCTACACTGTGAGGCTTCTCTGTGTGAGAAACACCTGAGGACTCTCAGCAAATCACCAGAACACGTCTTATCTGATCCCAGCACTTCTCTGGAGAAAAGGAAATGTTCTGTCCATAAGAAGATCCTGGTGTATTACTGCACTGAGGACGCGGCTTGTATCTGTATTTATTGTTCAGCAGGGGAACATCAGGGACATCGGGTGCAGATGCTGGATGAAGCCTATCAAAGGAAGAAAGATACTGAAAAATGTCCTCCACAAACTGACCACAAAGAGAGAGGAGACTGAGGAAAGAGTCCGGAGTCTGGAGGAGTGCAGGAGAAAAGCTCAAGAAAAAGCAGCTGGAGAAGCCGAGAGTCACTGCCCTGTGTACAGACATCAGGAGACGGGTGGACGACCTGGAGAAGAAGGTCCTGAGTGAGATCTCCAGGCAGGAAAAGGAAGAGTCACTGTCTGCTCTGATCCCTCAGCTGGAGATAAAGAAGGACGAGCTGTCCAGGAAGATGAGGCACATTGAGGAGCTGTGTAACATGACTGATCCACTGACCTTCTTACAGGAACCAGACACCAGGGACTTGTGTGATCCTGAGGAGGAGGGAGGTGATGAGGACACAGGGGGACATGATAAACAGCTCCATGATGGAGATGACCTGGATGTGGCTGTGATCTCACACACATTACACACATTACGTGAGGTAATAACAGGTATAAGGAGCGGGATCTATGTGGAGGATCCTGCAGACATATTACTGGATGTGGCTGTGATCTCACACACATTACACACATTATGTGAGGTATTAACAGGTATAAGGAGCGGGATCTATGTGGAGGATCCTGCAGACATATTACTGGTACTGGTACTGGGCAGCAGGCTGGTACTGGGCAGCAGGCTGGTACTGGGCAGGAGGGGGGAGTAGGGACAATGGCTGGAGGGGGGGCAGGTGCTGGACGAGGGGTGGGTGGAGGTGGTTGGGAGGAAACATGCACCAGAGCCTGCTGTGTGGCTTGCATTACATGCATCTGCTGGTCAGGAGACAGCTTTTCCATGCGCTCGAGTACGGCTTGAAAAAAACAATGATTTGGCGATTCACTTGCATCTAAATTCAGCCTGTCCAGACGCGTGCACAATTCGTGTGTATTTTTCTCCATAGAGGTCTTCATGAGGCTAAAACCAGCACTCGTTTGTTCAGCTAATAATTTAATGGCGTTCTGGCAGGCTGCATTTAGATGCAAGAACTCGGGCGCATAGCTCCTATCCTGACCCCTATGACGCTGACGCCCAGAACCTAAAGGTGTTCTACTGAGGGCAGCAGTGTCAGAGGGGTGGGGTAGGGGAAAAGCTATCTCGTCACCAGCAGCTTCATGTAATGAAGTCTCACTGGATGCTCCAGCGCAGGTGGATGGGACCGAGGTATCAGATGAAAGTGAAGGTTCAGATGGGTGGGGTCTGTGTCTGTGTTCCCCAGTGGCGGACTGTGCTGGGATCGCTCCTGACTGGTTCGATGCAGGCTCCCGAGTGCTGCAGACGGTGCTGTTACAAAGAGGAAAAAACAAAAAAAATTGTTAATTTAATTGCTATACATTGGCCCTGGCTAAAAAAAAAAAAAAAAAAAAGTCAGACATATCAACAATTGTACTTTGTACATATTGTGGGGAATATTTACCTTCTGCACACCATAGTTGTCCGGAGGAACGACAACGCTCTAAAATATCGGTATTTGGATCTGCGTCCTCCGGATCCACTCGTGGCCTGCATCTCTAGATTCAACTCCTTCTTGAAGCGATCCCTGATAGACCGCCACCGCTTCTGAAGTTTGTCACCTGAAAGTGGAAAGCACAAAGTGGTTAGTATACAACATATTCACAGTTCAGTAGGTTATGCTGCAGGATTTAATACTTACGCGCTTTCTTCTGGGCCCGAGAATTGAGCTCCTCCCAACCTTCTACCGCTGCGTGGCAAACTTGTCCCAGATTCGACGGGTTACGATGGTATCAGCGTGGCGGCGGTCAGCCATGTTCCACAGCGGCTTCCTCTCTCTAACTTCATCGATGAGGAGGTCGATGTTGATACATCCGGCCTGCTCACCGTCAGATTCTGGAGCACGCTGTGAATCCTGTTCCAAGAAGGAAAAAAGAGAAAAAAAAAAAATATTAGACTGCAATTCACAAAAAGACATGAAACCAAAAAAACCCCAAACTATATATATTTTCTTACCCTATGACCTCCGCCACCTCGACGCCGACCCTGAGACGGTCTTGGAGCTCTATCGTGAGCCCTAGAAGTGGAAGCCTTTAGTGAAGAAAAAAATAAAAAAACAGTTTGGTGCTTTTATGTGTTGGGTGTGCTGTGGTAAGCAATTCCTGTAACATGAAACTTACAATCTGACCGCCCGCTCCGTGGATTTCTCCACCCCTTTCGTCCCCTTCTGGAAGCACCTCCTGTGATGTTTCTGCTACCTGTGAAATTTTTTTTTTTTTAAAACTTTTTTTTTTAAAAAAACCCAAAACCACCAAAAAACCCCAAAAAACCTCAGTTGTTTGAACAGGAGGGAGGGCTCCCAGAAGAAGACAAAGTATACGTATATGATCGGGCTTATTTTTTTCAGAAATTTGCACGTTCAAAAAAATACAAGCTAATTACTGCACAACCTTAAAAGCACACTTATGGAACACCAATTTAATGTTCTACAAATACACAACCAAAAAATGTAAAGGTAATAAAAAAATAATTAAATGTATACAAAAACTTTGCCTGCATTGTCTTTTTAAAATTATTTTCAAAATAAATTTAACAAGGTCGGAGCCAGACAGCTCTTTATTAAAAAGAAATTCCATAACAGACCTTTTAAAAAAAAGAAATAAACAAAACTTGCCAATTCACGGAGTGACCACTGTACACGACCGCACTCAGGGACACGACCGCTGGACAGGACTGACACTGCACACAAATGACTGGACCACCGGACTTGACCAATTAGTACTGGACCAGACTGCTGCACTGCACCTGGAAAAAAAAAAGCCCTGTGTAAGTACATGAACGGAGCTCAGAACAGTGAACTCTGGACAGTACTGTGGACATTACCTCTTCCCTGGACCGCTGGACTTGACTGTAGGACTGCACCGGATCAGTGGACTGGAGGACAGCACGACTTCAAGGCAGGACAGAATGGCAGGAAGTGTGTACAATCTCCTGAAGGCCTTATATATGTTTTGTGAAGAAAAAAAAAATGCGCATGCTCTGTTTACAAAACCGGAAGCGGCGGCCGCATCCGGTTTTAAACCGCATTGCGCCGGATCCGGCGTCCATGGACAATCATTGGAGACAATGCCGCACTGTGCCGGATCCGTTTCCGTTTCTCAAAATGGAGAAAAGGAAAAATACACTCTGTAGTGTCATAATCTGTAATAACAGCAACATCTGTAGTCAGAAGGAAAAAGGGGAAAGTATAAAGTTCAGAATCTATGAACTCTAGTACAGACGGTAACAAAACATAATTCCTTAAAGAAAACAAAAGAGGTAGAGCACAAAGCATCACTGGTATACAATGAAAAATGAAACCTATGAACTCACCAATGCTTGTAATCTGGATTGAATGTGCTGTATGGAAACTGCCTCTATGGGTCTCAGATGTGTGTGTGTGTGTGTGTGTGTGTGAGGAGGAGGGAGGAGGGAGGAGGACGCTGCACTCACCACGCTCGGGTCCGGCACTGCTGCTGCTTCGCTTGATGCTCGGTGGCTCGAACGGTGGGCCGGATCTGGGGACTCGAGCAGCGCTCCTCGCCAGTGAGTGAAAAGGGTAATGGTTTTGGGGATTTATTGTCCGTGACACCACCCACGGTTGTGGTGAGGTTGTGACACCACCGCTGCTCTGGACGGGGATCCCGTGAGCGATGACAGGGAGCAGCACAGTTGTTGTTGTTGTTTTCCCCTCCGTGGGTAGGGGGTTGGTTGTCCCGGGGCCCGGTGAGGGAGGGATGTGTGGCAGGTGGGTTACGGGACCTGGTGAGGTGCGGGGGCAGCGCGGTGCCGCACGGCACAGTGGTACTCACTCAGCCAATGATGAATGCAAAGTCCTTGGTAAAACACACGGCTGGATGGACGGGTCCCACTGACGGCTGCGGTGGTTTCTGCTCCCGGTAGGTTGGTGGCAACTGTCTTTCCCTGCACCTTTTTAGTATGTTTTTGGTACTGATGGCTTCCCACCGGTAACCCGCTCCCCAGCTTAGATGGATGCTGAGGGAGCCCCTTTTGCCTGCAGGCTCTGGCCCTGGGAACTGTAGCCTTGGCGGTGACTTTCTCTTCATGGTTTGAGCTGTTGCCTTCAATCGGGTCTTGACTGCTGGGAAACCCAGGAGGTTCCCTTCGCTAACTGATTTGACCGGTTTTACGGCGACTCCTAGCCTGGTTGGGGTCCGTAAGCCCTGACGAACGGTGCTGGATTCTTTATTGGGAAGAGAGGAAGGTTCTCATCGAAGATTTTGTACCGCTTCCAAACCCTTACTATGTGTGATAGCAGTATATAAACTAGTGACGTCCTATGTGACCAGAAATGCATGAGTTGGAACCTTATCTAGATCTTTAAGGACCCTCAAAATCCCCAGTGTCCAAGAAGGAGGCTGTGTTCCTAGTGAGAGGTGTTTAAAATTTTCTCAAGATGGCGAGGGGTGATAATATGGACTCAGTACCAGCTACTATTGGTCTGCTGGGAGGATTGATTAATGACTTATGTATCTTTGGCAGTATGTAAAATATGGCAATAACGGATTGTCTTTTTGTAGTAATTCAGATGTATTTTTATCAATGATGCCTTGACTCAAATAATGTTCAAGAGATCCAACGAAACTTTTAATTTGCACATATAGGAGCCACATACCTCTCCGGGAGGGATGGTCAGGGACCCCAGTTGGCAACAAGAGGACCCGAGTGCTGTCTACGTAGTCCTTTACCATTGGGCGCTCCAGCTTCCTTCTGTGAAGTAGGGTAGCTCTATGAATGCCAACTGGGAATGCTGGGTTATCGTATAGAGGAGTCAGAAGTCCCGGAACAGAAAAGAATTAAAATTTTACTGATCCCGGTCTCACAAACTTAATCAGATTTACTAAAAGGGCCGAGGGGGCACTCCAGCTCATCCTCACTAAAGGAGAGGACCAGAGCCGCGCCACTGGGTCCAGTTCCAATCTAAAGAGTTCTAGGTCTACCCATTTCTTGTGGCCCCTTCCGTGGAATAGGTCCAAGACACAGGTTCCCAAGGAGACGAGGCTATAAAGGCGTAGATCCGGGAGGCTTGTTCCACCTGTCTCTCTAGTTCTGGTGAGTGATGTACAAAATGCGGGGACGTTTGCCCAGCCAAATGTGCTGATCATGGTCTTTAGACGTGAGAAGTATGAGGCCGGCAGCTAAAGCGGGATGGTGTGGAAGACATATATAGTCATATTGTCATATGTGCAACGAGATGGCAGAACAAGCCGCCTAATGCACTGGAGAGGAGGTGGAGAAACCAATTTCTATTTCGGGGGCTCATCATAATCCTGACATGAATAATAATTGTAGCAATAGTGATATTGAAAAAATCTCTCATATGCAAGGAGGTAAGGAAAAATGAGCACTCACCGATTTTTTGCTGTGCGATGATAGAAGTGTGTTATTCAAGCTTGAAGATTACATGCTGCGGCAAACTGGGAGGGGGTGAGACAGAACAGCACGTTAGACGGCCGTTTCGCACCCTTGGGTGGTGCTTCGATGGGTCTAACACCCGCAGAATGTAACTGGTAATACAAATATCCAATCTAGCTGCAACAGCATTTTAGGAAAAACACAAATAGACAAGCAAGCATCAAAAGATATAAGTGGAAAAGAAGTTGCATGTATACTTATAATCATACATGTTTGCATAAGACATTATGATCTTATTTTTTATTTTTATTTTTGATTTATTTTTCATCATTATCCACCTATATGTTTTGACCAAAATTTGAATTAAAGTTTATGTATTAACCTCTAAGCAGAGAGAGAATAAGGAAGAGAAAAGGACTTGTATAATAGGGAGGAATTTCTAGGGGTACAGAGGAGGGGGGGAATAAGAGTCCTTATTTTTTGTTATGACTGGATATTATAATTCAATATGGAAGAATATGGTAATTTCCATAATTTTTGTGAATTTTTTGGATTTTTATTTTTTTTTTATGGGGGACAAATATAAGCTAGCCCGATCAACTCTGGGCTCTCTAGTGTTCAGCCAGGTGTAGATATTTCGCCTGCTGCTCTGTTTATCTTTTATAATTATCGTTTATTTGACTCTTCCCTGCCTCTGTTACTCTTTAACTTCTTTAATTTTTTGTTTAATACTGCTTTTACATACGTTTTATATTTTATCATTTTTTCCATTTTTTTTCTATTTTTTTTTTACCTAACCTATGTTATGACAGGACTAAATGGAGGCAACGTATAGAAGTATCAGAAACGCAGAAAGGAGCCGGATTAAGTACTTGCATATAAAATTCCCTGTACTCTGGCTTATATCAAAACTGCGTTTTGTCTCTATCCTGAAGTGTCCATTTAATATGAATATTCCTTGTCAATAATGAAGTAGGGACAAAAGAGAATCTATTGAAGTATGTGCCTTATTCCTTTGATCGTGACATACTGGTTATTCTTAAATATAGTGGCCAGTAACTGTGATGGATAACAGGAGAGAGGAAAAGAGCAGAGGAACTAAGGCATGAAGACAGAGACCCAGACTTATGAAAAGGAGAAGCAGAGGTGGGCAAAATTAAAAAGCACATCTGTGATCTCATTCTCATGATAAAAAGGTGGTACAGAATATATTAATCTATGGGCAAAAATTGCAGTGTAAATTTTTAAAAAACCATGAACTTTTTTTTTTTATTAATCAAACCTTATATTTTATTCTCAGTCGAACATGGGCATGGCTTGGGGGCCGGTTATAAAAATACGGCCATGTCATTGCGGTCATTAAGGCCTAGGGGACCCATGGCTTTAGTTTCAATTATTAATCGAGATTCTTTTTGCAATAGCAACTTGTGAGTGTCTCCTCATTTCCTGAGGGGGACGCCTTCAAAATGCCTGCAAATCTGAGCCTCTGGGTTCCCTGCATGATGTTCCCTTACATGCTGAATTAATCGAGGGGAGCATCCTGGAGTGGATGGATTTAAAGTGTTTGCGGAAGCGCACATACAGACAACGGATAGTTTTTCCAATGTAGAAGCGTAGGCAGGGGCAGAAAATAACGTACACTACGCTCTGTCTTACAGGATATGAAATCCTCTACAGTGAGTGTGATGTCTCCGATTGTTAATATATTATCAGTAAGGTGAAAGGGGCAGAATTTACAGTTACCGCACTTGAAATTCCCTACTAATGGGGTTTTATTCAACCAAGTGGTTTTTTTCCTCCTCCCATCTGTTCTGTACTAAAATGTCGCCCAGGTTCTTGCTACTTTTATAGGTGATGAGGGGGCCTAAAGCGACCCGGTCTTTCAGGTCTGGGTCATTTTCCAAGACATGCCAATGTCATCTTATACTGGCTTTTATATGTTTGTCCAAGGGACCAAATTTAAAACAAAATTAAAATTTCTTACTGTTGATATTTTTTTGACTATTTTTCCTCGTTAGGTCAACTGTAAGGGTTTTATTGTGGGTCTGATCGGATTTCTTACTTTCAGATTTTAAAAGGGTACGTGACTTGGCGGTCTCAATAATGGAGGAGGGATATCCTGTGTCTTTTAGGTGGTTTTCAAGATCTGAGAACTGTTTTTCCCAAATTTGATTATTATTGATCCGATCTGTGTGCAAGAATTGGCTGAAAGGTAATGATCTTTTTGAGTGAGGGGGTGAAAGCTGTTAAAATGTAGCAAGGTGTTTTTTGCTGTTGATTTCCTAAAGACTTCCCTAGTTAAGACACCATTGTGTAGGGTTAGTTTTACGTCCAGAAATTCAAGTTCACTACCCCCAAAAAACGCTAGTAAATCTCATATTGTATGTGTTGAGATGGGTTACAAAATTATTGAACTCCAGTATTTCTTGATATGTTTTAGAAAGGGGTTCTGCATATCGTAAATCATTGTTTTCCATGGCCGCCAAAAATTTACAAAAACGCATGCTACGGGGGTCCCCCATAGCGGTACCCCCGCATTGTTTGTACCATTGGGTGCCGAATTTAAAGGTATTGTTTTTTAGAACGAGATTAAGTGCTTCCTCGAAAAAATCGATGGTTTTATGTTCTATATGTAGCATGGATAGTAAATCCCGTATTGTTTTTACACCTTGATCCTGTGGGATCCTGGTGTACAGGCTCTTTATGTCAATAGATGTAAGATGGAAATTTTCCTGCCACTCAAATGTGTCCACTACATCTACAAACATATTGGTGTCCCTAATAAAAGCCGGAATATCTTTTCAATAGGGGATTCAGTAACCAATCTAGATATCGTGAAATTGATTCAAAAACAGAATTAATACCGGAAACTATAGGCCAGCCTGGAGGTACAGTTTTATTTTTGTGAATCTTCGGTATGCAGTACCAGTGCGGTGAGTTTGGATGCGAGGGGAGTAATTTTTCAGCCTCCTTCTCAGAAAAGAAACCTTCTGTGACTTTTTTGTTTTTATGCAAAAAAATGCGCAATTTTTCTTTGTCTACATGTAGGGTCAAACAATAATTTTGTGTATGTAGAGGTGTCGGTCAGTTGTTTGTTAGCCTCCGCCAAGTACATGACTTTTGGCTATATGACCATCCCGCCTCCTATATCGGGGTCTTTGGAAGATTACATCATCTTATGATTTGATGGTTTTTAGAGCATTTTTTTTCAGCTGCGGTTAAGTTTTGAGGAGCCTCGTGATATATTAGGGCTTCCATATCACGCTTAACCAAATTCTGAAAAAGATCAATGGTATTCCCTGGTGCGACAGGGGGGCAAAAATTAGATTTTTTTTTTCCCGCCAGAGAACAGAACCTCAGGGGCTGGTGTATCCTGTGTGTTACACTTGTCAGAAATGTCAGCATCTGCTAATTCTAACAGCAAGGCGTCATCTTTACTGGAACCTAAAGCATTATCGGCTTGAAAAAAGCCGAGGGGTCCGATGGCTATGGGGACATTACCGGTGTTGTATTTTTGTTCTGGGATTTTTTCTTTGCTGTTGTGGAATTTTGCCAAATGCATCTTTCGGCAACCTTTAAATAAATCAAAGTCACAAAAACTGAATTTTTCAGGGACACAGAAATTAAGTCCTTTGTTAAGGAGCGACAGAATATTTTCATCAAGGAGATGGGTGGAGAGATTCCAAACTGTTCTTTTTTTAAAATTTGTTTTCTTCTTCTAGTCCCTCCCATGACACTTGTTTTTCCCTGCCGGAGCAAGAGTAACTTGGTTTAAGAGCTCCCGGAACCAATTATGCTCCTAATGCACTGTATATACAAACAATAGAAATACAGAAAACCCTGAGGAACTCACCGGACTGTCTCTGCCGCCTCTGCCGTTAAATCAGGACTGAAGGGAAAAAGATCACATTCACCTCTATGGTGCTAACAAAAAAAAGCCCATAGTGTATAATGTATCACCATCAGCCATAAAGTAAAGAGCAGAATACTGAGGGAGAGTTCAGAGGAAAACCAAAAAATCCCATCTCCATGTGTTTGGGGATTCACTGGACGCTTCAAAGATCTGCCCCCCCCTGAATTCTTATTGGGGGGTATGACCGTTACAGCTTCATCTTTAAGAGGAAAGTGTCCTGTATAACTTGTGCGGTACCCCAATAACCCAGACGCCAATGTACATCACACAGATTGTGCCCAACCATCTGAGCGCTGCATTGGAGTTGAAAAGGCCACGAAAGGCCAATATCACTCACTGGAAAGTGTGTAACCCCAAATCTGAAGAATCGCCCCAATTTCTCAACTCAGCAATCAACTGCGTAGCTTTCTGAATGTAGGATCTCAGCCAAAAAAGAAAAACCGTACTGCTGGCTGCTCACCCCGCACAGTAAACACCACATGCCTGCGGTAAACTCCGCCCATGCAGTGCCCGCCCCTGTGCAGTAAACGCCACCTCTGCACAGTAATCTCCGCCCATGAAGTGCTCACCCCTGTGCAGTAAACTCTGCCCCTGCACAGTAATTTCCACCCACAAGCTGCTTGCCTTTTTGCAATAAAAGCTGCCCCCGCGCAGCATATTCCACACTAACCGTTCCGTGGCTAATTGCTTATCCTTGATGATTGACCCCCTCAGCTCCAGGAATGCCATTAGCTGCTCCATCTGGGCGGGGGGGGGGGGGGGGGAGCTGGAGTGACGCCAGCTCTTTGAAGCAACAGGAGAAAATTGCTGAAAAGCTACAGCGTGATCTCATTCCGTCGTCTTCTACCACAGCGGTGATCTCTGACTCCTCGGCATACCTCCGGCACCACCTTCGCAGGTGCTGGGGAAGATATTCCTGCTCCGTGCAGCAGTTTTTGCATACCAGGAAGGATCTCATTTTTCAGGTTGACAAGAAATGAAGTTAATTGTAATAATCAGGCCTGGCTCTACTATATAAATAAGTAGGTGCTCGGAAAAACAAATGTCCAATAGATAGAAAAAATCTGGCACACTAAAAGATATTCTCAAAAAGATTCTTTTTAGACGATTTTAATTCAATTTTGTTATTCTTGGGAGGATATCAAAATAAACAAATGTTCAAAGTCCAACGTTACGACCACATTCTTTGGTCTTTTTCAAGGACTTTAACGTACAGGAAAAGTAAAAAACAAGAATTACAGACAGTAAATCCAATATCCATTGTACAATCGCAATGAGAAATATTCTAGAAATATGTGTAACATAAGAAATATCACAAATTGTGAGGGGAAGAAACAGGGATTGCAAAGAGTTCACAATAATGCACGATATTGAAAAAAGCAATTCTTTAAAATGCAAGAATAAAATGTGTGGTGTGTGGTGTGTGGTGTGTGGTGTGTGTATGCATGTGTGTGTGTATATAGTTGTCGCGGGCGGAGTAGGGGACACCGCGCTCTCCCACTGCTCGGGTCCGGCTGCTGCGGCCTCTGCTGCTCGGTGGCTCGAGCGATGGGCCGGATCCCGGGGACTTGAGCGGCGCTCCTCGCCCGTGAGTGAAAAGGGGATTGGTTTTGGGGATTTATTGTCCGTGACGCCACCCACGGTTGTGGTGATTGTGTGGACACCACCGCTGCTCTGTATGGGGATCCCGGGAGCGGTGACAGGGAGCAGCTTTGTTGTTATTTCTCCCCTCCGTGGGTAGGGGGTTGGTTGTCCCGGGGCCCGGTGATGGGGCAGGGATGGATGGCAGGCCAGGTGTGGGGCCTGGTGAGGTGCAGGGTCGCGGGGGCAGCGCTGTGCCGCACGGCTCGGTGGTACTCACTCAGCCTGAGACGTTGACACAGTTCTCGGTAAAACACACGGCTGGAAAGACGGTTCCCACGGACGGCTGCTGTTGCTTTTCCCTGGTAGTTGACGGTGACTGTCTCTGTCCCTGCACCTAATGAAATGTTGGTAGCGATAGGTTCCCACCGGTAACCCGCTCCCCGGCTTGGATATGGGCCGGAGGAGCCCCTCCTTTGCCCGCAGGCGCTGGCCCTGAGTAACTGGTGCCTTGGCGGTGGCGGTGTCTCTCTCCTACGGTTGGACTGTTGCCTTCAATCGGGACTTAGTTGTTGGGAGACCCAGAGGTCCCCTTCACTGACGGATTTAGCAAATTCACGGCGACTCCTAGCCTTGCCGGGATCTGAAAGGCCCCTGCCAATGGTGCTGGCTTCTCTTCGTATACCGCTCCGGTACCGCCGGGCCACCACCCCTCCACGGTCCTTTCAGCAACCTCTGATCAGCCTCTCCTGCAAACGGTCACCGCCGTCTGCTGACCTTGCTGTCTCAGTCCGAGGCACGCACCCGGACCAACTTCAGGCTTCTTCAACTGTCACTTTCTCTTCCACCTTAACTCCTCTCTCTTGCTCCACTACCACTCACTTCAACTTCACTAACTGTTCTGCCTGGTTTTTCCCGCCTCCAGGACTGTGAACTCCTCGGTGGGCGGAGCCAACCGCCTGGCCCACCCCCTGGTGTGGACATCAGCCCCTGGAGGAAGGCAACAAGGATTTTTGGGTAGCTTCGGTGTACCTATCCAGGGTGTAGGGTGTGGTGGTGTCATGACCTGTGACCCCTGGCTTGCCCAGGGCGTCACATATATGTATAATATGTATAATATGTATAATATGTGTATGTATGTATGTGTATGTGTGTATGTGTGTATGTATGTGTATGTATGTGTATGTATGTATATGTGTGTATGTATATGTGTGTATGTATATGTGTGTATGTATATGTGTATGTATATGTGTATGTATATGTGTGTATGTATATGTGTGTGTGTGTGTGTGTGTGTGTGTGTGTGTGTGTGTATATATTATACCATGCTACTAAAGGGAGGTAATGATCTAGATAACTACATGTGGGACGAGGCATAAATATATATGAACAAACCTCAATGGGTTGTGGAATAACATGTGTCACATGAAGCGATCTGTTGTGCTTGTCTAATGTTCAACACTCATAAAGAGCCTGGGATCAAAAAGGATAATAAAAATAAGAAACCTACATAAGGTCAAGATCTTATGGAGATACAATTCTGTGACTATGGAGGGATTCTTTGTACAAACCGTACATCAATAAACGTTGGGTACATTTATCTTGGCACCCTCCTACTAATGTTCAGAGTGTGAATGATCCTCTTATCCACTCTGTAATAAAGCTGTATGACAAATGACATGGATTTCAGTGCTTGGAAGCAGTGCATAAGGTGAAAACATGTAATGTCGTGTTACACACAAGAAAGGTAAATGCTACCATTTACGTACTCAGTCCAGTTAAAGAAGAACCGTAGTGCCACCAGGGCCATTCTTATATGGTAATTGGACTAAAGGTTAATTACACCCTAAGGCACTGACAGATCTCTGTGAAATCTGTAGACTCCAATTTGTATAGCCTGTAATCTAATGTCATTAATACAATGCAAAAAGCCAAGTTCTATATTACCAACTGACATGTGTGTGGAAGTAAGGTATTCGCCTGTTAATGGATAGGGGTATACCTATTTGGTTATGGGAGACCCCTGTCACAAACCACCGGGGGGGTCACTCAGAAATCCCCCGCGCTGGCTACCAGTACGTCACAATCGGGGGGTAACAAGTGGGGGTCACCCCTACTCTATACCTCCCGACCGACAGACAGAGCACGTGACGCGCTCTCTAGCGCCCCTCTTATAGTCAGGCCAATTATGGAATTGCCCGACAATAAGCAAGGAGGCCGCTATACTACTTATGCCGATTATTGAAGGGCCCCCGGCGAGAGAAGGGTATATATTCCCCCGACCTCCGCGGGCGGAATATATAAAATCTCCCCGAATCTCACTGGCCTCCCCACAATAATCCTTGGCACAACTCGCTGCCACCAACCGCTTCACGGTAACTATTAGCCGAACACACAGACGTGGGATTCAAGATCGAGATAACAGAACAGCCAAAGATTAATTATATAATTTAATCGCCTAAAGCACACTAGAAACTACAATATATACAATAGGGAATCTACAGAATATACATATGTCAGAGTACAGTTACAGATAAAGCATGGGTTACAAACAGGTATACAATTACATCAGTTACCTTGTGTGTCTGGCCACAGGGGGGCGCTGTAGACCAGGTTTCCAGGAACTCCCTCACAGGTCTTTCCCAACCAGGCCCCCGAGCAGAAGAACACTGGAAAATGGCCGAAGTAGGGTTATCAACCTGGGCAAATCCAGGTCCCCTCCTACCTTAGTGACCTCACAGGGAGCACTGCTCCACCCCTGGCTGGAGTTATGGACAAATTCACAACATGGAATATGGGCCATAACTTTGCCTGGGAGCGTCGTAGGCGGACGCCAATGCTCTCATTGTGACAGTTATGAATTTAGCTACAGAACGAGGGGACTCATGACCTGTCTACGAGTTCCCATATGGCTGATATCATGCCTTGGGTATTTCCCAAGCTCCCCCTTCCATAAAAAAGGTGTGCCAGCATCGTCCGCCTGCGCAAACACCATTTTTATGGTTGCCATATTTATCGGAGATATGGCTTGCGAGATATGAACCATTTTTTACTGGAGTCGTTCTGTCTGGCTACTTCCAAGCCTTGCTAATGAGATACAACTCTGGTTACAGGGTGACGGCAGGGAGTCATCCTGGGTCCATTGTCCTCACATCATCTCATCTCCATATCAGAGGAGATGGCTGTTGGAGGTGTAAGTGGGATGTGACACCTTCACAGATGCTGGACATTTGAGCACAAGAAGGGAGGGGGGCACTGCCAGGGAGTGATGAGAGCAATTATGACTTCTAGTCATAATTCCTCTTCATATCCCAGGATTTACCTCACACCTCCCCCCTTTTGAGGGCGCTAGGGGGCAGCACACTCCGGTGTTCCCCCGTGCGCCCGTCCGCGACCTCTCCTTGTCGGGACAGCCCGTCTGCGTTACCGTGGTCACGGCCCCTTTTGTGGCGAATGGTGAAGTCGTATTGCTGGAGCGCAAGGCTCCATCGCAACAATCGCCCATTCGTCCCAGAGACGGTGTGCAACCAGCTGAGGGGATTGTGGTCCGTCTCCACGATGAAGTGGCGCCCGTATAGATAGGGTTGCAGACGCTGCAGGGCCCACACTATGGCCAGGCACTCCTTCTCCATTGTAGAATAGGCCACTTCCCTTGGTAACAGCTTCCTGCTCAGGTACAAGACTGGGTGCTCTTGGCTCGCAGAGTCCACCTGGCTGAGCACCGCACCGAGGCCGAAGTCACTGGCGTCGGTCTGTACTACAAACGGCCGCGTGAAGTCGGCTGCCTGTAGCACGGGCGGGCTGGACAGGGCGTCCTTTAGGGCCCGGAAGGCTGTCTCGCAGTCCACTGTCCAATCGACTGCAGAGGGCAGCTTCTTCTTGGTGAGGTCCGTCAAGGGCTTTGCCAGGCTACTATAGCATGGAACAAACCTCCTATAGTACCCAGCGGTCCCCAAGAAGGACATCACCTGCTTCTTGGTCCTGGGGGTGGGCCAGGATGCGATGGCTTCCACTTTCTCAGGCTCGGGCTTCAGTGTTCTCCCACCTACCCGGTGACCGAGGTACTGGACCTCGCTCATGGCCAGCTGACACTTTCCCGGCTTGATGGTCAAACCTGCCCGGTGGATCCGCCTGAGCACCTGTGCTAGATGCTCTAGGTGGTCCTCCCAGGTGGGACTGAAGACGGCAATGTCATCCAGGTACGCGGCCGCGTACCCTTCAAGTCCCTTGAGCAGGGTGTTGACCATCCGCTGGAAAGTGGCAGGGGCATTCCTCATCCCGAATGGCATCACCGTGGACTCGTACAGTCCAAATGGGGTAATAAAGGCAGAGCGTTCCCTGGCCTTGCGAGTCAGGGGGATCTGCCAATATCCCCGGCTCAGGTCCATGATGGTCAGGTACTGAGCCCCGGCCAACTGATCGAGCAGGTCATCGATGCGTGGCATTGGGTACGCATCGGCGACCGTGACAGCATTGAGCCCCCTGTAGTCCACGCAGAACCGAGTGGTTCGGTCCTTCTTAGGGACGAGGACTACAGGCGAGGCCCAAGCGCTGTTGGATGCCTGGATCACCCCCAGCTCCAGCATCTCGTCAATCTCCTGGCGCATGTGTTGCTGCACCTCCAGGGAGACCCGATATGCTGAACGCCGGATCGGGGGATGATCCCCAGTGTCCACGTGATGGACAGCCAAGTCAGTCCTTCCGGGCTGGTTGGTAAACAACCCCCGGAAGGGGTGTAGGGTGGCCCACAGCTGGGACCGTTGGTCCTCCAAGAGCTGGTGGCCAACCTCCACATCCTCAATGGATCCGCCTGCCCTAACCTGGGCTAGCATATCCAAGGGGGTTTCCGCTTCTCCCTCCTCGGGCAGGTTGCACACGGGGAGCGCACATGCCTCCCGCTCATGATGTGCCTTCATCATGTTCACATGGAAGGGCTTCCGCCTTCCACGGGCAGGGTCCAGGGTGACCAGGTACGTTACAGGGTTGAGCTGCTGGTACACGAGGTATGGGCCTTCCCAGGCTGCCTGAAGCTTGTCCTGTGGTACGGGGACCAGTACCCACACCTCTTGACCCACTTGGTAGGTCCTCTCACAAGCGTTCTGGTCGTACCAACGCTTCTGATCGGCCTGGGCTTGAGCCATATTGTCGTGTACCAGTTGCGTCAAGGCCTGCATTTTGTCCCGGAAGCGCATGACATACTCGATAACCGACACTCCAGGGGTGGCCAAATCCCCTTCCCAAGCCTCTTTCACCAGAGCCAGGGGGCCCCGCACACGTCGCCCGTACAGGAGCTCAAACGGTGAGAATCCTGTTGAGGCCTGTGGAACCTCCCGGTAAGCAAATAACAGGTGTGGGAGATACCGCTCCCAGTCACGCCCATGGGAGTCGACCAACATCTTAAGCATCTGCTTTAAGGTGCCATTGAACCGCTCGCACAGGCCATTAGTCTGTGGATGGTACGGGCTGGCCACCAGATGTCGCACCTGGACTTGCTTACAGAGGGCCTCCATCAGCTGGGACATGAATTGGGTCCCCCGGTCAGTGAGCATTTCCTGGGGAAAACCCACTCGGGAGAAAATCTCCAGCAATGCGGTGGCCACCTTGTCAGCCCGAATGGACGACAAGGCCACTGCTTCTGGGTACCGGGTGGCATAGTCCACTACCGTCAGTATGAAGCGTTTCCCGGAGCTGCTGGGGATGGCCAGCGGGCCGACCAGATCCACAGCCACCCTCCTGAAAGGCTCATCGATGATTGGCAGAGATACCAGTGGGGCTTTGGGGCGTGGCCCCGCCTTCCCCACTCTCTGACAGGTTTCACACGAACGGCAGTAGGCAGCCACATCGGCCCCCATTTTTGGCCAGTAGAAATGCTGGTTTAACCTGGCCTTGGTCTTAGCGATCCCTAGGTGTCCGGCCATCGGAATCTCATGTGCGATCCGCAACAACTCCGTCCGGAACGGATAGGGTACCACCAACTGTCGGTCCCTGGGCCACGCCTCCGGTGAACCCTGCTGGACCGTGGCCCGGTACAGCCGTCCTTGGTCCCAGACCACTCGCTCCGGGTCCGAGTCCGAGGGAGGCTGTGCCGCCTGCTCCTTTAGAGCTTTCAGGCTGTCGTCAGCTTCTAACGCTGCCTGAAACTCCTGACTAGATGTGGCCAGAATCGACGAGACTGTCACATCTTCGGTCAGTACCCCGGGACCTGTGTCCTGGCCTCCACCTGACTCGGCTGCCACTTGGTCAGAAGGGGAAGAGCTATCGGACCTCCGGGAGGCCCCTTGGCTTCCAGCACTCCCACTGCGGGTGACAGCGGCCACAGCCGCTGCGACCGTGGGTCGTGCCTGCTCCTCCTCCGTTCCTGACCAAGTCGCCGGTTCAGGCAGACCTACCTGGCTTCCTGACACCCCGGTTGTGGGGGAACCCTGCACCGAGATCTTACCTGGGAGCACTTCCGCTCCTGGACCGGCCCCAATCTCACCTGCCTGTTCCCCCCCTGCAGCAACAGAACCCCGCTGTGAAATCTCTGGGGACCCCACATTTGCTGTGGTAGCCCCCACCCCACACACTGGTCCTCCCCCTGCAGCACCCTGCTCTCTGCTTATCCCTGCAGAGGGCAACAGATCCCAGCTCACAGGCTGATTACTTGTAGAGGCATTGTCACACCTTTCTCTGACCCCCTCCCCTGTCACAGCTGCAGCTGTGTGTGTGTCTATGGTGTCTGTGCAAGCAGAAATATCAGAGTTCACTCCCTCCTCCCTTACATCATTCATAGATAACACATTAACATTGTCCGGAGGCACGTCAGCACTGGCTGAAGGTTCAGCCTTTGGGGCGGGGCCAAACTGGGAGGTTATTTGCCCCAAATCGGTCCCAAGTAGCACGTTTGCAGGGATCCGATCAGTTAACCCCACCTCCCTCACCCCTCGCCCTGCGCCCCAGTCCACATAAATGTCAGCAACAGGCAGCGCCGGGTCAATGCCTCCAATCCCGGAGACAGCGAGGGTTTTTCCAGGGATCAAGTCTTGGGGGGACACCATCTCAGGCCGCACCAGAGTCACCTCCGAGGCGCTGTCTCGCAGTCCTATGGTCACAGACTGGCCGACGGTGACAGGTTGGAAGCTGTCCAGGGACCTACCACCACCCCCACCCACACAATACACCTTGGGCGGCCCTTGGGACGGGGACGGAGCCGGGGCCTTGGGACGCTGAGGGCACATGGCCTTGAAGTGTCCAGGTAGGTTGCACTGGTGGCACCGTCTTGGCTCTGCCACGGGCCTGGAGAGGGGAGTTGAGGGGGGCACCCCCTGCAGTCTAGGGGCAGGTGGGGCAGTCACAGAGTTCATCTTACCCCCTCTCCAGGTGCTGCTGGTGGCTGCTCTCCTGGCTTCAGGAGCCCGATTGTTGGTGTAGTCATCTGCCAGGGCAGCTGTAGCCGTGGATCCCTTTGGCTTCTGGTCTCGGATGAACTGGCGGAGATCCTCAGGGCAGTTCCACAAGAGTTGCTCCGTGATGAACAAGTCCAGGATCTCCGGTCCGGTGGAAAGCTGCAGGCCTTGGGTCCAGTGGTCGGCAGCTCGGGCAAGTGCCCGCCGGTGGTCAGCCCAGGAGTCCTTTGGTCCCTTCTGTAGGCTCCGGAACTTCTTGCGGTAGGACTCTGGAGTGAGGTTGTACTGTTGGATCAGGGCCCGCTTGATGGTGTCGTAGCCCTGATCCGCCTCAGCAGGCAAGTCCCCAAGGATATCCAGGGCCTTACCCCTTAAACGGGGGGTCAGGTATTTGGCCCACTGGTCCTTGTTCAGATGATGCTGCAAGCAAGTCCGTTCAAAAGCAGTCAAGAAAGAGTCCAAGTCTCCATCCTTCTCCAGCACTGGGAAGTCCTCAACACGGACCTTTGGAAGTTTGGTGTCTGGAAGGTCACGGGTGGCTGATGAGGGCCGGAGCTGAGCTAGCTGCAGCTGGTAGTTACGCTCTGCCTGGCGCTCTTCACGCGCTGCTTGCCGCTCACGCTCGGCCATGAGTTCCTTGTAGCCCTCCCGGTCTCCAGCCTGGCGTAGGGCCATAGCCATTTGAAGAAGGCTATCCGAGCCTCCCAGGCTCGGTGGAATGGCACGTGGTGATCTGCGGCCCGCTGCGGAGCCTGGTGATTCACTGTCCATTGCAGAGCGGAGGGCTGGCATCTGGCTCGTTGAGGACCCTTGGGCGAGCTGCTCCTCATCTTGTCCAGCAGTGCCCGGTTGTGCAATGTCCTCTGCAGAGCTGTTTTCTGGCGTCGGGCTCCTGGAGGACTCGTGGACAACCTCCTCATCGTCTCTGGCCTGAGCATCGGCCATTCCTTTGGCTTTGCTCCTGGTGCTCTCAGCCATTGTTGCAGACTTTGGTCACTGACACAGAACTGACACCTGATGCACCCACACACCTTACAGTATCTGCACTCTGACACTCTAGTGTTGAGCTAGTCTGAAGACCCCAGCAGCCACAGCTGCTGCAGGCAGTCTTTAGTGTCTGGGAGTATGGGTCTCACACTCACACACACTATTATCTCGATCCCACCGCTTGCCACCAATATGTCACAAACCACCGGGGGGGTCACTCAGAAATCCCCCGCGCTGGCTACCAGTACGTCACAATCGGGGGGTAACAAGTGGGGGTCACCCCTACTCTATACCTCCCGACCGACAGACAGAGCACGTGACGCGCTCTCTAGCGCCCCTCTTATAGTCAGGCCAATTATGGAATTGCCCGACAATAAGCAAGGAGGCCGCTATACTACTTATGCCGATTATTGAAGGGCCCCCGGCGAGAGAAGGGTATATATTCCCCCGACCTCCGCGGGCGGAATATATAAAATCTCCCCGAATCTCACTGGCCTCCCCACAATAATCCTTGGCACAACTCGCTGCCACCAACCGCTTCACGGTAACTATTAGCCGAACACACAGACGTGGGATTCAAGATCGAGATAACAGAACAGCCCAAGATTAATTATATAATTTAATCGCCTAAAGCACACTAGAAACTACAATATATACAATAGGGAATCTACAGAATATACATATGTCAGAGTACAGTTACAGATAAAGCATGGGTTACAAACAGGTATACAATTACATCAGTTACCTTGTGTGTCTGGCCACAGGGGGGCGCTGTAGACCAGGTTTCCAGGAACTCCCTCACAGGTCTTTCCCAACCAGGCCCCCGAGCAGAAGAACACTGGAAAATGGCCGAAGTAGGGTTATCAACCTGGGCAAATCCAGGTCCCCTCCTACCTTAGTGACCTCACAGGGAGCACTGCTCCACCCCTGGCTGGAGTTATGGACAAATTCACAACATGGAATATGGGCCATAACTTTGCCTGGGAGCGTCGTAGGCGGACGCCAATGCTCTCATTGTGACAGTTATGAATTTAGCTACAGAACGAGGGGACTCATGACCTGTCTACGAGTTCCCATATGGCTGATATCACGCCTTGGGTATTTCCCAAGCTCCCCCTTCCATAAAAAAGGTGTGCCAGCATCGTCCGCCTGCGCAAACACCATTTTTATGGTTGCCATATTTATCGGAGATATGGCTTGCGAGATATGAACCATTTTTTACTGGAGTCGTTCTGTCTGGCTACTTCCAAGCCTTGCTAATGAGATACAACTCTGGTTACAGGGTGACGGCAGGGAGTCATCCTGGGTCCATTGTCCTCACATCATCTCATCTCCATATCAGAGGAGATGGCTGTTGGAGGTGTAAGTGGGATGTGACACCTTCACAGATGCTGGACATTTGAGCACAAGAAGGGAGGGGGGCACTGCCAGGGAGTGATGAGAGCAATTATGACTTCTAGTCATAATTCCTCTTCATATCCCAGGATTTACCTCACAACCCCAATCAAGTTCATGTGAGCAAACACCTGAAATAGGACAAGAAGGTATGTCCATTAATTAAACAGGGGGACTATGATGTTAGAAATTGTGAAGAATATAGAAAAAATGAGATTTCTTACCCTGTGGGTGAAAATGATAAGGTATACCCTTTGGTGCAGTCTACGTGACCTAAGTATATGATAAATAAGAGGTCAGGGGACAAAAAGCTGTCTCTAACAACACGTGCTCATTGCCATGTCCATACCTGCATAGGTGGTCCACGTGGTGTGGGTGTCTGGAGGTGCCCGGGAGTGACAGGTAATGTGTCCTGTGCAGCGTTTAAATAGTGCCTGAAAGGCACGCCTAACATGACTGTTTCCTGGTTGTGATGCGCAAGGTGGTGAGGCCTGGAGCGCATCACGCGCATGCGCCGCCCGAGACACGAGCGGCGTATGCGCAGAAGGCAGCATTCACGCCTCGCTAAAGGAGGTGATAACCCAGCGTGTGACGCTTCTTGCGCATGCGCTGCCCGGCCCCAGGCAGCGTACGCGCAGCAGGCATCAGATACACTGTGCATTGTGGAGGGACAAAGAGTATTGCGGTGACGGGCAGAACGCATCCCGCGCATGCGCCGCCCGATGGTCCAGGCGGCGCATGCACAGAAGGCAACCCCCCCCTCCCGCACGTTGGCATAGTGATGCATGGTGTAGGTAACCAGGTGCGAGAGAGAACAAAATACAGTGAGTTAATAAGATCCTGTGGTGCCGGTGCCAGTTTGTCATCCAGGGCAGGTGTACGACTATGGGTTTGTGAATCTCTTAGGTGCCAGGCAGGGAGGTTCAAGGTCAGATAGGAAGAGAAGCCTAGGGAAAAAAAGAAAATATTAAAATGATGTAAGAGAATTATATCATTAAATTTAAATTAAAATTTTTAGATATATAAAAAATTCTTTTGGTAATATAGCGACTTTACATTAGTGGTATGAGACAACAGCTTGTCACTGAAGATGTCATAGATCCTGTGGAAAAATAGAGGATAAGTAGCAAATGATAATTATGATAGGGGTTTCAAGGGAAAACCTCGTATTCCCCGTTTAGGCCCCTTGGTTCAAGGGTCTTAAGGGTATGGATCCAGTATGCCTCCCTTTCCTTGAGCATCTGGATCCTATTGCCACCCCATCTCATAGGAGGTACATGTTCTATAACCTGATATCTTAGTTGTGCTATGGTGTGATTTTGGGTAATGAAATGATGGGGGATGGGAAGTAACGTTTGCTTGCAGCGGATGGTGGACTTGTGTTTGCTGATACGGTCTCGGATATGCTGGGTAGTCTCCCCAACATATCCGAGACCGCAAGGGCATTTGATCAAATATATGACAAATGTGGAATCACAGGTGAAGAATTCATGTATGGGGAAAATGTTTCCGGAATGGGGGTGGGTAAACGAGTCCCCATGGGTGAGATTATTACATTGTAAGCACCGCAAACAGGGAAAATGACCCTTTCTTGGGGTGCCAAGAATTGTCTGGCGTGGGAGAATTTTTCCTGAGCCTATTTCTGCTCGTACAAGATTCTTTCAGGTTTTTAGGTCTTTTGTTGCAGAATAGTGGGGGTACAGAGAATTCTTGTATGGAGAGATAAGCTGCTTTCAGTAAGGGCCAATGCTTAAAGATAATAATCTTAAGGGGCGAAAAAGGATATGTATTGACGCAACTAATAATTGGGACCTCCTTTCTCCTTACCCCTGAGTTACGAGATGTACAGTTACCAGCTACATCAATGAGATGCCCTCTGGAAATTTCTGGCTCATCTCCTGTGTTCTTGCCCTATGCTGTACTGGATCCAACACAATCCTGTGTATCCTCATGTGTTGGGAGATGGGTAATGATCTCTTAGTATGTGACGGGTGACAGCTTGAATAATGTAACAGATTATTTTTGTCCGTGGGCTTAACCTGCTAGGAAGGCCCTTAGGAGATATTTGCACCAATGTGTCCAGAAAATTGATGCTCTGTGTGTCCGAGTGCATCGTAAATGTTAGACCTGGTCTAATGTTTAAATCATGGAAGAACTGGGTTAAGGATTCAAGGTTGCCCCGCCAAAATATGAAAACATCTTCGATGTATCTCTTCCACGTGATGGCGTATTGAATCCATAGTGGATGGCAGAATTTCTTCAAAGTGTGCCATATACGCGTTGGCGTAAGGTGGCGCTAAATTAGATCCTATTGCGGTACCCCTTCTTTGAAGGAAGAATTGGTCCTGAAACAGGAAGAAGTTCTCGAGTACTAGCTGAAGTAAAGCAATACAGAGAGTTTTGTGATGGGGAGTATGAACTGTATTTTTTGAGGAGCCAGTCTTCCGCCAATAGACCATCGTGGTGCTCTATACTGGTGTACAGGCTGTTCTAAATCTCTAAACCTTTTAAACCTAAAACAATTCTAGACTAATATAATACTATGCCAATAATTATATTTTATATAAAGACCATAAAAGATGAGGAAATTATATTTCTAAAAAGAAAGTAATTGGAGAAGATTCAATTCAAACTATAGAGCAAATATGTAAGTGATGTATCATGTTATACTTTGAAATCTTTAAAACTATTTTCACCATTGCCAATAATACTTGGAGGGGGGGGGGGAGAGTTGTTTAGCGTTGCGTGATATATTTCAAACTCATTACGTTGTGCTATTAATTGAATTTGGGAAATGTTTGGAGGGAGGGGATTATTCCATTGGGCTGCAATTAATGATTTAGTGGTAAGGAAAGTATGAATAAGGGAATGAAAGGATGGATCTAATAGGTCTAAATCTAATGAAAGGAGGGCCAATTGGGAGAGTCAAAACTATATTGGAATTAGTAATTCTATTAGACTAGGAACTTCCATAAGATTTTTAATATTGGATAGTCACAAAAAATGAAATTGTTCAACCGCCTCCGCAATTCCTCCAGCATAATGAAGCGTTGGTAGTATTGAATTGATGTAATCTTAATGTGGTATAATCCCAACGAGAGGTTAATTTATGATAGGTTTCCAGAAGAGAAGTGCACATAGAAGAGGAGTTGCTTGCAGTGAAAATTGCCAATTATCCTCTGGAAATTGGTAGAAAGATATTCAGCCCCAATCTGTCATAGATTTGTTTTACAATATTTGTCGCTTACTAAATTTATTTTTGTGCTCCAAATCAGTGTTACTAGGATTGCAGAGTAATGGGTCGACTCATGTTTCTATTTAAAGGATTTTTCTAAGGATGACTCTGAATTCAAGATTCTCATGTCCTTAAGAGTCAGGAATCTTTTATGTTTTATTTTGATGTCAAAATAAGAAACAACAAAAACCGAGTTTGTTTTGCCATCTTGTGACCACTACATTTTATTTTCCCATAAATGGAGCTGCGTGTGGGAGGTTTTGCTTTTTTATTTTTATATCACAATTTTATTGATTGAAACCATTTTTTGATAGAATCTAAATTGTACTCACTTTACCTGGCACCCACAAGCTTGTGCCCTAACAAGGGCAGACCACAGCTAACCCTCACTTAATACCCCTATACCGTTTCTAGCCTTGTCCCGACGTGTTTCATCGTGTAGGAATCATCAGGGGACTCCGGTATTGTGGTACAGGTCAGAGGTCCTATGCCCAAGCTCCCAATAAACACATTGGAACCAGAGCATCAAAAAAAGAGGGTATTTAATAGGTGGCAATCAAACCACATAAGGGCCAATCATTAAACTCACCAATGGGGATCCAGGACTCCAGGCGGATCCAATGCATGTAATCAGTGCCATAAACAAGTTAGATAATAAAGTCTCCCCACGTGTCAGATGCTTAGTCAAAGTAAATTCACACTGGGTTAGACACGCTAGAGAACGTGGATAGGCACATAAGGAGGAGAGCCTCCACAGCCAAAGTGCACCCAGGTCCCGGTTCGAGACACAGATCAACACCATGACAACACGTAATCATATCAAAATCATGCAAAAAACTTGCACAAAAAGTCTGCCACCATGACTCCCACAGCAACCAGAGGCATCCAAATGTATTTATATATATCCCACGGAGTGAACCGCTACACAAGATTATTATGACGAAGCCATATGTTTGTTCTCTCTCATTATTATAATAAATGGACCACGCAAAACACAAAATGGGGAGAACTAAAATGTGCAGTTATGATCGTAGTCTGGTTCCTAAACCACCACGATTTTATTAAGACCCATAAGGGACTATAAGCGTATTATAATTCTATTCAGTTATACATTCTTTAGAGAGTTCAATCCTTGCCTGAATAATACAGAGGTATACTTAGATTCAAGCTCCCAGATATGAGGGCAGATCAATTCATTATTCATCGTTCATGAACTATAGGGTTACAATTTCCATATATGTGAATTTAAGGTTATCATTGGCAAGTAATTGCCCCCCCCCCCCCCCCCCGGTTTCAGATAAAACTGGCGTATTGGAGGTGTTCATTCAGTCCTTTCGGAGAGGAAGTACCCAGAGTGAAGATCCATTTGGTCTCTTGTTGGAGTATCCGCCTGTCCCAGTTGCCCCCCCTCTTTGGTTTAGGGACTACATCAATGCCTATAAAGCGAATAATAGTGGGGTCTCCACCATGCTTCGTCCAAACATGTCTAGCTAAGGGTTTATCCCTTTTATGCTCAATGTCGCCAAGATGGTCTCCCACTCTGCGTCTAAATTCGCGAATGGTCTTGCCCACGTACTCAAGACCACATTTACATGTATCCTTGTAGATTACTCCCAGAGTACGGCAATTAATAAAATGGCGTATTTCAAAGTTCTTATTAAGCACGTTACTCTTAAATGTGTTTCCAACCTCCAAGTAAGGACATGCTATACATTTCGGACATTAGAAGCAGCCTTTTATCTCCCTGGACAGCCAATTAGACTCTTGCTGTCTCTAAGTGGCTGTGTACCAGCCTGTCGCCCAGGGATTTCCCTTTCTTGTAGGTGATTGCTGGTCGCACAGGTAGAAGGGACCCCACATCTTTATCAATAAGAAGAATGGGCCAATGGCATTCCAAGATCTTACGGACCTCAGTGGCACAGTTATCAAATGTTGTGATGAATCGAGAGATGCTGTCCTGATCAGACGGCCTGTACCGGTTCTGCAACAACTCCGCTCTAGGGACACTCTTAGCCTCATTATAGGCCTTTCTCAAGATCTCCTTAGGGTAACCCCTCTCTTTGAATTTGTCACAAAGCTCTCTCGATTTGGGTCTCAAACACCCGCTTATCAGAGAAGTTCCTCCGTAACCGGAGGAACTGTCCTTTCGGGATCCCCCTCCTCAAATGGAAGGGATGGCTGCTCTCCCATCTGAGGAGGAGAGAGTGGCCGTGGGTTTGTGAAAGGTGGATGTGGAAATATCGCCATTCCTTTTCTTTTGGATAAAAATATCCAAGAAAGGAAGGCGATCCTCCTCAATCTCGTACGTAAATTTGAGGCCGATGTTATTTTGATCTAGGCCCGCTCCATAGTTCAATCCTGGAACCTGTCCATACCACAAGTATGTCATCTATTAAACCTAAAATACTACCCAGAAAGAACAAACGAGATGCATTGAAGTATATAAATTTTATTGTATTTAAAAAAATATTTTTTAGTGTTTTAAAATTATCATTAAAAGGTAGTACAGCAGAATAAAGTGCAAAAAAGAGGGTGCCAAGGATAGACACCATTAAAGTATACAGAAGGAAACTGTCAATTCATAAACCTGATAACATTAATTCATGACAACATATCATATATTCCAATACAAAGTTTTTACACAAGAGGATACAGGTTATAGTATATGCTTGGCAACTGTGATAAGATGGTATTAATCAAGCAGGGACGTTCAAAGTGACTTCATATTGTAAAGAGCTTAAAATAAAGCCCATATTGATCAGATAACGATAACATCAAGGAACATGCCTGCCTACAGGAATAGCATACACAGTGCCAAATTGAATTATAGCCTCACCATTCACACCCTGACGCGTTTCGCCGTGGCTTTCTCCAAGGGCCCATGGAATATAATGATCAGTATGGGGTATTTATAATGCCAAAATAACAATCAATTGAACTGGGAAATAGATTGGTTTATCTTTTAATCCTATCAACATGCATTGAATACGTTTTAGGGTATTATCATTGGTGCTTTTGAAAGATGCGGACCATATTAGCATAGATAATAAACTCACGGCAGGTGAGCTTTATAAATGAGCTAAGCCTCAGCCTTCAGAAAATCCAGAAAGCCGGAAATGAAAGTGACGGTGTAAGGATAAAATATATCCCTGTGATTGAAAAAAGGTTCCATTTCAAAGGAAGTGACATGTGAAAGGTTGCACAAACTAAATGAGCGCTCTGCGCATGTGTGTAGCAACTAGAAATGGTGTCCCCGCTTATATCATTAAGATTCCGGAAAACCGGAAATGACGAAGAGGGGAAACATTTACATTGAGAACGTAATTTTGGAACGCAAATGCGCTCCACAAGACGGAAGTGACATGTAAGTGTACAAGTGAAACTAAAAATAGAGTCCCCAATACCATCATTAAGGTTCCGTAAAACCGGAAATGACAGAATGGGGACATTCACACGAAAAGCGTAATTGTGGAGCGCAGATGCGCCCCACCAAACAGAGGTGAAACTTAAGAATACAGGTGGAACATGATAATACTCCACCTGTACAAAAATGTGATAGGAAAGAAACCACATTTTCGGCTTTTTGTATAAAAACTGTGGCGTCTTAATGTAGTAAAATACTGTTGTATTATACACAAATACAAAGAAATTCAGAGCATTAATGTATAAATATATGCTTAGTCCATACAAGAAAATAAACACCAATGCACAGAAAAATTCATGGGGCTAGCTAAAATCAATATACAATAAATGAATAATATTGCATAGTGTTCAATGATGCTTATCAATGTAAATATAAATATGAAAATAAAAAAAATATATGTGTGTATGTATGTATGTATGTATATGTATGTATGTATGTATATATATATATATATATATATATATATATATATATATATATATATATATATATATATATATATATATATATATATATATATATATATATATATATATATATATATATATATATAAAGAATATATATATATATATATATATCATGTTGGCATTGGCATCATGTTGCCAATTATCAATAGTCTTTCAATTTATTAATAAATTACAGAACACGTCAAACTGTTTTTTGAGGCTTTATAGGCATATCTTTTGTTTTTCTTGACATTGCTACATACTTTAGTGTCTATGCCATTTTCCAGTAACTTTATTCATGAAGGAGGGGCCTTCATAATGTATTGTTTGGGGTTTTATTGTATATTTAATCATTCGTAAAAGTGAAAACAGGACAGCAGCATCTCAACTCTAAGGGTATGTTCACACGCTGCTTCTTCAAAGATGTCAATCGCTGACTGGTCACCCACTGAGGGGGGGGAATTTTGTGCTTTTATTTTTCAGATCCGTAAAGGGACCTTTTACCCTGAAGATTGGGGTCAGGGACACCAATACTCTCCAGTAAGCGGACAGAAGCTTGTGGGTGCCAGGTAAAGTGAGTTTCCCTAGGGACGTGTAGGGTCAGTAACGACATGAAAATTGGAGGACCCACACAGAGGAAACTCTGATGCACCCCAAGCTACTTGACATGGGTGAGATTGTTTCAATTTATTCTCATCTATACCACACAATACTATACTGTCAATCTCTCCTTTGATGACCTGTATACAATAGCCGCGGGGTTCGTGGCGGCAGCGGGTGAGTTGTGCAGCAGAACGGTGCAGTGAGGTGTTTTGTTTTGTGTTTTTTTTTTTTTTTTGTTTTTTTTAAACCTTCAGATTTTGTTTTAAAACCACTCTATTAATTATCAGAAAATTTTGACTTTTCTGGAATAGTTTGGCCTTATGATGATGAAGGAAATATTTTATTTACAGCTTTTTTGAAAACAAAACATATGCAAAAAAAACCACCATATCTATCCTTACCTAATTACCCCTCTAATCTCTTGACCTTATAACTTCACCACATGCCTCCATTTCAGGAACTTCCACACTCCTTCGGCCACATCCTCTCCATCTTTTCTTATCCCACAGGTACACAGTATACATTTTATCTAGTATCATCTTCAGACATCAAGCCACAGACACACTTTTCCTCCTAAATACATACAAGTTTCTAACATCCCATAGGACTTCCTTTATTATGGCTAGCATAAGGAATAGAATTCTTTTGCTTTTGCATACACACTCAGTCCAAACATAGCCACACGAAACGACAAGTCCCATCCCCTTCCACACATCACGAGCCACCCCACAATTCCAGAACAAGTGCACAATACTCGCTGCCCGCACACTCCTCTCTTGGACACAGCTCACTCCGCACCACACCCCTGTACTTATAGAATTCTCTCACTGGTATTGCCCAATGCCGTGGCGGCACCAGGGCGGCAGCGGCAGCAGCAGCGGCGGCGGCGGGTGACTCGTGTCCCGGTGCATTTGTGCAGGTGGAGGAGTGATTTCATTAAATCAAGATGTCACCGGAAGGGGCGGGGGCTTTTGGCCATATGACCAACCCGCCTCCTATATCTGGGTCTTTGGAAGATTACATCATCTTATGATTTGATGGTTTTTAGAGCATTTTTTTTCAGCTGCGGTTAAGTTTTGAGGAGCCTCATGATATATTAGGGCTTCCATATCACGCTTAACCAAATTCTGAAAAAGATCAATGGTATTCCCTGGTGCGACAAAGGGGCAAAAAGTAGATTTTTTTTTCCGCCAGAGAACAGAAGCTCAGGGGCTGGTGTATCCTGTGTTACACTTGTCAGAAATGTCAGCATCTGCTAATTCTAACAGCAAGGCGTCATCTTTACTGGAACCTAAAGCCTTATCGGCTTGAAAAAAGCCGAGGGGTCCGATGGCTATGGGGACATTACCGGTGTTGTATTTTTGTTCTGGGATTTTTTCTTTGCTGTTGTGGAATTTTGCCAAATGCATCTTTCGGCAACCTTTTAAATAAATCAAAGTCACAAAAACTGAATTTTTCAGGGACACAGAAATTAAGTCCTTTGTTAAGGAGCGACAGAATATTTTCATCAAGGAGATGGGTGGAGAGATTCCAAACTGTTCTTTTTTTTTTTTAAATTGTTTTCTTCTTCTAGTCCCTCCATGACACTTGTTTTTCCCTGCCGGAGCAAGAGTAACTTGGTTTAAGAGCTCCCAGAACCAATTATGCTCCTAATGCACTGTATATACAAACAATAGAAATACAAAAAACCCTGAGGAACTCACCGGACTGTCTCTGCCGCCTCTGCCGTTAAATCAGGACTGAAGGGAAAAAGATCACATTCAACTCTATGGTGCTAACAAAAAAAGCCCATAGTGTATAATGTATCGCCATCAGCCATAAAGTAAAGAGCAGAATACTGAGGGAGCGTTCAGAGGAAAACCAAAAAACCCCATTTCCATGTGTTTGGGGATTCACTGGACGCTTCAAAGATCTGTCCCCCCCCTGAATTCTTATTGGGGGGTATGACAGCTACAGCTTCATCTTTTAAGAGGAAAGTGTCCTGTATAACTTGTGCGGTACCCCAATAACCCAGACGCCAATGTACATCACACAGATTGTGCCCACCCATCTGAGCGCTGCATTGGAGTTGAAAAGGCCACGAAAGGCCAATATTACTCACTGGAAATTGTGTAACCCCAAATCTGAAGAATCGCCCCAATTTCTCCACAACTCGGCAATCAACTGCGTAGCTTTCTGAATGCAGGATCTCAGCCAAAAAAAAAAAACGTACTGCTGGCTGCCCACCCCGCACAGTAAACACCACATGCCCGCGGTAAACTCCGCCCATGCAGTGCCCGCCCCTGTGCAGTAAACTCTGCCCCGCAGAGTAATTTCCTCCCACAAGCTGCTTGGCTGTTGGCAATAAAAGCTGCCCCCGCGCAGCATATTCCACACTTACCGTTCTGTGGCTAAGGGCTTATCCTTGATGACTGACTCCCTCAGCTCCAGGAATGCCATTAGGTGCTCCATTTGGGCGGGGGGGAGCTGGAGTGACGCCAACTCTTCGAATGAGATGATGCTGTAGCTTATTAGCACTTTTCTTTTATTGCTCCGGGCTTCTTCTACTAAAGCTTTGCGCTGGGACTCCATGGCAAACTTTTGGCACTTTCTCTGCAGGTGCGGGGAAGATATTGTTGTCTCTGTGCAGAAAAATTTGCAGACCAGAAACTAAAAACTATATATAAAAAAACCCTACTTGTGTCAAAATCTCTCCATGTCCCTAGGTTCCAATGTTTGGAGCGTGAAGATCCAGAAGGCCTCTCTCCGTTTTATCATTCTGACGATCACCCCCTTGTCTGTGAGAATGAACCTGTTCCAAGACTTGAAATCTTAGTTGGCTGTCATTATGTCCACACTTTTGGAAATGAAAAGGAATTGGGAGGGCCACTCTCTCGCATCTTTTTCTTTTCAATATTCTTTGTATTATAGTGAAAAATAGCATATGAAACACAATGCACACCTTCCAAGTATTGTTCAGAGAAACAAATAGATATAACCTAAAACAATGAATAAATGTGAGAAAATATAAGGCACTCAAATCCTGGAGGGAAGGATTTAGATCCAAAGTTCGGTTCACAGTTCTGGATAATCATTATTCCCTTGTCGGCAGTACCTCAGTTAGGGGTGTTTACCATTGCAGTCCATGTGAAATCAACAAACATTTGTGAATAATAAACATTAGTGAAATGAACATATGTAAAACATGTCGATAGTAGGATAGGGGGGGTGTAAAGAAAGGTAAGGATGGTTTCAAGAAGATGGTGAGAGACAGGAGGTGTGAGTGGGGTTTAATCTAGATAAGAAATATCATGGCTGGCTCGGGGGAGGGGGGTGGGAGCAGGTCAAGACACCACCAATTCAAAGTACTCGGAGGATTCTCGGAACTTCAACCAGGGGGCCCAGATGAGTCTAAATTTATCTTGAGTGATAAGCTAAAGCTGCCAGCTCTTCATGTTATAACTGGTCGATTTTGAGCATCCAAGTTTGGATAGTAGGTATACTTGTCGAGGGCCAAAGGGGGAGATGAGCAGTTTGGCCACCGCTAATAGGAATAGGAGGAGAGTTTTTGTTTGGAGTGTTTTGTGGGTTGCTGACCAAGTTCAGGAAGATTAGGCTGGGTTGGGGGTTAAAGGACAGTTTACAGATCCGCTTGGTGTAGGTAATCACATTTTCCCAGAAGGGCTGCAACTGGTCGCACTGCCACCAAATGTGGAAGTATGTACCTCGTTCTCTATTGCACCTCCAACATGACTCTGAGAAGGAAGGGAACCATGTGCTAGTTTGAGAAGGTGATACATACCCTCTGGTAACTAATTTGTATAAGTTTTCTTGTAGCTTCACGCAATGTGATTGGCCAAAGGATCTCTAATAAATTTAGATCAAATCTCCTTCTGTAAAATTCCTGCCTAGATCTTTTTCCCATAATGATATGAATGCCTGTTTCTGCGGGAGCTTATTTAAGACCAGTATTTGATATATTTTAGACAGGACTTTCTGAGGGCATTTTGTTTGCGTAATCATAGATTCAAAAGTGGAAAGGTCCCTTCGGGGCAGCCCATTTGGTAAGTGATCCCGTACCGCTTACTTTAGCCTTTCATATTGAAGGAAGTTGAGTGAGTTTGGGGCTATGATCTTATTAAGCTGAGTCAGGGGTGTGAATGTTCCATCCTCTAACACTAATTCCACTGGCATAGTGAGTGTATGAAGCTGATCAGGAGTGCGTGATTGTGTGCTATCTGAGTACAACCCCGGCAAATCCATTATTCGGATTATCGGGGAAGGTGGGGGAATAAGATAATCTGCATGTTTTGTCCAAGTTTGAAGCGCGTTCTTAAAGATTAAATTACCCGTTGTCGGGCCTCGAAGAAAATGTTTTGCTGAGTGAAGGATGGGTCTGAAGTTCATCGGACTGATGGAGTCTGCGATCAAAGATTTGCGAGTCCAATCTATTATCATTGATAGTATTGCTGCTGTGTGATATTTTTGTGGGTCTGGTGTCGCCATTACTCCTTTAAACCTAGGTAGTACTAGGGTATTCTAATTCAACCTCGGGTGCCTACCCTTCAAAATATAGTTGATGAAGAGGGTTCTAGCTTTATGGAAAAAGGTCTGTGGTACCTGAATTGGTAACATCTGTGATACATAACTAAATTTAGTTAACACAGAGCTTTTTAATAGGCTTTTACGTCCCATCCATGAGACAAATGGGGCTGACCATGAGGCTATTACTTTTAACGAAGATTTTAATAACGGGAAAAAGTTTAGAGACTAAAGAAGGCCAATGTGAGCATATCTTTATTCCCAGGTATGCAAATTCAAACACTGCACTCTCATATAAGGTAAGATAGAAAAAGAAACCAACAGATTCGTTTTTTCAAAGTCAAAAAATGTTTTAGTATTTTTTATTTGTGAAGCAAATTCAAGTGGAGGGGGACGTTTCGACCTAAACGTAGGCCTTCTTCACGCCAATTTACACTGAAAAATGTTAAAACAAATGTAATCACTATTTATAATATACATTTTCACTTATCTAAAGACAATATACATATATACATAATAGTGAGAATTCCATGTCAGGATTGGATCTTTTTAGAAGACCGTACAATACATATCAACAGTTACCCAAGGATATAGATGAAGTGCAACAGCCTCAGTATGAAAAAAGTGAACAGCATACCTCCATAGAAGAAGAGAACTAATTCTTTGAGCTGAAAACTGCAAGTGCAGATAAAGGGGAGGGAACCCCGTGTCTTGCCTTTTTGTATTTTAGTCACGGAGAGCCAGTCCTGTGGACAAAGCGTATGTAAATGAGTGACCGTTATAGGTACGTCTGATAGCATACCTATGGTATGGTAGTGGGCAAATGTATTACGTTACCTGGATGGTATTAATATAAGATCTCACAGTGTGAGTGTTCTGAAAGGGTTTGTAAGGGGCAGCCGTATAGGACTTGTGATCCCTTGGCATAAACCTCCAGTCCCTTAGTATGAAATAAAGAATAATGATCAATACCTCAGGAGAATTTGTCAACAGGCATGTAAATCATTTGAATGCCTACCTCAAAGAATTTTCTATAATCAAATCAGCAAATATAAGGATGATATGACGATCTGTCCAAGGTATAACATAATTTGTGGTTGTCCCAAAGTGTGTGACCTGTAGATCAGGGAATGTATATGACTAGGCATCATATGTTAAAAATAAAAATACGCTCAATTACCTTATTGGACTTCACATGGAGTTTTTTACTATAGTTTTTACTATGTGATGAGCCAAATCCTGTGGTTTGTAGTGCCTTTAGGGAAATGGGAATTAATTACAAGTTTGTATCCATGTGTGGACATAACAATATGTCATATTTGATTGATTCGTTTATGGCAGTAATGCAGATTCCATTTTTCACATTTCACTCTTACATATAGCTATTGGATTTTTCAAGTCAGTATTCACACAGCAGTTTCTGCTATTTCATGTATTCCCCTTACATAGTCACTGGTGTGCATACCTTATCTCCCCATAGTGATGTTTTTTAGGTTTTTGCACCCAGTTCGGACTTAGAATGGTGTTCCAAACGTTATTCCTATTTGTTGGACATAACAATATGTCATATGGTGTCATTACCTTAGGACTGTAGTGATTATTTAAAGCCACGTGTTGCAAGGAATTGCTGATAGGTGATTTGCTACCATCTGGAAGTGAGTGTTAGTAACAGGAGTTAGTATATTTCAGTTAGGATTGGAGAGAGTCTCCAGGAGCAGCACATATTACCTGTGTAGTCCTCATTCAGTGAATTTACAAGAAAAAGGGGGGTCCCTCTATAGGGTAAGGAAATTAGTGCATGGTTAGTGGTTTATAAAAAGGGGCACAATCGGAATGAAGGGTTCAATCTGAGACATACCTGGTGTGCCGTCTTCCCAGACTGTGGCAAAATGCGGTGTGTGGCTGGGCTTGCAGGCTATTTAACTCTGCAGCCCGGAAATAGCGTTAGACGCCCGAGCATGCGCAGTAGTGATCTGCGCTTGAATTAGGGCATAAAGGGTACCGTTAGGTATGTAATAGGAGCTCCCGCGCATGCGCAGTACGCAAACCTGTATACTGAATAGTGCTGGGAAGACGTTTATTGTGCTTCTGAGTGATTTGGCTGTATGGCTGTTGCAAAGAGTGGTTAGGGGAGCGAAAATTGGGAATATGTAGGAAAATAGAATCCTAGGGAGAGTTGTAAAAAGGGGAAAAGAATAGAGAGCAAAATTGTTGATATATTATAACAAACATAGCAGATGCACAAGAACAGGAATATATCAATTAGGGATGCAATATTTAGGGTACCTGATCCATATAGAAGTTGTTTAGAGTAATACATTCCAACATCTAATGAGTCATATGCAAATATTTTGAAATACATAATACAGATATGGCCTAAAGGGAAGGTTAGATTAATTTATACACAGCAAGGGTCCCAATATGCTATGCAGTGCATAACCATAACTATATTATTGTTAGTGCTATATAGAGTGCTGGTTTATACATTACCGTCTATCAGTGAATATATCATGGAAGCAGAAAAGGTGATGGTGCCAATTCTTAGGTTTTCTGTAAGGAATATCACGATAGGATTAGTATAGAGCTGAACATGTCATGCGTTCTGACAAAGAAAATAGTGTTATAATTATAATGGCCAATCAATCTCTCTATTGAGCCCTTTTGGTGTTAAGGTTTGCAGTTTATGGATCCAGAAGCTTTCCCGCTTTTTTAGGAGCTCAATATGGTTGCCCCCATGTCTAGGCCTATGTACCTTGTCAATAACTTGATATCGCAATTGTGCTACATTGTGTTTGGCCTCGTGGAAATGGTGGGGGATGGGGAGCCATAGAACTAAGAGAAAAAACGGTGTGCAAATTACCAGGGATACACCTGTATAACAATACAAAAAAGGTCTTTATAACATATTATGTAGACACAAACATGTTAAAACCACTTAAAAAGGCATATAAAGCCTATATGAATCATATTTATCCCCTGTAAAGGATAAAAAACAACCCCCTGGCACAATAAAGAGATCACAAGGTTAACCCAGTAAGGCTGTAGCTAATACATAGGAGATCCTAGTAGTACAGCATTATAGTGGATTTAAGTGTGTTGGATTAAACAGCAAATGTAATTACACAGAATAGTATAACCACCAAATACCATAGATCACAATAGCAGTACAAGGTATCAATATAGGTAGCAGCCCAGATAGCATAGAGCTGATGTAGACATATTAGAATACACAAAAAGACATTTGCATAGAGTAAAACAATCACCAGATTACAAGGATCATGATATCAATACAAGGTATTAGCATGGATAGCAGCCAAGAAAATACAAAGACCCTAGGATGACCAGATTACCAGCCCATACTGAGGACACCATGTAGAGGTTCAAATAATAGCCAGGGTGGGGTAGAGAAGTCCCCACTCGTATCGCTGTCCCCTAGGACAGCTTCATCAGGGGTAGAATGTGCCCACATAAAAGGGCTGGGGTTTAAATAACCCAAAACATTAATGTGACAGCTGTTTGAAAACTCACCTAATGGTAAAGAACGCCACGTTCAGCGTGTGCCCGGCGTCCCGGAAGTCACACGCACGCTAACCAGGGTAAATTGATTTAAATCACGCCGATTTAAATCATGATTTAAATCACTGATTTAAATCAAAAGGTTTTTTTTTAATATAAATCACGATTAAAATGAGAAGTGAGAGCAGTGTGCATGTGCGCCCATAGTTACACGGACGAAACTAGGGGCAACGATCTAACGCCAGGGTGAGGGGGGGACCCCAAAGTAAGTAAAAATCTTTTTTGTTTTACTATATGGCAATAGGTAGGTGTTTAAAAGCAGCATGTCTTAATTGTATAAACTATTAATAGCCTCCACATTTTGTTCATACTGCCCCTTTAATTCCACACTTCTAGCTTGGTTTCAGTTTTGGTTTAGTTTCTTTTTCCCTGCATTCAGTTGACATGCCCAAACTTGTTGGATAGTCAGTAGTACTTGGCTCAGGCTGTAGTAACATCAGCAGTGCTTGGCTCAGGCTGTAGTAACAATCAAACTTCATAAGTGATCTGTGTGAGCCATGGCAGCAGGTCGTAAGAGAGACCCTATTTGGGTTCATTTTGTTGAGATGCCAGCAGCAGATCTTGGAAAGAAAGGTGCAAGAGCAAAGTGCAAATACTGTCAAAAGGATATCCAAGGACTTGTTTGCCGTTTGAAATCACATTATGAAAACTGCAACCAGAAGGGAAATGAAGATGTTGATAGTGATACAACTAATGTCAATGAACCCCCACAGCTTCTTATGCACCAGGAGCCTAGTACTAGTGGTAAGTCTGGCAATTAATTTACAACCTATTTTTTTAACAGAAATGCAGAAAGATACTGCAACCATAGCTGATGCCACAGAAGTTTGGAAAGATTTAGAAGGTTCTCTAGATCTCTTGAACCTCTCAAACAATGTAAAGGTTGCAATACAGCACCACAAGGACCAAGCATTAAAAGAAGAACACTATTTAGTCAATATCTTGCATCCCATCTACAGAGGGAAAAAATTATCTGAGGCGGAAATCAACTCTGCAATGGAGTGGCTCGCCAATACTAACCATGACATTGTGGCAACTGTGCTGAAATTGAAGTGTGAATCTGCACCATTTCAAAAATACATGTTTGCAGATAACGTCGTTAATGAACTAAAACCACTGGACTGGTGGAAGTCGCAATCACTTGTTCTTCCAGCAAAGATAATAAATCTAGCTACTCAGCTACTGACTGCATCGGCTTCATCCGCAGGAGTAGAGAGATTGTTTTCTTCATTTGGTTTTGTGCACACAACAGTCCGAAACCGCTCAGGAACTGCTAAAGCAGGACAACTGGTTTTCCTATTAAAAGTCCTAAATAAACAGTAGGCTTAAAGGACTGATGTATTCACTGAAGATGTTTGCTTACTTCAAACGTTAGAGATAGGCTATTGTTAAAAAGTACTTACTCTCTGTAGTTCAATTCTGAGTGTTTAATAGTGCAAATAAAAATTATTAGGTTTCATAATCAACTGTTTTAATATTTTTATTTGTGTAAAACAATTAGATTTGCAAAAAGACAAAGTTTTGCTTGTGTACAACTTGATTTAAATCATTTGATTTAAATCAGATTTTTTAATCAAAAAAATCTGATTTTTTTAAAAAAATCAAGATTTTTATCCACCCTGACGCTAACGTCCAATCAGGGAGAGTAAAAGAATTGTTGAGTGTTTTCGGGCACCGCGCATGCGCGGGACTCCGAAAACATGGCGGCCGCCATGTATGGAGACAAATGCTCAAAAGTGCCTTTTTCCAGGGAAAAGGTGATATTCTGTATCAGAAATACCTTATTTTTAGGGTCCCCCCTCAAAATATAGGATAGGTGAAAAGCAAATTGACCAAGTTACCAAGAGCAAGGAAAACAGACAGTTTTAAATAGTGTCTAGATCCCTCCCATTCATAAATCGCTCAAATCTGGGCCCATATAATCTAGAAAAGAATTTAATTATATTAAATATTATATGCATATAGTAAAATCACCAGGGTAGCTCCCCAATTAATGGAATATGGATCCCCCCCAACATATAGTTTGCATACAAAAATTACATACATTTTATTTTTCTTTTCTTTTCAAGGCCCAGACTAAAGAAAGTTACAAATGTGAAGTAAACCACTTATGCCTAACACCAACCAGGATCACCCAGAGTCCCAAACAGAGGGAAAAAAAAAATCACCTCTGTTTGTAGAACCCCGTAAACAGCAGATCCTCATTTATACCAAATGGGGCAAGACAATTTAATTGGAAAATCCAGGCCGATTCACATCTAAGAAGATCCAAGGTGGTATTACCACCTCTAATATTGACTTTGATTTTTTCCAGTCCAAGGATCCTTATGTTAGAAGTCCGCCCGCCATGTTCCTTTAAGAAGTGCATAGCCACTGATGATATAGTTTTTCCTTTTTCAAGATCCACTTTCGCTGTTCCAATGGTAGATAGATGTTGCTGTATCCGTTTCCGAAGCTCTTGTCCGGTTTGTCCGACATATATTTTGGGGCATCCGCAAATCAGTCCATAGACCAAATTCCTAGTCCTACAGTTGAAAAAACCGCGGGGACTCTGTAGAGATGGAAACATGGTACAAAAGATTAGGTCTCTTGCTAGCATGAGGGGACAAATACTGCAATTACCGCATGGATAGGAACTTTCAACGGAAAAGCCCCCATCCGTTCTTTTTGTGGGTCTGCAGAAGTGACTGGCTGTAAGACAATCCTTGAGGTTTCTAGCCCTCCTGGCCACCATACCCGGTACATCAGAGATAAATTTAGTGAGTGCTTGTTCACTTTGCAGGATGCAATATATGGCGTAACTCTGACCACTGATTATTATACACAGTAATAATGCTAGTCTTGTATTCTGCTCTAGTTTGATCTTGTTTAGCCAGTACATCTCTCCTATCCCTAGAAGCAGAATGTTGAAAGGCCTGGGAGATTACCTTTTTAGGATATCCTCTTGCCAAGAATCTTTTAGTCAGATCTTGGGATTGTGCGTAGAAATCTTCCTCCCTGCTGCAATTCCTTCGAAGGCGTAAAAATTGACCCTTCGGGATTCCCCTACGTTGGTGCGCTGGATGGAAACTTGAATAGTGTAAAAGACTAATAACTGAGGTCGGTTTCCAGAAAAGGTCCATTACGAGTCTTGAGTTCAGCACGGAAACCTTCAAATCCAGAAAATCAACTGTGGTAAGTGATAGATGGGATGTGAGAAAAATATTGAGTGAGTTATTATTCAATTCCGTAATAAACTCCTCACAATCCCCCCCACGACCCAGTCCATAGCATAAAGACATCATCCAGATATCTAAACCACCTGTAAACGTGTCTTCCATAGTTGGTCATATTCCGGACTCTCGTCTCCTCCCACCATCCGAGAAATATGCCAGCATAAGAGGGGGCACAGCGCGCCCCCATCGCGGTCCCTGACACCTGCTTATAGAAGACCCTGTCGAACACAAAATAGTTCAAATTAATGATCATAGATAATAGGTTCAACAGGAATTCATCATGTTCTCTAGATCCCGTACCATTCTTGGTCAAAAAGTATGAAACCGCCCCCACACCCAAATCATGTCTGATATTGGTGTAAAGGGACTCTACGTCCATAGTTACCAAAATGGTACCTTCTGGAATGTCGAGATCTTCCAGGCGTGTGATGAGGTCCGCCGAGTCCCTGATGTAAGAATCCAACTGAAGGGCAATGGGCTGTAAATAGAAATCTAAGTAAAGACATGACTGTTCAAGAATCCCTCCTATTCCAGCAACAATCGGTCTACCTGGTGGATTAATCAAAGATTTATGCACCTTCGGGAGCATGTAGAAGGTTGGAATCGTTGGGTACTTGGTCGTAAGAAATTCGAGTTCCCTTTTGGTAATAATTCCTTGATGATGTGCATGAATCAGAAGACGGTCCATCTTGGATTTAAAAATCAAGGTAGGGTCAGAAGGGAGAGGTTGGTAAATATCTCGATTAGATAGTTGGCGTTTAGCCTCATCAATGTACATGTTCACAGGCCATAAAACAATGTTACCCCCCTTATCTGCCTCTTTTATTACTAGGTCCTTATTCTCTCTAAGGTTCCGTAGAGCTCTTTTTTTCTTCAACAGAGATGTTATTCTGTCTGTTGTTGTCTATTTTGAGAGCACGTATATCTCTACATACGGAATCAAAAAAGATCTGGACCGCAGGGAAGAGAGAGAGACGGGGGGGTAACTTGCGAAGGCAATCTGCCTGTAAAGGTTCTCTTACCCTGGGGGTCATTTTGCTCCTCCATCAATTGGGGAGCCATAGTTTCTCACATCTGATGGTGGACTTATGGCTGGCAATTCGGTCTCCCACATGTTGAATGGTCTCTCCGACATATAGTAGGCCGCAAGGGCATTTGATTATATATACCACGAAGTTACTCTCGCATGTGAAGTACTCCTTAATCCGGAAACTTTTACCTGATCTGGGATGTGTGAAATGGTCCCCTTTTTTATTACATTCGAGCAAGACTGGCAGTTGAGGCACGGGAAAGTGCCAGTGCGTTTGGGTGCTAAGAATGTTTGTGGGCTCAATTTATCACTGCCAATATCGGCCCTAATTAGAGTCTTTTATATTTTGGGGTCTCCTTTTGCACATAAGTGGAGGAAGTATAAACGATCCTATTGTTGGGTATGCCTTCTTTAGTAGTGGCCAATGGTAGGTAATAAACTTGGGGGGCCACTTAAAGGGGTATTTATTTCTTAGGGTATCCATTGTTGCTTGAGGGAGCTGTATACCCAAAGCCTCTGATTTGTCCAAATTAATTTTGAAATTTCACAGTGAGCCAAAATGTTTGAAGATATCCAAGATAGCCGGAAATTCATTGAGGGGTTCCGTCAACAGGAGAAGGTCGTCGGCGAAGGCTGCCGCTTTGTGTAGTTCCAGCTATGGAAGCCCCTTTTATGTCCGGATGCTGTCGGATTCATTGAATGAGGGTCTCCATCACTAAGATGAACAGAGATGGAGAAAGCGGGCAGCCCTGCCGAGTTCCATTGTTAATGTTGAATGGGCTAGAAAGATCCCCATTTATCCTAATACGCGCTGTCGGGTGTGTATACATCTGAAAAATTGCTATGAATGGGATAGGAAAGGCGAAGTGCCGTAGTGTTTCTCTCATAAATATCCAATCGATCCTGTCAAAAGCCTTTTCTGCATCAGTGCCTAATAGTACTAAGGGTCTGCGGTGAATAAGGGCATGCTGCATTAGATGGAGTATGCGTATGGAGTTATCTCGTCCCTCTCTTCCCTTCACAAAACCCACTTGTTTGGGCGAGATAAGTGTAGGTAGAATGGTACTTAAACTGTGTGCTACAAGGCTCGCAAATAATTTCAAATGATTATTCAACAGTGAAATCGGTCTGTAGTTGCTACAGATTTCAGGGTCTTTTCCCTCCTTATGTATGAGGGTAATATGTGCTTCTAATGACTGTTTTGGAAAAGGGGAGCCCTGTAGCACAGCATTAAAGAGGTGAAGGAGATGAGGGAGTAGAGTTTCTTTAAAGGTCTTGTAATAAGAGATTGGGAGGCCATCTGGGCCAGGGCTTTTCCCTGTGTGGCACTTTGACAGGATCGACTGGAGCTCCTCAATAGAAAATGGCCTGTTCAGGTTTGTTATATGGGTTGTGTTGAGCGTTGGAAGACTTAGTTCTGACAGAAAAGAGATTGTCCCGTTGTCTTTTATCTGCTTGTTCTGGTGTCTCATGCTCTCGAATGTGATACAAGGAGGAGAAATATCTGCTAAAGGCATCAGCAATAGCTTCAGTGTCTGCAAGTTTTTTTGTTGTTTGAATCTTTTAAAGAATAAATGTACGTACGTGCTTTCCTTTTTTTGATCAGGGAAACCATAAGCTTAGATACTTTGTCTCCATGTCCAAAGAGGCGATTCCTCCAGTTAATGTAAAACTTTGCAGACTGTTTAAGATATCTCTGAGCCTTTGTCTTAATTGTGTTAAGGGATTGAGGATGTTTGGTGACGGAGAGGTTTTATGTTGCAGTTCCATTTTTTTTGTATCTCGGAATACAATGATGCCACCTAATCTTTTCTGGATTTATTTAAGAACGAGGATATGGAGATAAACTCTCCGCATATTACTTCCTTGTGCGCTTCCCACACTGTTGGAAAAGGGACTGTGTATCTTGAGTGTTAATATCAAAGTAATTTTTCCGGGCTTTCGTAACACGTGTCTTATACTGAGATTGAGACGAGAGATTCATTTAGTCTCCATGTCCTGTTCCGGACCCTCTCCCCAAGTGTGATTCCCAGTTTTAAGATAGATTGGACTGAGTGGACGCTAGTAATAAGTTTGGCATGTATCATGGAAAGAGCTAAGAAAGGAACAAATATGTAGTCAATTTGGCCATATGAATTTTGTGCAGGTGTGTAATGAGAGTAATCTTTTTGTTGGGTGGAGGTGTCTCCAGGCATCGACCAGTTGGGCCGAATGCAAGGATTTATGTATACGCAGCAGCGCCTTTTTTAGGAATAGAGCAGGGGTGGGGAACCTCCGGCCCGCGGGCCGCATGCGGCCCGCCATGACCTTTTATGTGGCCCCCGGGCAGATTCCCGGGGGAGGCAGTGCTGGTGCTGTCACCGCAGATTGCTGCCGCCGGCCCTTTAAATCCACACATTGCTGTTTGTGCTGCAATGTGTTCTCCCGTCGGCCAGTGCCAATTGTGGGCGGGTCTACAGCAGCCTCAGCTTCCAGCCTTGTGTGTCCGCCCCCTGCCCTCCGGAGATCAGTGCCTGCCTTCTCCTTCTGATGCAGTGTCCGGCTCCTGCACTCCGGTGATGTGAGTGCAATTCTGCTGTGAGTCCAGCGCCGACCCTCTGCTGCTATGTGCCCTGCCCAATGCTTTGTGCCTCCTCACACCAGTTCTGTAAACCCTCACCCCCAGAGTTGCATGAAACTCTCAGCGCAGTGTGGCCCCCAATGTCGTGTGTGCACCCCTCCCCCAGTCCTGTGTGCAGCCCATCACCCAGTAGTCCTGTTTGCACCCCCCCAATCCTGTGTGCACCCCTCCCCCAGTCCTGTGTGCAGCCCCCCAATGTCCTGTGTGCACCCCCACACAATCCTATGTGCAGCCCATCACCCAGTCCTGTGTGCACCCCCCCAGTCCTGTGTGCACCCCCCAGTCCTGTGTGCACCCCCCAGTCCTGTGTGCACCCCCCAGTCCTGTGTGCACCCCCCAGTCCTGTGTGCACCCCCCAGTCCTGTGTGCACCCCCCAGTCCTGTGTGCACCCCCCAGTCCTGTGTGCACCCCCCAGTCCTGTGTGCACCCCCCAGTCCTGTGTGCACCCCCCAGTCCTGTGTGCACCCCCCCCCCAGTCCTGTGTGCAGCCCCCCCAGTCCTGTGTGCAGCCCCCCCCAGTCCTGTGTGCAGCCCCCCCCCAGTCCTGTGTGCTGCCCCCCCCAGTCCTGTGTGCTGCCCCCCCCCAGTCCTGTGTGCTGCCCCCCCCCAGTCCTGTGTGCTGCCCCCCCCCAGTCCTGTGTGCTGCCCCCCCCCAGTCCTGTGTGCTGCCCCCCCCCAGTCCTGTGTGCTGCCCCCCCCAGTCCTGTGTGCTGCCCCCCCCCAGTCCTGTGTGCTGCCCCCCCCAGTCCTGTGTGCTGCCCCCCCCAGTCCTGTGTGCTGCCCCCCCCAGTCCTGTGTGCTGCCCCCCCCAGTCCTGTGTGCTGCCCCCCCCAGTCCTGTGTGCTGCCCCCCCCAGTCCTGTGTGCTGCCCCCCCCAGTCCTGTGTGCTGCCCCCCCAGTCCTGTGTGCTGCCCCCCCCAGTCCTGTGTGCTGCCCCCCCCAGTCCTGTGTGCTGCCCCCCCAGTCATGTGTGCTGCCCCCCCCCAGTCATGTGCTGCCCCCCCCAGTCATGTGCTGCCCCCCCCCAGTCATGTGTGCTGCCCCCCCCCAGTCGTGTGTGCTGCCCCCCCCCAGTCGTGTGTGCAGCCCCCCCAGTGATGTCTGTGCCTCCCCCCCCCCAGTGATGTCTGTGCCTCCCCCCCCAGTGATGTCTGTGCCTCCCCCCCCAGTGATGTCTGTGCCTCCCCCCCCAGTGATGTCTGTGCCTCCCCCCCAGTGATGTCTGTGCCTCCCCCCCCAGTGATGTCTGTGCCTCCCCCCCCAGTGATGTCTGTGCCTCCAGCCCCTCCAGTGGTGTCTGTGCCTCCAGCCCCTCCAGTGGTGTCTGTGCCTCCAGCCCCTCCAGTGGTGTCTGTGCCCCCAGCCCCGCGTGTGGTGTCTGTGCCCCCAGCCCCGCGTGTGGTGTCTGTGCCCCTAGCCCCGCGTGTGGTGTCTGTGCCCCTAGCCCCGCGTGTGGTGTCTGTGCCCCCAGCCCCATGCCCCCAGTTAATTAATTGCTTCACCCAATATAGCAGGGTCATTTAAACATTGATAATTTTGTGCGGCCCCCGAAGGTTGGTAGAAATTTCCAAATGGCCCCCGACAGAAAAAAGGTTCCCCACCCCTGGAATAGAGGATCTGTTTGTGGAGGAATAAAGTTCCAGATTAAGGGCCACATTTATATCACCTCCCAGGATGAACGTACCCTCAATAAAATGTTTAGCTTCCTTCAAAACCTTTGATATCCAGACATCCTGCTTAGTGTTCGGGGCATAGATATTTCCTATTGTTACTAGTGTATGTGCTATTTTCCCTTTGATAAATACAAATCTGTCCATATTGTCTGAAAAGATATCCAGCAATTGAAAGGGTGTGTGTTTTGAGAAGGCAATGGCTACTCCCCTGGCTTTTTCGTAGTGGAGTATGAGTGGAACCATGTGTTGTAAAAGGCTTTATCAATGTTCGGTGACTTCTCTAGCATAAAGTGCATTTCTTGTAGCAGAAGTATGTCTATCTTTTTTCTTTTTTTTAAGGTGGGCTAGAATTTGTGAGCGCTTGACGGGAGAGTTAAGGCCTCTTACATTGTAAGGCTATGTGCGCACGTTGCGTAATATCATGCAGTTAAGCTGCGATCTGCACCGCAGCGTAACTGCATGCGTCCTGCGTCCCCTGCATAATCTATGGAGATTATGCAGGAGCTGTGCGCACGTGGCGTCTTAGAGCGCAGCGCTTCGGCTGCTGCCCGAAGCGCGCGTTCTAAGAAGTGACACGTCACTTCTTTCCTGCGCTCTGCCTGCAGCACCCGCTCTGTCTATGGGAGGAGCTGCAGTCATAGCGCATGAAATCGGCTTTTTTTTTTCTTCACTACGGACTGTTTTTGCAGCGATTTGAAGCGCATGTGTGCTGTTCAAATCGCTGCAGAAATTTCTGCAGGGACAGTACACAACGTGCGCACATAGCCTAAGAGGCGAGTGTCAGCAGGTTGTGGTGTTTAGCCATAGTTAAACTGTGTGGATGCCCAGCTCAACCCACTCCCACCTTGGATCTCGAGCCAATGTAAAAGTGATACACAGAAAAAGGCAAAAGAGAGAGTATTAAGAGAAGGGGTATAGAGGGGGGAAGGAGTGGCATAGGAGAGGAGAATGGTGTGTGTATAGCAGTCTCTTCCTTCTGAACCGTAACCATGGGGGATTTCTTGGGGTTCATTCAAATAAGCGGACAATTTTGGTCTGCCAGGGAGAACCCAATAATTAAATATAACAATATATGCATAAGTTCAACCAAAATGAAAAACCTTTTAAATCTGTAGGATAAGAGGGAGAGAACAAGAGACAACAGGTCAAATATTCAAATTTGTCAGAGGTATACTCATCACATATGCAGTCTTTATTCAGATGGAACAGGCGCCTTCCGTCAAACAGCCTCGTGTCTGGTTTGACAGAGGTGGCCTGGTAGGTCTTCGTCCGGTGCGTTGACTTTTCGGATATTCCACGGTTTCCCATGGCTGCTGCGTGGGGAGTGGTGGAAGATGTAGAGCAGATTGGAGGAGATTCAGATCCGGAGTAGATCCTGGTGGGATGTCCAGTTCCGCGCAAAGGTTGGAGAAGTCCTTGGGAGATCTTGCAGTGAACTACTTCCCCTTGGCCGAGACCAAAATACCGAAGGGGAACAGCCAACGGAATTGTAATTGTTTCCTCAGTTCGTCCGTGAGGGGTTTAAGGAGGCGCCTCTTGGCTAATGTAGAAGGGGCTATGTCTTGGAAGATTGCAATGTTAGATCCTTCATGTTGGATGATAGGGTCTGATCTGGCTTTTTGGAAGATTTTGTCCTTAAGGCGGAAATCTAGGATTCGGCAGATAACCTCTCTGGGAGGATCGTTGGGATTGGGTTTTGGGCGTAGTGCTCTGTGCACCCTCTCTATGATTTAACTGGTGTTTTTCTTCAGCATCCAAATAGTTTGAGAAGAGGGCAGTTAGTGTTTTAGAGATGTCCTCCGTGATTAGTTTCCAGAAGACCCCGTAGATTGTTGCGTCTGTTCCGGTTTTCCAGGTCCTCTATTGCGGCATAGATTTTATAGATGTGATCATCATGTATATGAAGGTTGGCTTCCAGCTCTTGGGCATATGATATGATGGCCGTCTGAGACTGCTCCAGCTCCTCCACTCTGTGACCCAGTTGGTGAATGTCTCTTTTGATGTCAGATCTTTTGCCAGAGGTGCTAAGGCTGTTTTTAGTAATCTGGTAATAAATGCCCTGGAGATTGGCTTGTCTGGGCTATCAAGCAGTTCTGCTTCTGTGTCAGACATCTGAATTGTGGTCAGGTGTATGTTGTCCTCCTTTGCTCTGTTGTTTATTTTTCTGTTGCTTGTTTACGAATTTGTCCATCTTTCTTGTGGGGTTTGGATGCGTGATATACCTCTGATGCGGCTTTCTGGCCAAACTTAACCATGGTTTTATCCTGTTAATCTGTAGGTTGAGCTGGGGTTCTCCCAGGTAGCAGAGAGATTGATTTACTGCATTCCTCTAAGACCCAGTACCTGCTTGTCCGTTGAAATCAGATGCTTGGTTCTGGTGTATGTTCAGTGACCAGGCTTCCTGAGACAAGCAGTAAAGAGATCTATGTAAGGGGATATCTTCCTCTTATGTCCTACTTGCTAGGATGTAGATCGTTTCCTCTTCACAATATAATCAGGGGTGTCCCCTTTTAAGGCCACATCACACTAAGCAACATCGCTAGCAACATCGCGGCTGAGGCACAACTTTTGTGACGTAACAGCGATGTTGCTAGTGATGTCGCTGTGTATGACATCCAGCAACAACCTGGCCCCTGCTGTGAGGTCGCCGGTTGTTGCTGAATGTCCTGGACCATTTTTTTTAGTTGTTGCTCTCCGCTGTGAAGCACACATCGCGGTGTGTGACAGCAAGAGAGCAACAACTGAATGTGCAGAGAGCAGGAGCCGGCTTCTGCGGACACTGGTAACTACGGTAAACACCGGGAAACCAAGAAGCCCTGTCCTTGGTTACGCAATATTTACCTTCGTTACCAGCGTCCGCCGCTCTCACACTGTCAGTGCCCACTCCCTGCACGTGTAGTAGAGTACACATCGGGTAATTAACCCAATGTGTACTGTGGCTAGGAGAGCAGGGAGCCAGCGCTAAGCGGTGTGCGCTGGTAACCAAGGTAAATATTGGGTTGGTTACCCGATATTTACCTTAGTTACCAAGCGAAGCATGCTTCCACGTCGCTGCTGGCTAGGGGCTGGTCACTGGTGAGATCTGCCTGTGTGACAGCTCACCAGCAACCCGTGTAGCGACGCTCCAGCGATCCCTGCCAGGTCAGGTTGCTGGTGGGATCGCTGCTGCATCGCTAAAGTGTGACTGTACCCTTAGTCACTGAGCACTGGATCTTATCTGGTTAATATTTGTTTAAGCTGATGCTAGGAGGAAAAGGGAGGTGTATGCCTGCAACTCTAGTTCTCTTTATGCAGTTGCTGCAGGTCTGACCCTGTTAATTTACGGGGTTCCTCTAGCCTTAGGCACCCCACAGCCCCCACCACCACCCATGCACTTAGCTGTCTGTCTCAAACAATGGTGCTGAAGGAGAGCTTTGTTCTTTGAACCTCCTCTTCTGGTATCTGCTCCTCAGTGTCACAAACAAGCTCTGCAGGACAGCGTTTCCCTGCTTCCAGTCACCAGCTCCAGGACTGGATCACATACGGTAGATAAGTCACCACAGGGGGGAGGATTGTTTGCAGTGGTGCTGCAGGTGATAAGGCCCTGTCGGCTATGGCCTCAGCAGCCGCTCACTAGCAGAAATCCCTGAGACAGTGACTCCTGGGCAGTTCAGGGAGATGAGAGGGGTCAGGAGAATGCTCGGTTTACCTCTGAGGGAGGAGGTTTGCTGGGAGCTATTGTGTGTCTGGGCAGCGCTTTCCTCCAGGCCGAGGCTTCCGCTTGTGGACTAGGCCGCAACTTCTACTCTCCACAGATAGCCCCAGGGCTTGCTGCACAGAGGGTCCCTCAATGCTGGGGTCACCGGAGGACAGCTCCCACCGCTGGGTGAGCTTTAAAATGCCTTTGGATTTTTTCACTTTTTAGCAGAGCTCTCCAGCCTCACGTCTGCTCCTTACTCCAGTCAGACCACGCCCCCCTCCAGATCATTTTTATCGTTCAAGCCCAAAGGGCCCATAGCATGGTATTTTATAATAGAATGTGCTTCCCTTTGGAGAAGTAATTTATGGGGGTCTCCACCTTTTGCTATTGTTTCAACCAGCTCTAAACCAGCAAATCTAAGTAAGTTGCAATCCGCATTGTGCGTTTCTTTCATATGGTTTATTAATTGTGGCACCTATCCCTGAAGAAATTGAATTATGATGCTCTCTAAAGCGAACAAATAGTGGTCTAATTGTCTTTCCAATATAGTACTGTCCACATGGACAAAAGATCACATAGACCACCATTTTTGTTTTGCATGTGACTGTTTTGTGGTGTGCCAAACATCACCTATTCTAAATGCCTTATCTGTAATGTGAAATCGGCAGAACGAGCAACTGCCGCATTTATGGTTTCCCACTGGTCCCATACGATGTAGCCAAGTGTTAGGGGGAAATATAGTGTCGCGGGCGGGGAGGGGACGCTGCGCTCACCCACTGCTCGGGTCCGGCGCTGCTACTGCTTGCTTGCTGGCTGCTCAGTGGCTCGAGCGGCGGGCCGGATCCCGGGGACTCGAGCGGCGCTCCTCGCCCGTGAGTGAAAAGGGGATTGGTTTTTGGGATTTATTTTCCGTGACGCCACCCACGGTTGTGGTGAGGTTGTGACACCACTGCTGCTCTGGACGGGGATCCCGGGAGCGATGACAGGGAGCAGCTTGGATGTTGGTTTCTTCCCCTCCGTGGGTAGGGGGATTGGTTGTCCCAGGGCCCGGTGAGGGAGGTATGCGTGGCAGGTGGGTTACGGGACCTGGTAAGATGCAGGGTCACGGGGCCAGCGCGGTGCCGCACGGCACAGTAGTACTCACTCAGCCAATGATGAATGCAAAGTCCTTGGTAAAACACACGGCTGGATGGACTGGGCCCACTGACTGCTGCGGTGGTTTCTGCTCCCGGAAGGTTGATGGGACCAGTCTTTCCCTGCACCTTTAGAACGTTGTTGGTAATGATGGCTTCCCACCGGTAACCCGCTCCCCAGCTCGGATGGATGCTGAGGGAGCCCCTTTTGCCCGCAGGCTCTGGCCCTGGGAACTGTAGCCTTGGCGGTGACTGTGTTTCCCTTCACGGTTTGAGCTGTTGCCTTCTATTGGGTCTTGACTGCTGGGAAACCCTGGAGGTTCTCTTCGCTAACGGATTTGACCTTTCTAACGGCGACTCCTAGCCTGGTTGGGGTCCGTAGGCCCTGCCGAACGGTGCTGGCTTCTCTTTGTTTCCCGATCCGATACCGGCGGGCCACCGCCCGTCCCCGGTCCTTACGGTTCACTCCAATCGGCCTTTCCTGCAGACTGTCACCACCGTCTGCCAACCTTGCTGTTTGCCCAGGCCACGCACCCGGACACGGTCAGACAGTTGCTCCTTTGCTACTTCTCCAAACTACACTCCTCTCCCTTTCCCTCTCGGAACTTAACTCTAAACTGCACTGAACTTCCTCTTCCTGCCTCCAGGACTGTGAACTCCTCGGTGGGCGGAGACCAACCGCCTGGCTCCACCCCCTGGTGTGGACATCAGCCCCTGGAGGAAGGCAACAAGGATTTTGTCTGGCTTAGATGTGCCTAGCCGGGGTGTGGGGTGTGATGTTGTTGTTCCTGTGACGCCCTGGCTTGTCCAGGGCACCACAATAGCGTTTAACAGGCAGATCCCCTATATTTCTTGTGCGTCTGTGTAATTAAAGGCTTGTTATTTGCTATAACAGCTAATTCTTTTTCCTTTTCAATGATGTGCCAATTTTTGTTAATAGATCTAATTATTGTGTCCATTGGACCGTATTTAAAACTGAAAACAAAATGCTCTTGATTTTTATTACAAAGTTTTTGACTACCTTTATTATCAAAAGATGTTTTTCTAGATTTTTTCTGAAGGATTTTTTCTTCAGCCCGTTTTTGTGCGCCATTTATTTCTGAGGGAGAATAACCTCGCTCTTGAAACCTCTGTTTGAGCTCATTCAGCTAATTTGGTCACATCATTGTTTATTCTGTATACTCTTAAAAATTGGCTAAAAGGTACGGATTTTAACACGTGTGCAGGGTGTGCACTATTGTGATGCAATAACATATTGACCGCTGTGGGCTTTCTATATAGTTCCCTTGTTATTTTACCTTCACATACAGACAACTTTACATCAAGAAATTCAATGCTCTGGTCTCCAAATAAATAAATGAAAAACAGGTTATATTTGTTGAATTTAAATGAGACAAATGACTTCAGGCTATCCCCATCCCATATAATTAAAGCGTCATCCACGAAACGCAGGTATTTTTTAATATGCTTTTATATATGGATTTTTTTATATCCTATATTAGATCTTCCTCTACTGTTGCCAAAAATAAATTAGCTAAAGTGCTTGCAACTGTGGTCCCCATGGCCACTCCACTACGTTGCAAATACCAAGTATTACCAAAGTTGAAGGCATTATGGGTGAGTACCAGATGTAAAGCTTCTTCTATACATTTAATTTGAGCTGTTTTTTCCCTATTTTTACTAGTCTGTCCACTATGACCTCCACCGCTAATTGTTGTGGGATCCTAGTGAACAGACTTTCAATATCAAGGGATACCCACTTGAAAGATGTTTGCCATTCAAAATTGTCTAGATGATGGACTAAATCGTCCGTATCTTTTACATACGATGGAATACAGATTAACAACGGGTGTAGTAGCCAATCCAAGTATTTTGATAATGGTTCTGTAAAAGAACCGATCCCCGACACGATGGGTCGACCGGGTGGTGCTGTTATAGATTTATGAATCTTGGGGACCGTATACCAGTGTGGTTTGCTAGGAAATAATGGCAACAATTTCTCTGCTCTATTTTTTGACAAAAAGCCTGAAGTCACTTGTCTATTAAAAAATCCACGTAATTTTTCTTTAAATTTTGAGGTGGGATCACTTTTTAATACCTGATGTCTGTATTACCCAGCTGTGTCTGTGCTTCAGTCAAATAATGTGTCTAGCAACACCGTAGCACCCCCTTTATCCGCTTTTCTGATGGTGAGATTTTCTAGTTGTTGGATTCTTTTCAAAGCTTTTAGCTCCTTTTTAGATACATTATCTGGTAAGGTTGGATATTTTAAAGAACGCATTTCTCTCATTACAATCTCTTGAAAGAGGTCTATATTATTACCCTGTGTTGTGGGGGAAAGATTTTATACCGCCTGTAAAACCAGCTGTTTTTTGTTGTGTATCACTATTTTTTTTTATTACTGAATACAGCGCTGTCTGCAGCACATTGCCTGTAATCTGCCTGTGCAGTATATTCCTGCCGCACACTTGGCTCCGTTCTGCCCATATTTTGGGGAGAATAGATCGGGGGCTTTTGTGTCTAGAATAAAGGTTGTCATATTTGTACCGTACATTATCTCTCTATAGTGCACCTCCCCTTTTCCCTGCGGGATTGTGGGTGCATACTCAACAATGCTGCTGAAGCCATGGGCCTAAGGTGCAGTGTGATTAGGTTGATGATTGTTACTGTCAGTATTTTGTATTTGTGACTGTAATCATTTTATATGAATACAGGACATTATTTTGTATTACTGTAATAAGTTTGTATAAATACAGTAAATATTTTTGGGTTGTGGAACGAATGGTCTTCACTTCAATTATTTCCTATGGGAAAATTTGCTTTGATAGGAGTAACTTGGTTTAAGAGCTCCCGGAACTAATTATGCTCCTAATGCACTGTATATACAGACAGAAATACAGAAAACCCTGAGGAACTCACCGGACTGTCTCTGCCGCCTCTGCCGTTAAATCAGGATTGAAGGGAAAAAGATCACATTCACCTCTGTGCATTAAACTCCACCCCTGCACAGTAATCTCCGCCCATGCAGTGCTTGCCCCTGTGCAGTGAACTCTTCCCCCACACAGTAATTTCCGTTTACAAGCTGCTTGCCTTTTTGCAATAAAAGCTACCCCCGCGCAGCATATTCCACACTTACCGTTCCGTGGCTAAGGGCTTATTCTTGATGACGGACCCCCTCAGCTCCAGGAATGCCATTAGCTGCTCCATCTGGGTGGGGGGGGGAGAGCTGGAGTGACGCCAGCTCTTGGAATGAGATGATGCTGTAGCTTATTAGCACTTTTTTTATTGCTCCGGGCTTCTTCTACTAAAGCTTTGCGCTCTGACTCGTTCGCATTCTTCTGGCACTTTCTCTGCAGGTGTCGGGGAATATATTCCTGCTCTGTGCATCAAAATTTGCAAGAATTAGACAGTAAATCCAATATGCACATAAATAAATTCTCAAAAGTATTCGGCTAAAATGTTACTTTATTGAGCAAAATTTGACATACAAAAATGCAAACATAGACAGTTTAAAACACAAATACAATCCTGCTGTTTACCAGAAGGTAGCAGGTTATTCAATCATAAACATGAACATGACCGTATATACCAACAGTGTGGCATTAAGATTGTATTTATTTATTGAGATTATAGGGTCATGTTCATAAATTTGCACTTGCAACAAAACATTTATAATTAGCTTGGGACTAGATGTGGTCCAATATGGTCACATACAAGATAACAATTTATTAAAGCACATATAGATCTTATATGGTGTATACTAGAAATACACATAAAGTGCTAAACTTGTGACCACAGTTTGCCGGTTTAGAACATGCAATGCTAATCTTGCTACCTTTCAGGTGTGAATAAAAGCATTTAGCATAGTGCATAAAGACATCAATTGCATATACCTACCTACAAGCATAGAAAGTGTCCAATGAAGGGTTAATGCAACTTACACAGAGAGTAATCCAACTACGTCTGGTCACCTCAACATATGTTTCAACAATGATATCTTCATCAGGAGGTGTGGTTAGAATGTTTAACCCGTAGGTATATAAAGAACTTGTTGACCAATCATAATCAAGAGTGGAAAACACGTGTCTATCAAAACAGCTGTGACCGATCAAAACATTAAGACAAGTTTGGGAGTGAGTGTGACGTCAGTATACCTGGCTACTACCTCTTTCATAGCCAATTAATAGCACTGATAAATGTTGCGCTCCACCAGCGCTAGCAAATGGAGCGCACACGTGACACACAGGGGGCTGTACACTGCGGTCATGTGAGCGGATGTAGCGGCGCATGCGCATTGTGCCGTGCTCCGATAACAAAGGTTTTCAGGCCCAGGACCGTCGGAGAGACGCGTCTCCCGTTGCTATGCAGCAGGCCAGCGCATCTACCCCTGCTGCGCCGGAGCCCTGCACCTCCCGGAGGACAAACACAAGGCTCACAGCGAGTGTATAAAAAGGCAAATAGCTATTGAAATGAGGCATAGATTTAATAAATATGCAAAGATACAGATTGTTGTCCATTCTTTAGAGAAATAGCTTAAAATAGATATTATAAAAATACAAATACATAGTCATACATCAAATTCAGAGGACTGAATACTTGTTACAATTCTGCCGCTCCCTGTGTCTACATAGTTATTATACTCGACCTTTGCTTTCTGAGTATCAGACACTTTCATTTCTGTTTTCCTCCGTCAGCCATGGCGTCTGCTGATCTGAGTGACGAGCTGCTCTGCTCCATCTGTTCATCTATTTTTAAGGATCCTGTAATTCTGAGATGTGGACACAACTTCTGCCGGGTCTGTATTGATCGTGCGCTGGATACATGGGACGAGTCTGGAGTTTATTCCTGTCCTGACTGCAGAGAAGAGTTTCAGGAGCGGCCGGCGCTGATGAGGAACTTGTATCTTCATAATGTCGCAGAACGTTTCCTGGTTACTCAGCAAGAACAAGAGGAGATCACCGGGATCTGCTGCACTTACTGTGTGGACTCTCCTGTACCTGCTGTTAGATCCTGTCTACACTGTGAGGCTTCTCTGTGTGAGAAACATCTGAGGGCTCACAGCAAATCACCAGAACACGTCTTATCTGATCCCAGCACTTCTCTGGAGAAAAGGAAATGTTCTGTCCATAAGAAGATCCTGGTGTATTACTGCACTGAGGACGCGGCTTGTATCTGTATTTATTGTTCAGCAGGGGAACATCAGGGACATCGGGTGCAGATGCTGGATGAAGCCTATGAAAGGAAGAAAGATACTGAAAAATGTCCTCCACAAACTGACCACAAAGAGAGAGGAGACTGAGGAAAGAGTCCGGAGTCTGGAGGAGCGCAGGAGAAAAGCTCAAGAGAAAGCAGCTGGAGAAGCCGAGAGTCACTGCCCTGTGTACAGACATCAGGAGACGGGTGGACGACCTGGAGAAGAAGGTCCTGAGTGAGATCTCCAGGCAGGAAAAGGAAGAGTCACTGTCTGCTCTGATCCCTCAGCTGGAGATAAAGAAGGACGAGCTGTCCAGGAAGATGAGGCACATTGAGGAGCTGTGTAACATGACTGATCCACTGACCGTCTTACAGGAACCAGACACCGGGGACTTGTGTGATCCTGAGGAGGAGGGAGGTGATGAGGACACAGGGGGACATGATAAACAGCTCCATGATGGGGATGACCTGGATGTGGCTGTGATCTCACACACATTACACACATTATGTGAGGTAATAACAGGTATAAGGAGCGGGATCTATGTGGAGGATCCTGCAGACATATTACTGGTACTGGTACTGGGCAGCAGGTTGGTTCTGGGCAGCAGGCTGGTACTGGGCAGGAGGGGGAGTAGGGACAATGGCTGGAGGGGGGGCAGGTGCTGGACGAGGGGTGGGTGGAGGTGGTTGGGAGGAAACATGCACCAGAGCCTGTTGTGTGGCTTGCATTACATGCATCTGCTGGTCAGGAGACAGCTTTTCCATGCGCTCGAGTACGGCTTGAAAAAAACAATGATTTGGCGATTCACTTGCATCTAAATTCAGCCTGTCCAGACGCGTGCACAATTCGTGTGTATTTTTCTCCATAGAGGTCTTCATGAGGCTAAAACCAGCACTCGTTTGTTCAGCTAATAATTTAATGGCGTTCTGGAAGGCTGCATTTAGATGCAAGAACTCGGGCGCATAGCTCCTATCCTGACCCCTATGACGCTGACGCCCAGAACCTAAAGGTGTTCTACTGAGGGCAGCAGTGTCAGAGGGGTGGGGTAGGGGAAAAGCTATCTCGTCACCAGCAGCTTCATGTAATGAAGTCTCACTGGATGCTCCAGCGCAGGTGGATGGGACCGAGGTATCAGATGAAAGTGAAGGTTCAGATGGGTGGGGTCTGTGTCTGTGTTCCCCAGTGGCGGACTGTGCTGGGATCGCTCCTGACTGGTTCGATGCAGGCTCCCGAGTGCTGCAGACGGTGCTGTTACAAAGAGGAAAAAACAAAAAAAATTGGTAATTTAATTGCTATACATTGGCCCTGGCTAAAAAAAAAAAAAAAAGTCAGACATATCAACAATTGTACTTTGTACATATTGTGGGGAATATTTACCTTCTGCACACCATAGTTGTCCGGAGGAACGACAACGCTCTAAAATATCGGTATTTGGATCTGCGTCCTCCGGATCCACTCGGGGCCTGCATCTCTAGATTCAACTCCTTCTTGAAGCGATCCCTGATAGACCGCCACCGCTTCTGAAGTTTGTCACCTGAAAGTGGAAAGCACAAAGTGGTTAGTATACAACATATTCACAGTTCAGTAGGTTATGCTGCAGGATTTAATACTTACGCGCTTTCTTCTGGGCCTGAGAATTGAGCTCCTCCCAACCTTCTACCGCTGCGTGGCATACCTTGTCCCAGATTCGACGGGTTACGATGGTATCAGCGTGGCGGCGGTCAGCCATGTTCCACAGCGGCTTCCTCTCTCTAACTTCATCGATGAGGAGGTCGATGTTGATACATCCGGCCTCCTCACCGTCAGATTCTGGAGCACGCTGTGAATCCTGTTCCAAGAAGGAAAAAAGAGAAAAAAAAAAAATATTAGACTGCAATTCACAAAAAGACATGAAACCAAAAAAACCCCAAACTATATATATTTTCTTACCCTATGACCTCCGCCACCTCGACGCCGACCCTGAGACTGTCTTGGAGCTCTATCGTGAGCCCTAGAAGTGGAAGCCTTTAGTGAAGAAAAAAATAAAAAAAACAGTTTGGTGCTTTTATGTGTTGGGTGTGCTGTGGTAAGCAATTCCTGTAACATGAAACTTACAATCTGACCGCCCGCTCCGTGGATTTCTCCACCCCTTTCGTCCCCTTCTGGAAGCACCTCCTGTGATGTTTCTGCTACCTGTGAAATTTTTTTTTTTTTTAAAACTTTTTTTTTAAAAAAACCCAAAACCACCAAAAAAACCCAAAAAACCTCAGTTGTTTGAACAGGAGGGAGGGCTCCCAGAAGAAGACAAAGTATACGTATATGATCGTACTTATTTTTTTCAGAAATTTGCACGTTCAAAAAAATACAAGCTAATTACTGCACAACCTTAAAAGCACACTTATGGAACACCAATTTAATGTTCTACAAATACACAACCAAAAAATGTAAAGGTAATAAAAAAATAATTAAATGTATACAAAAACTTTGCCTGCATTGTCTTTTTAAAATTATTTTCAAAATAAATTTAACAAGGTCGGAGCCAGACAGCTCTTTATTAAAAAGAAATTCCATAACAGACCTTTTAAAAAAAAGAAATAAACAAAACTTGCCAATTCACGGAGTGACCACTGTACACGACCGCACTCAGGGACACGACCGCTGGACAGGACTGACACTGCACACAAATGACTGGACCACCGGACTTGACCAATTAGTACTGGACCAGACTGCTGCACTGCACCTGGAAAAAAAAAAGCCCTGTGTAAGTACATGAACGGAGCTCAGAACAGTGAACTCTGGACAGTACTGTGGACATTACCTCTTCCCTGGACCGCTGGACTTGACTGTAGGACTGCACCGGATCAGTGGACTGGAGGACAGCACGACTTCAAGGCAGGACAGAATGGCAGGAAGTGTGTACAATCTCCTGAAGGCCTTATATATGTTTTGTGGTGAAAAAAAAAAATGCGCATGCTCTGTTTACAAAACCGGAAGCGGCGGCCGCATCCGGTTTTAAACCGCATTGCGCCGGATCCGGCGTCCATGGACAATCATTGGAGACAATGCCGCACTGTGCCGGATCCGTTTCCGTTTCTCAAAATGGAGAAAAGGAAAAATACACTCTGTAGTGTCATAATCTGTAATAACAGCAACATCTGTAGTCAGAAGGAAAAAGGGGAAAGTATAAAGTTCAGAATCTATGAACTCTAGTACAGACGGTAACAAAACATAATTCCTTAAAGAAAACAAAAGAGGTAGAGCACAAAGCATCACTGGTATACAATGAAAAATGAAACCTATGAACTCACCAATGCTTGTAATCTGGATTGAATGTGCTGTATGGAAACTGCCTCTATGGGTCTCAGGTGTGTGTGTGTGTGTGTGAGGAGGGAGGAGGACGCTGCACTCACCACGCTCGGGTCCGGCACTGCTGCTGCTTCGCTTGATGCTCGGTGGCTCGAACGGTGGGCCGGATCTGGGGACTCGAGCAGCGCTCCTCGCCAGTGAGTGAAAAGGGTAATGGTTTTGGGGATTTATTGTCCGTGACACCACCCACGGTTGTGGTGAGGTTGTGACACCACCGCTGCTCTGGACGGGGATCCCGTGAGCGATGACAGGGAGCAGCACAGTTGTTGTTGTTTTCCCCTCCGTGGGTAGGGGGTTGGTTGTCCCGGGGCCCGGTGAGGGAGGGATGTGTGGCAGGTGGGTTACGGGACCTGGTGAGGTGCGGGGGCAGCGCGGTGCCGCACGGCACAGTGGTACTCACTCAGCCAATGATGAATGCAAAGTCCTTGGTAAAACACACGGCTGGATGGACGGGTCCCACTGACGGCTGCGGTGGTTTCTGCTCCCGGTAGGTTGGTGGCAACTGTCTTTCCCTGCACCTTTTTAGTATGTTTTTGGTACTGATGGCTTCCCACCGGTAACCCGCTCCCCAGCTTAGATGGATGCTGAGGGAGCCCCTTTTGCCTGCAGGCTCTGGCCCTGGGAACTGTAGCCTTGGCGGTGACTTTCTCTTCATGGTTTGAGCTGTTGCCTTCAATCGGGTCTTGACTGCTGGGAAACCCAGGAGGTTCCCTTCGCTAACGGATTTGACCGGTTTTACGGCGACTCCTAGCCTGGTTGGGGTCCGTAAGCCCTGACGAACGGTGCTGGCTTCTTTATTGGGAAGAGAGGAAGGTTCTCATCGAAGATTTTGTACCGCTTCCAAACCCTTACTATGTGTGATAGCAGTATATAAACTAGTGACGTCCCATGTGACCAGAAATGCATGAGTTGGAACCTTATCTAGATCTTTAAGGACCCTCAAAATCCCCAGTGTCCAAGAAGGAGGCTGTGTTCCTAGTGAGAGGTGTTTAAAATTTTCTCAAGATGGCGAGGGGTGATAATATGGACTCAGTACCAGCTACTATTGGTCTGCTGGGAGGATTGATTAATGACTTATGTATCTTTGGCAGTATGTAAAATATGGCAATAACGGATTGTCTTTTTGTAGTAATTCAGATGTATTTTTATCAATGATGCCTTGACTCAAATAATGTTCAAGAGATCCAACGAAACTTTTAATTTGCACATACAGGAGCCACATACCTCTCCGGGAGGGATGGTCAGGGACCCCAGTTGGCAACAAGAGGACCTGAGTGCTGTCTACGTAGTCCTTTACCATTGGGCGCTCCAGCTTCCTTCTGTGAAGTAGGGTAGCTCTATGAATGCCAACTGGGAATGCTGGGTTATCGTATAGAGGAGTCAGAAGTCCCGGAACAGAAAAGAATTAAAATTTTACTGATCCCGGTCTCACAAACTTAATCAGATTTACTAAAAGGGCCGAGGGGGCACTCCAGCTCATCCTCACTAAAGGAGAGGACCAGAGCCGCGCCACTGGGTCCAGTTCCGATTTAACGAATTCTAGGTCTACCCATTTCTTGTGGCCCCTTCCGTGGAATAGGTCCAAGACACAGGTTCCCAAGGAGACGAGGCTATAAAGGCGTAGATCCGGGAGGCTTGTTCCACCTGTCTCTCTAGTTCTGGTGAGTGTGATGTACAAAATGCGGGGACGTTTGCCCAGCCAAATGTGCTGATCATGGTCTTTAGACGTGAGAAGTATGAGGCCGGCAGCTAAAGCGGGATGGTGTGGAAGACATATATAGTCATATTGTCATATGTGCAACGAGATGGCAGAACAAGCCGCCTAATGCACTGGAGAGGAGGTGGAGAAACCGATTTCTATTTCGGGGGCTCATCATAATCCTGACATGAATAATAATTGTAGCAATAGTGATATTGAAAAAATCTCTCATATGCAAGGAGGTAAGGAAAAATGAGCACTCACCGATTTTTGCTGTGCGATGATAGTGTGTTATTCAACCTTGAAGATTACATGCTGCGGCAAACGGGGAGGGGGTGAGACAGAACAGCACGTTAGACGGCCGTTTCGCACCCTCGGGTGGTGCTTCGATGGGTCTAACACCCGCAGAATGTAACTGGTAATACAAATATCCAATCTAGCTGCAACAGCATTTTAGGAAAAACACAAATAGACAAGCAAGCATCAAAAGATATAAGTGGAAAAAAGTTGCATGTATACTTATAATCATACATGTTTGCATAAGACATTATGATCTTATTTTTTATTTTTATTTTTGATTTATTTTTCATCATTATCCACTTATATGTTTTGACCAAAATTGAATTAAAGTTTATGTATTAACCTCTAAGCAGAGAGAGAATAAGGAAGAGAAAAGGACTTGTATAATAGGGAGGAATTTCTAGGGGTACAGAGGAGGGGGGGGGGGGGAAATAAGAGTCCTTATTTTTTATGACCGGATATTATAATTCAATATGGAAGAATATGGTAATTTCCATAATTTTTGTGAATTTTTTGGATTTTTATTTTTTTTTTGATAAGCTAGCCCGATCAAGTCTGGGCTCTCTAGTGTTCAGCCAGGTGTAGATATTCCGCCTGCTGCGCTGTTTATCTTTATAATTATCGTTTATTTGACTCTTCCCTGCCTCTGTTACTCTTTAACTTCTTTAATTTTTTGTTTAATACTGCTTTTACATACGTTTTTATATTTTATTTTATCATTTTTTCCATTTTTTTTTCTATTTTTTTTTTTACCTAACCTATGTTATGACAGGACTAAATGGAGGCAACGTATATAAGTATCAGAAACGCAGAAAGGAGCCGGATTAAGTACTTGCATATAAAATTCCCTGTACTCTGGCTTATTTAAAAACTGCGTTTTGTCTCTATCCTGAAGTGTCCATTTAATATGAATATTCCTTGTCAATAATGAAGTAGGGACAAAAGAGACTCTATTGAAGTATGTGCCTTATTCCTTTGATCGTGACATACTGGTTATTCTTAAATATAGTGGCCAGTAACTGTGATGGATAACAGGAGAGAGGAAAAGAGCAGAGGAACTAAGGCATGAAGACAGAGACCCAGACTTATGAAAAGGAGAAGCAGAGGTGGGCAAAATTAAAAAGCACATCTGTGATCTCATTCTCATGATAAAAAGGTGGTACAGAATATATTAGTCTATGGCAAAAATTGCAGTGTAAATTTTTAAAAAACCATGAACTTTTTTTTTTTTTATTAATCAAACCTTATATTTTATTCTCAGTCGAACATGGGCATGGCTTGGGGGCCGGTTATAAAAATACGGCCATGTCATTGCGGTCATTAAGGCCTAGGGGACCCATGGCTTTAGTTTCAATTATTAATCGAGATTCTTTTTGCAATAGCAACTTGTGAGTGTCTCCTCATTTCCTGAGGGGGACGCCTTCAAAATGCCTGCAAATCTGAGCCTCTGGGTTCCCTGCATGATGTTCCCTTACATGCTGAATTAATCGAGGGGAGCCGTTCCCACGGTGGATGGATTTAAAGTGTTCGCGGAAGCGCACATACAGACAACGGATAGTTTTTCCAATGTAGAAGCGTAGGCAGGGGCAGAAAATAACATACACTACGCTCTGTCTTACAGGATATGAAATCCTCTACAGTGAGTGTGATGTCTCCGATTGTTAATATATTATCAGTAAGGTGAAAGGGGCAGAATTTACAGTTACCGCACTTGAAATTCCCTACTAATGGGGTTTTATTCAACCAAGTGGTTTTTTTCCTCCTCCCATCTGTTCTGTACTAAAATGTCGCCCAGGTTCTTGCTACTTTTATAGGTGATGAGGGGGCCTAAAGCGACCCGGTCTTTCAGGTCTGGGTCATTTTCCAAGACATGCCAATGTCATCTTATACTGGCTTTTATATGTTTGTCCAAGGGACCAAATTTAAAACAAAATTAAAATTTCTTACTGTTGATATTTTTTTGACTATTTTTCCTCGTTAGGTCAACTGTAAGGGTTTTATTGTGGGTCTGATCGGATTTCTTACTTTCAGATTTTAAAAGGGTACGTGACTTGGCGGTCTCAATAATGGAGGAGGGATATCCTGTGTCTTTTAGGTGGTTTTCAAGATCTGAGAACTGTTTTTCCCAAATTTGATTATTATTGATCCGATCTGTGTGCAAGAATTGGCTGAAAGGTAATGATCTTTTTGAGTGAGGGGGTGAAAGCTGTTAAAATGTAGCAAGGTGTTTTTTGCTGTTGATTTCCTAAAGACTTCCCTAGTTAAGACACCATTGTGTAGGGTTAGTTTTACGTCCAGAAATTCAAGTTCACTACCCCCAAAAAACGCTAGTAAATCTCATATTGTATGTGTTGAGATGGGTTACAAAATTATTGAACTCCAGTATTTCTTGATATGTTTTAGAAAGGGGTTCTGCATATCGTAAATCATTGTTTTCCATGGCCGCCAAAAATTTACAAAAACGCATGCTACGGGGGTCCCCCATAGCGGTACCCCCGCATTGTTTGTACCATTGGGTGCCGAATTTAAAGGTATTGTTTTTTAGAACGAGATTAAGTGCTTCCTCGAAAAAATCGATGGTTTTATGTTCTATATGTAGCATGGATAGTAAATCCCGTATTGTTTTTACACCTTGATCCTGTGGGATCCTGGTGTACAGGCTCTTTATGTCAATAGATGTAAGATGGAAATTTTCCTGCCACTCAAATGTGTCCACTACATCTACAAACATATTGGTGTCCCTAATAAAAGCCGGAATATCTTTTCAATAGGGGATTCAGTAACCAATCTAGATATCGTGAAATTGATTCAAAAACAGAATTAATACCGGAAACTATAGGCCAGCCTGGAGGTACAGTTTTATTTTTGTGAATCTTCGGTATGCAGTACCAGTGCGGTGAGTTTGGATGCGAGGGGAGTAATTTTTCAGCCTCCTTCTCAGAAAAGAAACCTTCTGTGACTTTTTTATGCAAAAAAATGCGCAATTTTTCTTTGTCTACATGTAGGGTCAAACAATAATTTTGTGTATGTAGAGGTGTCGGACAGTTGTTTGTTAGCCTCCGCCAAGTACATGACTTTTGGCTATATGACCATCCCGCCTCCTATATCGGGGTCTTTGGAAGATTACATCATCTTATGATTTGATGGTTTTTAGAGCATTTTTTTCAGCTGCGGTTAAGTTTTGAGGAGCCTCATGATATATTAGGGCTTCCATATCACGCTTAACCAAATTCTGAAAAAGATCAATGGTATTCCCTGGTGCGACAGGGGGGCAAAAATTTGATTTATTTTTTTTTTCCCGCCAGAGAACAGAACCTCTGGGGCTGGTGTATCCTGTGTGTTACACTTGTCAGAAATGTCAGCATCTTCTAATTCTAACAGCAAGGCGTCATCTTTACTGGAACCTAAAGCATTATCTGCTTGAAAAAAGCCGAGGGGTCCGATGGCTATGGGGACATTACTGGTATTGTATTTTTGTTCTGGGATTTTTTCCTTGCTGTTGTGGAATTTTGCCAAATGCATCTTTCGGCAACCTTTTAAATAAATCAAAGTCACAAAAACTGAATTTTTCAGGGACAGAGAAATTAAGTCCTTTGTTAAGGAGCGACAGAATATTTTCATCAAGGAGATGGGTGGAGAGATTCCAAACTGTTCTTTTTTTTTTTTAAATTGTTTTCTTCTTCTAGTCCCTCCATGACACTTGTTTTTCCCTGCCGGAGCAAGAGTAACTTGGTTTAAGAGCTCCCGGAACCAATTATGCTCCTAATGCACTGTATATACAAACAATAGAAATACAGAAAACCCTGAGGAACTCACCGGACTGTCTCTGCCGCCTCTGCCGTTAAATCAGGACTGCAGGGAAAAAGATCACATTCACCTCTATGGTGCTAACAAAAAAAAGCCCATAGTGTATAATGTATCACCATCAGCCATAAAGTGAAGGGCAGAATACTGAGGGAGAGTTAAGAGGAAAACCAAAAAACCCCATCTCCATGTGTTTGGGGATTCACTGGACGCTTCAAAGATCTGCCCCCCCCTGAATTCTTATTGGGGGGTATGACAGGGGGGGGAGCTGGAGTGACGCCAGCTCTTCGAATGAGATGATGCTGTAGCTTATTAGCACTTTTCTTTTATTGCTCCGGGCTTCTTCTACTAAAGATTTGCGCTGGGACTCCATGGCAAACTTTTGGCACTTTCTCTGCAGGTGTCGGGGAAGATATTGTTGTCTCTGTGCAGCAAAATTTGCAGACCACAAACTAAAAACTATATATAAAAAACCCCTACTTGTGTCAAAATCTCTCTTCGTGTCCCTAGGTTCCAATGTTTGGAGCGTGAAGATCCAGAAGGCCTCTCTCCGTTTTATCATTCTGACGATCACCCCCTTGTCTGTGAGAATGAACCTGTTCCAAGACTTGAAATCTTAGTTGGCTGTCATTATGTCCACACTTTTGGAAATGAAAAGGAATTGGGAGGGCCACTCTCTCGCATCTTTTTCTTTTCAATATTCTTTTTATTATAGTGAAAAATAGCATATGAAACACAATGCACACCTTCCAAGTATTGTTCAGAGAAACAAATAGATATAACATAAAACAATGAATAAATGTGAGAAAATATAAGGCACTCAAATCCTGGAGGGAAGGATTTAGATCCAAAGTTCGGTTCACAGTTCTGGATAATCATTATTCCCTTGTCGGCAGTACCTCAGTTAGGGGTGTTTACCATTGCAGTCCATGTGAAATCAACAAACTTTTGTGAATAATAAACATTAGTGAAATGAACATATGTAAAACATGTCGATAGTAGGATGGGGGAGGTGTAAAGAAAGGTAAGGATGGTTTCAAGACGATGGTGAGAGACAGGAGGTGTGAGTGGGGTTTAATCTAGATAAGAAATATCATGGCTGGCTCGGGGGAGGGGGGTGGGAGCAGGTCAAGACGCCACCAATTCAAAGTACTCGGAGGATTCTCGGAACTTCAACCAGGGGGCCCAGATGAGTCTAAATTTATCTTGAGTGATAAGCTAAAGCTGCCAGCTCTTCAATATGATATAATATGAAGTAAAAAGCCTGTGGACAAGGCCTGATGACTTAATGTGAACAGTCACCAACCGCCAAAATCTAGACAGATGGAATACATCCCAAATTGGGGTGCATAGCAAATTCATATGCGAGGCCGTATGGCACATTTTATAAAAATATTTTAGTGTAGGACTGCCTCAAATGAGATTTGCCGTGACGTGGCAAGGCAGCTCAAGAAATTGCAATTTTTTGCCAAAAATCTCAAAAAATTTTTATAAGTACAGTTTGGAATGTTTGGTGCTGAAGTGCACATTTGGTGCTGGCTTTTTGTTTTTTCTTCTTTGATATAATTTAGACAGGACTTTCTGAGGTCATTTTGTTTGCGTAATCATAGATTCAAAAGTGGAAAGGTCCCTTCGGGGCAGCCCATTTGGTAAGCGATCCCGTACCGCTAACTTTAGCCTTTCATATTGAAGGAAGTTGAGGGAGTTTGGGGCTATGATCTTATTAAGCGGAGCCAGGGGTGTTAATGTTCCATCCTCTAACACTAATTCCACTGGCGTAGTGAGTGTATGAAGCTGATCAGGAGTGCGTGATTGTGTGCTTTCTGGGTACAGCCCCGGTAAATCCATTATTCGGATTATCGGGCAAGGTGGGGGAATAAGATAATCTGCATGTTTTGTCCAAGTTTGAAGCGCGTTCTTAAAGATTAAATTACCCGTTGTCGGGCCTCGAAGAAAATGTTTTGCTGAGTGAAGGATAGGTCTGAAGTTCATAGGACTGATGGAGTCTGCGATCAAAGATTTGCGAGTCCAATCTATTATCATTGATAGTATTGCTGCTGTGTGATATTTTTGTGGGTCTGGTGTCGCCATTCCTCCTTTGGACCTAGGTAGTACTAGGGTATTCTAATTCAACCTCGGGCGCCTACCCTTCCAAATATAGTTGATGAAGAGGGTTCTAGCTTTATGGAAAAAGGTCTGTGGTACCTGAATTGGTAACATCTGTGATACATAACTAAATTTAGTTAACACAAAGCTTTTTAATAGGCTTTTACGTCCCATCCATGAGACAAATGGGGCTGACCATAAGGCTATTACTTTTTAACGAAGATGTTAATAACGGGAAAAAGTATAGACTAAAGAAGGCCAATGTGAGTATATCTTTATTCCCAGGTAGGTAATAAACTTGGGGGGCCACTTAAAGGGGTATTTATTAGGGTATCCATTGTTGCTTGAGGGAGCTGTATACCCAAAGCCTCCGATTTGTCCAAATTAATTTTGAAATTTCAAAGTGAACCAAAATGTTTAAAGATATCCAAGATAGCCGGAAATTCTTTGAGGCGTTCCGTCAACAGGAGAAGGTCGTCGGCGAAGGCTGCCGCTTTGTGTAGTTCCAGCTATGGAAGCCCCTTTATTGTCCGGATGCTGTCGGATTAGTTGAATGAGGGTCTCTATCACGAAGATGAACAGAGATGGAGAAAGCGGGCAGCCCTGCCGAGTTCCATTGTTAATGTTGAATGGGCTAGAAAGATCCCCATTTATCCTAATACGCGCTGTCGGCTGTGTATACATCTGAAAAATTGCTATGAATGGGATAGGCGAAGTGCCGTAGTGTTTCTCTCATGAATATCCAATCGATCCTGTCAACAAAAGCCTTTTCTGCATCAGTGCCTAATAGCACTAAGGGTCTGCGGTGAATAAGGGCATGCTGCATTAGATGGAGTATGCGTATGGAGTTATCTCGTCCCTCTCTTCCCTTCACAAAACCCACTTGTTTGGGCGAGATAAGTGTAGGTAGAATGGTACTTAAACTGTGTGCTACAAGGCTCGCAAATAATTTCAAATGATTATTCAACAGTGAAATCGGTCTGTAGTTGCTACAGATTTCAGGGTCTTTTCCCTCCTTATGTATGAGGGTAATATGTGCTTCTAATGATTGTTTTGGAAAAGGGGAGCCCTGTAGCACAGCATTAAAGAGGTGAAGGAGATGAGGGAGTAGAGTTTCTTTAAAGGTCTTGTAATAAGAGATTGGGAGGCCATCTGGGCCAGGGCTTTTCCGTGTGTGGCACTTTGACAGGATCGACTGGAGCTCCTCAATAGAAAATGGCCTGTTCAGGTTTGTTATATGGGTTGTGTTGAGCGTTGGAAGACGTAGTTCTGACAGAAAAGAGATTATGTCCCGTTGTCTTTTATCTGCTTGTTCTGGTGTCTCATGCTCTCGAATGTGATACAAGGAGGAGAAATATCTGCTAAAGGCATCAGCAATAGCTTCAGTGTCTGCAAGTTTTTTGTTATTTGAATCTTTTAAAGAATAAATGTACGTACGTGCTTTCCTTTTCTTGATCAGGGAAACCATAAGCTTAGATACTTTGTCTCAATGTACAAAGAGGCGATTCCTCCAGTTAATGTAAAACTTTGCAGACTGTTTAAGATATCTCTGAGCCTTTGTCTTAATTGTGTTAAGGGACTGAGGATGTTTGGTGACGGAGAGGTTTTATGTTGCAGTTCCATTTTTTTGTATCTCGGAATACAATGATGCCACCTAATCTTTTCTGGATTTATTTAAGAACGAGGATATGGAGATAAACTCTCCGCATATTACTGCCTTGTGCGCTTCCCACACTGTTGGAAAAGGGACTGTGTATCTTGAGTGTTAATATCAAAGTAATTTTTCAGGGCTTTTGTAACACGTGTCTTATACTGAGATTGAGACGAGAGATTCATTTAGTCTCCATGTCCTGTTCCGGACCCTCTCCCCAAGTGTGATTCCCAGTTTTAAGATAGAATGGTCTGAGTGGACGCTAGTAATAAGTTTGGCATGTATCATGGAAAGAGCTAAGAAAGGAACAAATATGTAGTCAATTCGGCCATATGAATTTTGTGCAGGTGTGTAATGAGTAATCTTTTTGTTGGGTGGAGGTGTCTCCAGGCATCGACCAGTTGGGCCGAATGCACGGATTTATGTATACGCAGCAGCGCCTTTTTTAGGAATAGAGGATCTGTTTGTGGAGGAATCAAGTTCCGGATTAAGGGCCACATTTAGATCACCTCCCAGGATGAACGTACCCTCATTAAAATGTTTAGCTTCTTTCAAAACCTTTGATATCCAGACATCCTGCTTAGTGTTCGGGGCATAGATATTTCCTATTGTTACTAGTGTATGTGCTATTTTCCCTTTTGATAAATACAAATTGGTCCATATTGTCTGAAAAGGTATCCAGCAATTGAAAGGGTGTGTTTTGAGAAGGCAATGGCTACTCTCCTGGCTTTTTTTGTAGTTCAGTATGAGTGGAACCATGTGTTGTAAAATGCTTTATCAAAGTTCGGTGACTTCTCTAGCATAAAGTGCGTTTCTTGTAGCAGAAGTATGTCTATCTTTTTTTCTTTTTTAAGGTGGGCTAGAATTTGTGAGCGCTTGACGGGAGAGTTAAGGCCTCTTACATTGTAAGGCTATGTGCGCACGTTGCGTAATTCCATGCAGTTAAGCTGCGATCTGCACTGCAGCGTAACTGCATGCGTCCTGCGTCCCCTGCATAATCTATGGAGATTATGCAGGAGCCGTGCGCACGTGGCGTCTTAGAGCGCAGCGCTTCGGCTGCTGCCCGAAGCGCGCGTTCTAAGAAGTGACACGTCACTTCTTTCCTGCGCTCTGCCTGCAGCCCCCGCTCTATGGGAGGAGCTGCAGTCATAGCGCATGAAATCGGCTTTTTTTTTTTTCACTATGGACTGTTTTTGCAGGGATTTGAAGCGCATGTGTGCTGTTCAAATCGCTGCAGAAATTTCTGCAGGGCCAGTACGCAACGTGCGCACATAGCCTAAGAGGCGAGTGTCAGCAGGTTGTGGTGTTTAGCCATAGTTAAACTGTGTGGATGCCCAGCTCAACCCACTCCCACCTTGGATGTCGAGCCAATGTAAAAGTGATACACAGAAAAAGGCAAAAGAGAGTATTAAGAGAAGGGGTATAGAGGGGGGAAGGAGTGGCATAGGAGAGGAGAATGTGTGTGTGTATAGCAGTCTTGTCCTTGTGAACCGTAACCATGGGGGATTTCTTGGGGTTCATTCAAATAAGCGGACAATTTTGGTCTGCCAGGGAGAACCCAATAATTAAATATAACAATATATGCATAAGTTCAACCAAAATGAAAAACCTTTTAAATCTGTAGGATAAGAGGGAGAGAACAAGAGACAACAGGTCAAATATTCAAATTTGTCAGAGGTATACTCATCACATATGCAGTCTTTATTCAGATGGAACAGGCGCCTTCCGTCAAACAGCCTCGTGTCTGGTTTGACAGAGGTGGCCTGGTAGGTCTTCGTCCGGTGCGTTGACTTTTCGGATATTCCACGGTTTCCCATGGCTGCTGCGTGGGGAGTGGTGGAAGATGTAGAGCAGATTGGAGGAGATTCAGATCTGGAGTAGATCCTGGTGGGATGTCCAGTTCCGTGCAAAGGTTGGAGAAGTCCTTGGGAGATCTTGCAGTGAACTACTTCCCCTTGGCCGAGACCAAAATACCGAAGGGGAACAGCCAACGGAATTGTAATTGTTTCCTCAGTTCGTCCGTGAGGGGTTTAAGGAGGCGCCTCTTGGCTAATGTAGAAGGGGCTATGTCTTGGAAGATTGCAATGTTAGATCCTTCATGTTGGATGATAGGGTCTGATCTGGCTTTTTGGAAGATTTTGTCCTCAAGGCGGAAATCTAGAATTCGGCAGATAACCTCTCTGGGAGGATCGTTGGGATTGGGTTTTGTCCGTAGTGCTCTGTGCTCCCTCTCTATGATTAACTGGTGTTTTTCTTCAGCATCCAAATAGTTTGAGAAGAGGGCAGTTAGTGTTTTAGAGATGTCCTCCGTGATTAGTTTCCAGAAGACCCCGTAGATTGTTGCGTCTGTTCCGGTTTTCCAGGTCCTCTATTGCGGCATAGATTTTATAGATGTGATCATCATGTATATGAAGGTTGGCTTCCAGCTCTTGGGCATATGATATGATGGCCGTCAGACTGCTCCAGCTCCTCCACTCTGTGACCCAGTTGGTGAATGTCACTTTTGATGTCAGATCTTTTGCCAGAGGTGCTAAGGCTGTTTTTAGTAATCTGGTAATAAATGCCCTGGAGATTGGCTTGTCTGGGCTATCAAGCAGTTCTGCTTCTGTGTCAGACATCTGAATTGTGGTCAAGTGTATGTTGTCCTCCTTTGCTCTGTTGTTTGTTTTTCTGTTGCTTGTTTACGAATTTGTCCATCTTTCTTGTGGGGTTTGGATGTGTGATATACCTCTGTTGATGCGTCTTTCTGGCCAAACTTAACCATGGTTTTATCCTGTTAATCTGTAGGTTGAGCTGGGGTTCTCCCAGGTAGCAGAGAGATTGATTTACTGCATTCCTCTAAGACCCAATACCTGCTTGTCCGTTGAAATTAGATGCTTGGTTCCGGTGTATGTTCAGTGACCAGGCTTCCTGAGACAAGCAGTAAAGAGATCTATGTAAGGGGATATCTTCCTCTTATGTCCTACTTGCTAGGATGTAGATCGTTTCCTCTTCACAATATAATCAGGGGTGTCCCCTTTTAAGGCCACATCACACTAAGCAACATCGCTAGCAACATCGCGGCTGAGGCACAACTTTTGTGACGTAACAGCGATGTTGCTAGTGATGTTGCTGTGTATGACATCCAGCAACAACCTGGCCCCTGCTGTGAGGTCGCCGGTTGTTGCTGAATGTCCTGGACCATTTTTTTTAGTTGTTGCTCTCCTCTGTGAAGCACACATCGCGGTGTGTGACAGCAAGAGAGCAACAACTGAATGTGCAGAGAGCAGGAGCCGGCTTCTGCGGACACTGGTAACTACGGTAAACACCGGGAAACCAAGAAGCCCTGTCCTTGGTTACGCAATATTTACCTTCGTTACCAGCGTCCGCCGCTCTCACACTGTCAGTGCCCACTCCCTGCACGTGTAGTAGAGTACACATCGGGTAATTAACCCAATGTGTACTGTGGCTAGGAGAGCAGGGAGCCAGCGCTAAGCGGTGTGCGCTGGTAACCAAGGTAAATATTGGGTTGGTTACCCGATATTTACCTTAGTTACCAAGCGAAGCATGCTTCCACGTCGCTGCTGGCTAGGGGCTGGTCACTGGTGAGATCTGCCTGTGTGACAGCTCACCAGCAACCCGTGTAGCGACGCTCCAGCGATCCCTGCCAGGTCAGGTTGCTGGTGGGATCGCTGCTGCATCGCTAAAGTGTGACTGTACCCTTAGTCACTGAGCACTGGATCTTATCTGGTTAATATTTGTTTAAGCTGATGCTAGGAGGAAAAGGGAGGTGTATGCCTGCAACTCTAGTTCTCTTTATGCAGTTGCTGCAGGTCTGACCCTGTTAATTTACGGGGTTCCTCTAGCCTCAGGCACCCCACAGCCCCCACCACCACCCATGCACTTAGCTGTCTGTCTCAAACAATGGTGCTGAAGGAGAGCTTTGTTCTTTGAACCTCCTCTTCTGGTATCTGCTCCTCAGTGTCACAAACAAGCTCTGCAGGACAGCGTTTCCCTGCTTCCAGTCACCAGCTCCAGGACTGGATCACATACGGTAGATAAGTCACCACAGGGGGGAGGATTGTTTGCAGTGGTGCTGCAGGTGATAAGGCCCTGTCTGCTATGGCCTCAGCAGCCGCTCACTAGCAGAAATCCCTGAGACAGTGACTCCTGGGCAGTTCAGGGAGATGAGAGGGGTCAGGAGAATGCTCTGTTTACCTCTGAGGGAGGAGGTTTGCTGGGAGCTATTGTGTGTCTGGGCAGCGCTTTCCTCCAGGCCGAGGCTTCCGCTTGTGGACTAGGCCGCAACTTCTACTCTCCACAGATAGCCCCAGGGCTTGCTGCACAGAGGGTCCCTCAATGCTGGGGTCACCGGAGGACAGGTCCCACCGCTGGGTGAGCTTTAAAATGCCTTTGGATTTTTTCACTTTTTAGCAGAGCTCTCCAGCCTCACGTCTGCTCCTTGCTCCAGTCAGGCCACGCCCCCCTCCAGATCATTATTATTGTTCAAGCCCAAAGGGCCCATAGCATGGTATTTTATAATAGAATGTGCTTCCCTTTGGAGAAGTAATTTATGGGGGTCTCCACCTTTTGCTATTGTTTCAACCAGCTCTAAACCAGCAAATCTAAGTAAGTTGCAATCCGCATTGTGCGTTTCTTTCATATGGTTTATTAATTGTGGCACCTATCCCTGAAGAAATTGAATTACGATGCTCTCTAAAGCGAACAAATAGTGGTCTAATTGTCTTTCCAATATAGTACTGTCCACATGGAGAAAAGATCACATAGACCACCATTTTTGTTTTGCATGTGACTGTGTTTTGTGGTGTGCCAAACATCACCTATTCTAAATGCCTTATCTGTAATTTGAAATCGGCAGAACGAGCAACTGCCGCATTTATGGTTTCCCACTGGTCCCATACGATGTAGCCAAGTGTTAGTGGGAAATATAGTGTCGCGGGCGGGGAGGGGACGCTGCGCTCACCCACTGCTCGGGTCCGGCGCTGCTACTGCTTGCTTGCTGGCTGCTCAGTGGCTCGAGCGGCGGGCCGGATCCCGGGGACTCGAGCGGCGCTCCTCGCCCGTGAGTGAAAAGGGGATTGGTTTTGGGGATTTATTTTCCGTGACGCCACCCACGGTTGTGGTGAGGTTGTGACACCACCGCTGCTCTGGACGGGGATCCCGGGAGCGATGACAGGGAGCAGCTTGGATGTTGGTTTCTTCCCCTCCGTGGGTAGGGGGATTGGTTGTCCCAGGGCCCGGTGAGGGAGGTATGCGTGGCAGGTGGGTTACGGGACCTGGTAAGATGCAGGGTCGCGGGGCCAGCGCGGTGCCGCACGGCACAGTAGTACTCACTCAGCCAATGATGAATGCAAAGTCCTTGGTAAAACACACGGCTGGATGGACTGGGCCCACTGACTGCTGCGGTGGTTTCTGCTCCCATAAGGTTGATGGGACCAGTCTTTCCCTGCACCTTTTAGAACGTTGTTGGTAATGATGGCTTCCCACCGGTAACCCGCTCCCCAGCTCGGATGGATGCTGAGGGAGCCCCTTTTGCCCGCAGGCTCTGGCCCTGGGAACTGTAGCCTTGGCGGTGACTGTGTTTCCCTTCACGGTTTGAGCTGTTGCCTTCTATTGGGTCTTGACTGCTGGGAAACCCTGGAGGTTCCCTTCGCTAACGGATTTGACCTTTCTAACGGCGACTCCTAGCCTGGTTGGGGTCCGTAGGCCCTGCCGAACGGTGCTGGCTTCTCTTTGTTTCCCGATCCGATACCGGCGGGCCACCGCCCGTCCCCGGTCCTTACGGTTCACTCCAATCGGCCTTTCCTGCAGACTGTCACCACCGTCTGCCAACCTTGCTGTTTGCCCGGGCCACGCACCCGGACACGGTCAGACAGTTGCTCCTTTGCTACTTCTCCAAACTACACTCCTCTCCCTTTCCCTCTCGGAACTTAACTCTAAACTGCACTGAACTTCCTCTTCCTGCCTCCAGGACTGTGAACTCCTCGGTGGGCGGAGACCAACCGCCTGGCTCCACCCCCTGGTGTGGACATCAGCCCCTGGAGGAAGGCAACAAGGATTTTGTCTGGCTTAGATGTGCCTAGCCGGGGTGTGGGGTGTGATGTTGTTGTTCCTGTGACGCCCTGGCTTGTCCAGGGCACCACAATAGCGTTTAACAGGCAGATCCCCTATATTTCTTGTGCGTCTGTATGTAATTAAAGGCTTATTTGCTATAACAGCTAATTCTTTTTCCTTTTCAATGATGTGCCAATTTTTGTTAATAGATCTAATTATTCTGTCCATTGGACCCCATTTAAAGCTGAAAACAAAATGCTCTTGATTTTTATTACAAAGTTTTTGACTACCTTTATTATCAAAAGATGTTTTTCTAGATTTTTTCTGAAGGATTTTTTCTTCAGCCAGTTTTTGTGCGCCATTTATTTCTGAGGGAGAATAACCTCGCTCTTGAAACCTCTGAGCTCATTCAGCTAATTTGGTCACATCATTGTTTGTTCTGTATACTCTTAAAAATTGGCTAAAAGGTACGGATTTTAACACGTGTGCAGGGTGTGCACTATTGTGATGCAATAACATATTGACCGCTGTGGGCTTTCTATATAGTTCCCTTGTTATTTTACCTTCACATAAAGACAACTTTACATCAAGAAATTCGATGCTCTGGTCTCCAAATAAATAAATAAAAAACATGTTATATTTGTTGAATTTAAATGAGACAAATGACTTCAGGCTATCCCCATCCCATATAATTAAAGCGTCATCCACGAAACGCAGGTATTTTTTAATATGCTTTTATATACGGATTTTTTATATCCTATATTAGATCTTCCTCTACTGTTGCCAAAAATAAATTAGCTAAAGTGCTTGCAACTGGGGTCCCCATGGCCACTCCACTACGTTGCAAATGCCAAGTATTACCAAAGTTGAAGGCATTATGGGTGAGTACCAGATGTAAAGCTTCTTCTATACATTTAATTTGAGCTGTTTTTTCCCTATTTTTACTAGTCTGTCCACTATGACCTCCACCGCTAATTGTTGTGGGATCCTAGTGAACAGACTTTCAATATCAAGGGATACTCACTTGAAAGATGGTTGCCATTCAAAATTGTCTAGATGTTGGACTAAATCGTCCGTATCTTTTACATACGATGGAATACAGATTAACAACTGGTGTAGTAGCCAATCCAAGTATTTTGATAATGGTTCTGTAAGAGAACCGATCCCCGACACGATGGGTCGACCGGGTGGTGCTGTTATAGATTTATGAATCTTAGGGACCGTATACCAGTGTGGTTCGCTAGGAAATAATGGCAACAATTTCTCTGCTCTATTTTTTGACAAAAAGCCTGAAGTCACTTGTCTATTAAAAAATCCACGTAATTTTTCTTCAAATTTTGAGGTGGGATCACTTTTTAATACCTGATGTCTGTATTACCCAGCTGTGTCTGTGCTTCAGTCAAATAATGTGTCTAGCAACACCGTAGCACCCCCTTTATCCGCTTTTCTGATGGTGAGATTTTCTAGTTGTTGGATTCTTTTCAAAGCTTTTAGCTCATTTTTAGATACATTATCTGGTAAGGTTGGATATTTTAAAGAACGCATTTCTCTCATGATAGCACAAGAACCATTCATTCACTCACCAAATAAAACTGACACTGGACACAGATATTGATTTGGTAAATATTGGCCGTGCTGCTTTATTAAGAGTAACCTAAATAAATCACCATATTCTTCAAAATTTTATAATTTACAACTCCAAAAACATACAACATTCCAAAACTAAACCAAATCCACTCAGACATCTGAGCGATTTTCCCCCTCTAATAAGCAGCACGACGGAAAAACATCACAACATTTTATTACTTTATACAACAAAAAAGAGGGAGGGAGGGTGGGGAAGATTCTTCCTTCTCATCAGCTGGAATGACCAGCTGAGGGGAAACCAGGGGTTTATATAGCTACATTTTGCCTCAGCAACATAACTATAACCAACCATAACTATCAAAATAGGCGCGCAGACAGCTGATTGGTCCCCTAACAGCTGCTCGCGTTACTAGGCAGAAAAACCCTAACACCAGAGCTGTTAACCCATTCCTTGCTAACTGTATCATGAAAACAGGCTCTGTGCCATCATGAAATCCCTAAGCTATGCGCTAAAGGGATTAAACATGATAGCACAAGAACCATTCATTCACTCACCAAATAAAACTGACACTGGACACAGATATTGATTTGGTAAATATTGGCCGTGCTGCTTTATTAAGAGTAACCTAAATAAATCACCATATTCTTCAAAATTTTATAATTTACAACTCCAAAAACATACAACATTCCAAAACTAAACCAAATCCACTCAGACATCTGAGCGATTTTCCCCCACTAGGACACTAATGACCATTAGTGACCCCCCATACCACCGCACAGCCATTTCTCCACAATACCTTGCAAACCCAAATTAAAAATATCCATACCTATATCGGACAGGTGTACTCCGTCGTCTCTATAAAACCCACATAAAAAACCTTCCAAATCAATATGACGAAATGAAAAATCTCCCGTAACTCTAAGAAATTTTTCCATCACCCGATTAACCCTTTTTCTGATTTTTTTCAAAAAACAAAAACCCAGTTGAAGTCCAAGCGATCCTAGGAATAATTTCCGAAAAAACAAAATTTGTCTCAGGCAAAAATTTTTTAATAAAAATAATATCTCGCTGCATCTGTGAAATAAGGTCCAGTGTTTTTACCTTACCAATATCGTTCCCACCTAAATGACATATAATTAAATCCGGAACGGGTGTAGAATACATCCTTCTCTTCAATTCAACGACTAACTGATCCCATTTCATTCCTCTGTGACCGAACCAATGAATAATAACATGTTCAGAGGAGAATGTCAAATTTTCACTATAAATGCGCATTGCGGCCCGCTTCTGGGCCCAATATATGTATGAATGCCCAACAATCCAAACGATCATGGGTTCTGAAAATTCAAGCAGTAATTAATTAAGTAAAAGCTCAGGACGAACATAAATCTTATATCGACCTGAATTCCATCTACCCAACTGCATTATTTTCCTTCCACTCAAACCCAATGAAGCGGCCGCAGTGGCCGCCCCAATCCGGAATGAATGAGAAGAAATTTTGCAATGACCCAAACCTAAATGAACTAAGCATTGTCTTAACAAAGAACCGAACTGAAAAATTGTAGCAGGTAAACCAGATAAATGAACAAAAAATGAACCTTGAACCGCAGGGCGCAAAGAAACCCAGCGCTGTAAATTCTGAACTGGACACACAGGGGAATCTTTTACACTGCATAGCTTAATCCAATGCCCCCTACCTTCCTGATCTGTTTTTGAAACAGCAATAAAAATTAAGCAATATGATTCAAATACTCTGATATCCTGAAACCTCAAACCACCAATTCTATTCTTACTAGGAGACATCAACTCACCGACCCTTAAAGCCGCAAAGAAAGCCAAAACAAATGCCGATCGGAATAGACTTGCTTCAAAAGCATCCTTACAAATAACCCCTAGAGCATGCCATAGCATTACTAACATATCAAAAGATATTGGACGTCTATCATCCGGACGATTATTAACCCTTTTTAAACCTTTGAGAATTTGCTTCACTGGAAAGAAAGAAGTCAAAGCCTCATTACCATATAACTTAAGAAAGAAAGAAATACCAGCCAGTGCCTTATGCAGCGCCGAATAACTAATATCATTAGCTAACTCAAATTGTATATATTCCAACGCTGTTGCAGCTTCTGCCACATAACAATCAAAACCTTGTACTCTACAAAATTCTAACCATCTCTCCCAAGCCACCACATAGGCCTTCCAAGTACCAACAGCAATCGAATTCTTGATAAAATGCGGAATTAAATCCAAAGAATGTCCCATACTTCTTCTGGACAACGCCGTCTCACGATTCCTTCCACCTGAGACGCATTTCTGTCTTCCAATAACTGCAAAAAAGAACAAGCAGATCCCAGACTGTCATACACCAAGGACGCCTTCAACCAGATGTTGAACCTAAAGCACAGTAAAACTATCCGCCTCAACACTTTCGCAGCCCAGATACATTTAGAGGATAAAGTATTAATGCAGAAAACAACCCCTTTATTAGCAAACTGAAACGCAATACGTCTATTCGCCAAATCCTCACCCCATAAAAACAAAATCACAAAGACAGAGAATAGCTCAACCACTATTTCCCTTGCGTTCAACCCTAGCTGACACCATTTTGACGGCCATGGTTCTGCACACCAGCTCCCCATATAGCTAACCAAAAACCCATAAACCCTGTCAACATCAATTTTCACCTGCAATTCCTCAGCTGAGCAAAAAACTTCCTGGAAACAAGTAATACCATTAAATTCCACCAAAAATCTACGCCATACTAACAAATCAGCTCTCATGTCCGCTGATACCCTAATGTGTGCATTAGCTGACTTCAAACCGATGATACTATCATACAACCTCCTGCAGAAAACACGACCCATAGGGATGATCCTTAAAGCAAAATTCAAGGAGCCTAACAAAGACTGCATCTCCTTCACTGTCACCTTCTTCTTAAACACAACTGACTCAACCAGCCCCTGTAATTTTGCCAATTTACTGACCGGTAACTGACACTGCATGGCTACCGAATCAATAGAAATCCCTAAAAACTCCAAACTACGACAAGGGTGAACTGTCTTATCATCAGCTATTGGAACACCGAAAAACTCCATGAATAACAAAAACCTTTCCAACAAGACAAAACAAACATCTGAACTCCCTGCACCAACAAACAAAAAATCGTCAAGATAATGCAAGATTCCGCCATTAGGCACAGAATCACGCACCACCCACTCTAAAAAAGAAGAAAAACATTCAAAATAAAAACATGACAAGGAAAAACCCATGGGTAGGCACCTATCGAAATAAAATTCACCCCTGAAACAAAAACCTAAGGAATTAAAACCGCTCGGATGAACGGGTAATAAACGAAACGCAGATTTTATGTCCGATTTTGCTAACAACGCTCCTTGTCCACACTTTCTTAAAAGATCCACCGCCATATCAAATGTAGCATAGTGAACCGAAGCCGCAGCCTTGTCCACCTCGTCATTCAAAGATTGACCTTTAGGGTAAGACAAATGATGTATTACCCTAAAGGAACCCACATCTTTTTTAGGGACAATTCCTAACGGCGATATCCGAAAGCTTGGAAACGGAGGGGCAGCAAATGGACCTGCAAGCCTACCCAGGCTAATCTCTTTTTTGATGTGATCAAACAAAAAACCATCTTGAGATCTAGCCGAAATTAAATTAGGAATAATACTACAACCTATGCCCTTAAAACTAGGGACAGGAAAACCAAATTGAAAACCCTTACTAACTATGTTGGCTTTCTCCCTGTCGGGGTAGCGTTTTAACCATGGGAGCATTCTTTCCCATATCACTGGGGTCCGAGCTTTTAAGAAAAAACTCACGAGAATTATTAGCAGGTTGCTGACTCACTTGCAAACCCCGTTTAAAACATTTGAACAGAGGGTGGGAACCCCCACACCCTGAGCATTCATGTTTAAATCTGCAATTTGTCAGCCATTTGCACGCTGATTCATTAAAGGCAAAACAAAAGCCTTTCTTGACAGGCGTATTAGCATTTTGTCTGACAAATACAGATCTCTGGGGTAACATGAGGTTAAGCCAAAGCCCAACATCCTTATTACCCCATCGCATATTAGAATGCACTGCCATCTTCTGACGAAATGATTCATCATAAGACAACCAAGCAGTACCTCCAAAATTGCGGTAAGCCTCCAGCACTGAATCCACATGCTGAAAGAGCCCACTACAATTATCCTTATCCTTTTCACCCAAAACCGCAGCATAAATCGCAAAGGCCTGCAACCAATTGTGAAACGACTTAATCACCTTCTTCTTATCATCGCTTTCACCCTTGGTGTCAAGGCCTGAGCGATACTGTTCCTTACTAGGTAATAAAGAAAACAAATCTATATACTCCTTATTCCAAATCTTTTCTTTAACACTAACTGATAGGTGAAAGCCCAAAGGAGAGGGCTGACATATAATGGCTTCCTTAAAAAATGTTTGAGGAATACCATTATATCTCGGAGCTGTACCACTAGTGTGTGCACTAACATTTGTAGAACTACCCTCTCTATGTAGTAGCTCTGACACTATAGTGCTAACTACCTCCCTCAAGGAATCCACATTGTGTAGTAACTCACTATTACAATTACTTATAAATGATTTCTCACCGCTCCTGAAGCGTTCCTCAGTAACGAGCGGCGCCTCCATCCGATCCGCAATGTCGCCCTCCGCTCCTGCCGCCTGGTCCGCCGATCCTGTTGCCTCGCCGCTCTCCGATTCCCCCGACGACCAAGCTTGCAGGACCGCCGCCGCACCATGATAGCTCTTTTGCGGTAGCGGCGGCGGCACCCTGCTACTCGGCCGCCGGTCACCGGGCGCAGCTGAAATTGAACTTCCCGCTTCCAGCTGTAAACCGGAAGCTCCGCCCACCTCAGCATCACTTCCGGTCGCGACCTCCTGACGCGGCTGATGACATCCACGCGATGTCCGGGAACGGCTTCTTCTGGCGGCGACTTTCTCCAGCTCCGACACCGCCGCTGCAGACTTCTTCGTTCCGCGACCCGAAGACCGGCCGCCCGACTTCCGACCGCCACCAGATCTTCCAGCGACCGCCGGCGGTGAGTATGTTTCTCTAAATCTTCTGCTCCTCTTCGCTCTTTGCTCTCCCTCAGCGCCGGCGACACCTGGGCTGACATCCCGCTGCTCCACCGATGATCCCGCCGCAGCTGAAACAGCGGCGGCCGCCGCACCAGCTCCGGCCAGGCACATCTTCATCCACTCCGCGCCGTCGGCTTCGCCCGCTCTTTTCAGCACTTGCTGGAGCAGCTCTTCCATCCTGAAGATTCTTCCTTCTCATCAGCTGGAATGACCAGCTGAGGGGAAACCAGGGGTTTATATAGCTACATTTTGCCTCAGCAACATAACTATAAACCAACCATAACTATCAAAATAGGCGCGCAGACAGCTGATTGGTCCCCTAACAGCTGCTCGCGTTACTAGGCAGAAAAACCCTAACACCAGAGCTGTTAACCCATTCCTTGCTAACTGTATCATGAAAACAGGCTCTGTGCCATCATGAAATCCCTAAGCTATGCGCTAAAGGGATTAAACATTACAATCTCTTGAAAGAGGTCTATATTATTACCCTGTGTTGTGGGGGAAAGAGATTTTATACCGCCTGTAAAACCAGCTGTTTTTTGTTGTGTATCACTATTTTTTTTTTATTACTGAATACAGCGCTGTCTGCAGCACATTGCCTGTAATCTGCCTGTGCAGTATATTCCTGCCGCACACTTGGCTCCGTTCTGCCCATATTTTGGGGAGAATAGATCGGGGGCTTTTGTGTCTAGAATAAAGGTTGTCATATATGTACCGTACATTATCTCTCTATAGTGCACCTCCCCTTTTCCCTGCGGGATTGTGGGTGCATACTCAACAATGCTGCTGAAGCCATGGGCCTAAGGTGCAGTGTGATTAGGTTGATGATTGTTACTGTCAGTATTTTGTATTAGTGACTGTCATCATTTTATATGAATACAGGACATTATTTTGTATTACTGTAATAAGTTTGTATACATACAGTAAATATTTTTGGGTTGTGGAACGAATTGTCTTCACTTCAATTATTTCCTATGGGAAAATTCGCTTTGATAGGAGTAACTTGGTTTAAGAGCTCCCGGAACTAATTATGCTCCTAATGCACTGTATATACAGACAGAAATACAGAAAACCCTGAGGAACTCACCGGACTGTCTCTGCCGCCTCTGCCGTTAAATCAGGATTGAAGGGAAAAAGATCACATTCACCTCTGTGCATTAAACTCCGCCCCTGCACAGTAATCTCCGCCCATGCAGTGCTTGCCCCTGTGCAGTGAACTCTTCCCCGCACAGTAATTTTCGTTTACAAGCTGCTTGCCTTTTTGCAATAAAAGCTACCCCCGCGCAGCATATTGATTACGGACCCCCTCAGCTCCAGGAATGCCATTAGCTGCTCCATCTGGGCGGGGGGGGGGGGGGAGCTGGAGTGACGCCAGCTCTTGGAATGAGATGATGCTGTAGCTTATTAGCACTTTTTTTTATTGCTCTGGGCTTCTTCTACTAAAGCTTTCCGCTCTGACTCGTTCGCATTCTTCTGGCACTTTCTCTACACGTGTCGGGGAATATATTCCTGCTCTGTGCATCAAAATTTGCAAAAATTAGACAGTAAATCCAATATGCACATAAATAAATTCTCAAAAGTATTCGGCTAAAATGTTACTTTATTGAGCAAAATTTGACATACAAAAATGCAAACATAGACAGTTTAAAACACAAATACAATCCTGCTGTTTACCAGAAGGTAGCAGGTTATTCAATCATAAACATGAACATGACCGTATATACCAACAGTGTGGCATTAAGATTGTATTTATTTATTGAAATTATAGGGTCATGTTCATAAATTTGCACTTGCAACCGAACATTTATAACTAGCTTAGGACTACATGTGGTCTAATATGGTCACATACAAGATAGCAATTTATTAAAGCACATATAGATCTTATATGGTGTATACTAGAAATACACATAGTGCTGAACTTGTGACCACAGTTTGCCGGTTTAGAACATGCAATGCTAATCTTGCTACCTTTCAGGTGTGAATAAAAGCATTTAGCATAGTGCCTAAAGACATCAATTGCATATACCAACCTACAAGCATAGAAAGTGTCCAATGAAGGGTTAATGCAACTTACACTGAGTAATCCAACCACGTCTGGTCACCTCAAAATGTGTTTCAACAATGAGATCTTCATCAGGAGGTGTGGTTAGAATGTTTAACACGTAGGTATATAAAGAACTTGTTGACCAATCATAATCGAGTGGAAAACACGTGTCTATCAAAACAGCTGTGACCGATCAAAACATTAAGATAAGTTTGGGAGTGAGTGTGACGTCAGTATACCTGGCTACTACCTCTTTGCTAGCCAATTAATAGCACTGATAAATGTTGCGCTCCACCAGCGCTAGCAAATGGAGCGCACACGTGACACACGGGGCTGTACACTGCGGTCATGTGAGCGGATGTAGCGGCGCATGCACATTGTGCCGTGCTCTGATAACAAAGGTTTTCAGGCCCAGGACCGTCGGAGAGACGTGTCTCCCGTTGCTATGCAACAGGCCAGCACATCTACCCCTGCTGCGCCGGAGCCCTGCACCTCCCGGAGGACAAACACGAGGCGATGCGCTCACAGCGAGTGTATAAAAAGGCAAATAGCTATTGAAATAAGGCATAGATTTAATAAATATGCAAAGATACAGATTGTTGTCCATTCTTTAGAGAAATAGCTTAAAATAGATATTATAAAAATACAAATACATAGTCATACATCAAATTTAGAGGACTGAATACTTGTTATAATTCTGCCGCTCCCTGTGTCTACATAGTTATACTCGACCTTTGCTTTCTGAGTATCAGACACTTTCAGTTTCATTTCTGTTTTCCTCCGTCAGCCATGGCGTCTGCTGATCTGAGTGACGAGCTGCTCTGCTCCATCTGTTTATCTATTTTTAAGGATCCTGTAACGCTGAGATGTGGACACAACTTCTGCCGGGTCTGTATTGATCGTGCGCTGGATACACAGGACGGGTCTGGAGTTTATTCCTGTCCTGAATGCAGAGAAGAGTTTCAGGAGCGGCCGGCGCTGATGAGGAACTTGTTCTTTCTGAGTAACCAGGAAACGTTCTGCGATATTATGAAGATACAAGAGATCACCGGGATCTGCTGCACTTACTGTGTGGACTCTCCTGTACCTGCTGTTAGATCCTGTCTACACTGTGAGGCTTCTCTGTGTGAGAAACATCTGAGGGCTCACAGCAAATCACCAGAACACGTCTTATCTGATCCCAGCACTTCTCTGGAGAAAAGCAAATGTTCTGTCCATAAGAAGATCCTGGTGTATTACTGCACTGAGGACGCGGCTTGTATCTGTATTTATTGTTCAGCAGGGGAACATCAGGGACATCGGGTGCAGATGCTGGATGAAGCCTATGAAAGGAAGAAAGATGAACTGTAACCTGTGTGTAACCAGCACAGAAGAGGAGCAGAATCATCCAGAAACAGCAGAGAGATTCCAGTGTAATCAGGTGATGAGCAGGAGGGGATTTACCTCAGGACGACATTACTGGGATGTGGACGGCAGTAGATCAGGGGTCTGGATGGTGGGGATGTGTTATCCCAGTATAGTCGGGAGGGGAGATCGGTCACTGATTGGAGATAATAACAAGTCCTAGAGTTTGTTGAGATATAATAATCAGTATTTTGTGATACATGATGGTAAAGTGATCCAGTTACCTAGTTCACAGACTAAAAACTCCTTAATTTAAAAATTATCAATTTTTATTAACAAAAGCATTTAAAAACACTTCCACATTATATAGAAAATATTCATTGGTGCCATACAAAGATTCCAACATATATCCCCCTTATTATTCTAGTCCTATGTGTTACCCCAATTAAGGAGCAAGAACAAATGTCAGTAAGGCGCAATATAAAAATATATCCCTAAACAGTCCAATAGTCAAGGGTCCTACAGTCAAGATCCCTAAAGGCAGCACTTTTACCCTAAATTAGTCAGTTCTGCACTGAGATATAATTCCATATATACTGCCACTTCCTATATTAGTGAGGAGGCTGTCAACCTTCTACCCCTAATCGACCCGACGCGTTTCCCCTTCAAATAGAAGGTTCTTCAGGGGTCATCAAAAAGTAGTATAGAAAAATACAATTAATTTATACATTATCCTCCAATCATACAGTGAATACAGACATAGTTTTTGTAATCTCCCCAAACAGAGTACATCAAACAAATGATCTTCAGATTGTACAAATGACTATTATAGTCTCCTCTGGTGCTGTCTTATCTTTAGTCTCCAAGAATTGCCAGGTAACACAGAGTTCCACAAAATATTAGCGTGGATATTGCCGAATAGAGAATTCCCGTTATAGAAATATTTTTCAAATTTTTGTCATCTCATTCGGGACAATGCTGTATATTCAAGATGAATGATGTCACCTGAAAAATTAAAAGAATTTTGTGTCCCAAACAGTTCATATTTTCAGGTGTAATTACCATCAGGAATCTCACAGTCAATAATCATGGCAGAAGGAGATACAGATCTCCGGAGGGTGCATAGGAGGAGAATAACACATAGAGGTCCATCAACTCAAACCCAGAAACACCTATGTGCCCATATAATCAAAAATACCTATTAAAAACATGCCCATTCATAATTCCCCTTCAGCAAGCTTTTTCCTTTTCAGTGTCCGTGTAGATAAATGGACTAGAGTCCTATGGAATATGGTGCTGCATATATCTCTAAAGTCAAAACATACCCCTCAGGTTGCAATTGGCATGTCCTGGTCCAAATAAGTTTAAAACTCTGCATGATGAAAGGTGAATGAAGAGTCCATCACAATACATTCACAGCTCTATAGTACATGTCAGCAGTTAGAATATCTCAATGAAGCCTGTTACTCACATATACCAGCATGTAGTTGGGGCTCCCTGTGCTGTTCAGAGCGTTCCCAGCCTCTGCAAAATCCACGTGGAGACAGCGTTCACTTCCTACTTCCTCCAGTTACAAGTCATATGCTCTGAAGGGGCCAATCAATGCTACCCTCCACTGGAGATCCGCCCATAAACCAGAATGACACACTCCTCGTGTTCATCTACTCGCATATTGCTGCCTCAGAGTCCATGTCACATGCTCACAGAGGACCAGTCACAGCCGTCCCAGTTGCTAATCTGTTTACATAGCAGGGTAAAAAGCACGCTGTTTCTCCTCATTGAGAAAATCGCTACAGCCTGGTTGTGTATCACACCCACCCCCAATCACATGCCATAATAGGCCAATTAGGGTGGACAGCTCTGGGAAAACTGCCCACAAATCAAACACAACACAGGTCCCGTCCATCAATGATTCCAGGACTCAGCATAGAGCAGTGATCTGGGTGAAGATTCAGGCGCAGCCAACAAGCTGTGATCACAGCGCTTCCAGTTCTATTCAGCCAGTCAGCACAAAATAAATCATCTAGACAAAATTGTTTCCTTTTATTTTGTTTTTTTTTTATAAAAATCATTACATTTAATAGTGAACCACTGGATCAAAAATTAGATATAATTGCAGAGCCATGTAATATTCACTAGATCATGAATATAACAGAGCTGTTTAATATTAACCGCTGGGCCATGCATAATATAGAGCAATCCATTCAATATTACCCGCTGGGCTTTTCAATATAGTCCGCTGGACCATACATATTCCAGAGCTATATCAGTAATATTCACTGGACCATGTAAATTGCAGAGCAGTTTATTTAATATTTCACTACTGGACCATGCGTATTGATGGCAATTTATTTAATATTATCCCCTAAAGCCATTTATTTACTATTGTCCGCTGGACCATGATTATTAAGGGTTATTCATTCAATATTGTACGCTGGACTAAGTATTAAATAAATTGTTCTTTGATATACAATCTGCTGGACCATGTATATTACAGTGAGGGGCTGCTGACTTATATTGAATATAGTTTATTTTTGAAAAAACCTAATCCTACAGAAATCCCCATAACAAAGGGGATCTTCCAAGGAAATGGACATTCAAAGATAGGGTGATGGAACATGGGAATATAACATAATCCATGGCCAAATATTCATAAACCCAAAATCCTTATGGAATAATAGGGACAGAACAGACCTGGTTTAGAACTGGGACTTTATAAAATTAACCAGGCTAACGGGGAGGCCCAAAGTGGTCTCAAGCAGGAAATTACAAAAAACATCCAAAGTTGAGTTGTTCATTTAACCCGTTTGGGTTTACAGTTTTTAGTCTGTGAATCCACCTTGCCTCCGTCTGTAATAGTAAGCGATCCCAATCACCGCCTCTCATCCTCTGATCGACTACTTCGATCATATGAAACTTGCAAGCTCTATTATCGCCTTCATGAAACGTCCTTACATGGCGTGAGATGGGAGTGTCCCTCTCATTCCTAATATCTCCTAAGTGCTCCCCTATTCTTTTCCTGAACTCCCTTTTTGTTTTCCCTATATATTCTATATTACAAGAACAAACAAATCTATAAATGACCCCTACTGTTTTGCAGTTTGCAAAATGCCTGATGTCATAAACGTGTCCTGTCACTGAGCTCATAAAGCTTCTACCCAATTGTATGAAGGCGCAAAAAGAACATTTCCCGCACCTAAAGCTACCTTTTGCTCCTGTTCTCCAGCCATGTCGTGTTCTTAACTGCCCCAAACTCGCTGTGTATGAGTTGATCCTTTAAGGACCTCCCTTTCTTGTATGTTATTGCTGGAGTTGCTGGAATAATGTCATGTACTATTGGGTCTGCCGTAAGTATTCCCTAATGTTTTATTAAAATCTTGCGCACTTCCTCTGCCCGATTATCAAATCTACCTATTATCCGTGTGATCCCCTCCTCCTCTCTTTTCCTGACATTCAAGAGTGTTTCCCTAGATTTTAATTCTGCAGACTTGAATGCTTCACTTAGGATATCCCTGGGGTAACCTCGTGCTGAGAATCTATCCCTCAATTCCGAGGCTTGTTTATAGAACGTCATATCTTGTGAACAATTTCTGCGAACTCTCAGGTATTGTCCTCTGGGTATACCTCGTTTCAGGTTAAAGGGATGGTGGCTATCCCAGTGTAGGAGGCTATTAGATGCTGTAGGTTTACGAAATATGCTTGTCTGTAGTTGTCCTATATCATCTTTAGTTATAGTAAGATCCAAAAAATGTATACTCTTTCTATTATATTCCGATGTGAACCTTAAATCTTAATCATTACAGTTAATCTCTAACACAAACCTACAAAAGGAGTCCTCATCACCTGACCAGAATACCAGGATGTCATCGATAAAACGATACCAAGATATGATGTTATCATTCCACCACAGTTGTTCCTCTCCTCCAAAGATGACGGTATCCTCCCACCAGCCCAGGAAAAGGTTGGCGTATGTGGGGGCCACTGGGGTCCCCATAGCCGTACCCCTGGTCTTGTGGTGGTGGTACCGCCCCTCAAACATGAAATAGTTATGCGTCAAGATAAATTTCAGAAGGGAAAGTATAAAATCATTATGTGGTTTGAACTGTATACCCCTCGAGTTCAAAAAGTGTTCCACAGCAATCTGACCCCAGTTGTGGTGTATCGAACTGTAGAGCGCTTCTACATCGATAGATGCTAATAGTACTCAATCTCCTAAGGTAACCCCATCTCTTTCCAAGCAGATCCATGGTGTCTCTTAGGTAAGAGGGAAGGGAGAGGACGAAATTGCGCAAGACTTTATCCACATAAATACTACTGTTCTGGGATAGAGAATCTACCCCAGATACTATTGGACGCCCCTTAAGTGGGTCCATCCCTTTGTGTACTTTAGGTAGACAGTAGAACACTGGCACAACTGGATGTAAGGTACTCATAAAATCATTCTCATTCTTGGATATAAGCTTATTATCCAAGGCATGCTTCAGGATAACATCTAGATCTTTTTTAAAAATTCTTGTTGGATCATTGGGAAGGATCACATATGTCTTTTTGTCACTTAGTAGATCAGTGCACATTTTCTTATAGATATCGTGACTTAGGATAACTAGGTTGCCACCCTTATCTGATGGTTTCAGGATGAGATTTTTATTCTGCGAAAGGTTCTCCAAAACCCTCCTTTCCTCAAATGTCAGATTATCATGTCGTTTATTTATGGGGTTTACTTTCTCTAGATCTTTTGTGACTAACTCTAAAAATATATCAACACTAGAGGTATCTGTTAAAGGTGGCATCCGTGTACTCCTAGGCCTCAATTCAGTAAAGGGTCCTTCTCCACTTGGTTTTGTATTTTCTTCTAAAAGGTCATTCAGAACCCTCAAACTGGGGAGGTCCTCCTCTGATATTCCCAGGGCTTCACATTCTTTCCTATCATGTAACCTAAAAAAAAGTTTCCATTTAATTTTTCTGCAAAATAAATTGATATCCTTGGTCCATTCAAAACTATCATATCTATTTGTTGGAACAAAGGATAACCCTTTATTTAGAACAGTAGTCTCTAATGATGTAAAATGATGAGAGGTCAGGTTAATAATCTTACTATCCCTAATCATTTCCTCACTCGCTGTGTGGGACGATTTCTCAGATCGTACTCGTACGGGGGTCTTCCCTGTTCCAAAAAAGAGGGAGTATTGTATGAGAATGATGAGGATGCTCCAGAATTCCATTATTTTTGTCCTTTCCCCCATTTTCCTTTCCCTTGTCTTTGTTTTCTAGGTTCAAAGGCAATAGAGTTAGGGGAATTAGTATACGTCGTATTCCTATTCCCAACTATAGAGGGGTTTCTATCAGTCTGACGTGTCAATGTCTGAGGAAGAGGCCTCAGTAAGCACCTCTTTGCTGTTCTCACCCAAAAATGGGTAGGCTCTTTTTTCCCTAAAATCACTGAAATCCCTGCTAAACTGTTTTTGTTTTCTCTCCCTCAGAGAAGATTGAAATTTCTCAATAGTAAATTGTAGGGTGGCTTCCTTTCTATTAAAATCAGGGTCGTAACTGATCCAGTTACCTAACAAGATCTCCAGTGATAGTCAGGATCTGTCTGGATTATGGGGCCGGGCAGTTGTCCTTTTATGAGCTGTGTGACCCCATCAGACACTTACGCACCTTCACTGAAGCCTTCTCCGAGCCCCTTCATGCTGTATTATGTGTAAGTGATGGTTCTATAAAGATATTAGGGGGAAGCAGCAGCAGGAAGAATCCATCATAATATAAGAAACTGGTGATAAAGAATATAACAGTGAAATGATGTTACTGTTGCTGATAATCTGATGCTAATATTATATCCTCCTGATCATATATCTATACGCTGCTTATAATTCCCTCTCAGTTACTAGAAGACATTTTTATACATTTTGTTCTCTTCTTCTACAATGGAATCTCTGATAATATTTTCTTCAGTTTTCCTCTATAAATGAGGCGACTAGTAAAGGTCCGATCGGCTTTTCTTGTCATCTTTGGAAATTGTTGAGCAATTTATTACAATAGTACAGATAAGAAAAATCAACAATAAGGTGCAGTGCAGCAAAATTTGCAAGAATTAGACAGTAAATCCAATATCCATTGTACAATTGCAATGAGAAATATTCTAGAAATGTGTAACATAAGAAATATCACATTGTGAGGGGGAAAAAAACAGGGATTGCAAAAAGTTCACAAGAATGCACGATATTAACAAAAGAAATTCTTTCAACTGCAAGAAAATTTTTATATATATAATATATATATACACACATCATGCTAATAAAGGGAAGTAATGATTAGAGTTGAGCGCGGTTCGTGGTTCTCCAGTTCTAGGCTCGAGTGATTTTGGGGCCTGTTCTAGATCGAACTAGAACTCGAGCTTTTTGCAAAAGCTCGATAGTTCTAGAAACGTTCGAGAACGGTTCTAGCAGCAAAAAACCAGCTAAATCATAGCTTGGTTTCTGCTGTAATAGTGTAAGTCACTCTGTGAATCAAACTATTATCACATTTCAGTGTATAGTGTGCGTGAACAGCGCCTTCAGATCACTGCTGTTTCTATAATGGCGATCGCCATTTTTTTTTTTTTTTTTTCTTGTCTTCCTTCCCTAAGCGCGCGCGTCTTGTGGGGCGGGCCAGCATGTCAGCCAATCCCAGACACACACACACAGCTAAGTGGACTTTGAGCCAGAGAAGCAACGGCATGTGTGATAGGATGTCCATGTCACATGTCCCTGCATTATAAAAACGGACATTTTCTTCCAGGACGCCATTATCTGCCTTCTGCGTCTTTGGTGTCAGACATCACTGTCGCAGCTCCGTCCTCCTGAGTCCTATCGCCGATACAGCTGTATGCGCTGCATACACAGCGTTAGACAGCTTAGGGAGAGCACTTTATAGCAGTCCTTTTAAGGGCTCAAACCGGCAGGGTCAGAGAGCCATAGGTGATAGGTCCTGAAAACAGCCACAGCGTCTGTGTAGCCAAGGTCAGGGATTTCCTCCCTGCATTTCACCATTAGGAGGGAATAGAAAGGCAGGCTTCCATTCCTCTACCCAGAGCACCACAATCCTGCCACTGTACCCTCTTGTCCTCTGCACACTCCAACTCATTATAACTAAGCCATTACACTAGCAAACACTCAGTGTACCTAGTGGCATCCTATACGTGGCTATTGGACTTTGCTATAGTCCCACTAGTGCAAAGACATTTGCAGAGCGCGTCTGCCTGCATTGCACACTCCAAATCATTATAACTAAGCCATTACACTAGCAAACACTCAGTGTACCTAGTGGCATCCTATACGTGGCTATTGGACTTTGCTATAGTCCCACTAGTGCAAAGACATTTGCAGCACCTCTGCCTGCATTGCACACTCCAACTCATTATAACTAAGCCATTATACTAGCAATTTTTGCTGCCAGTTTAAGGCCTGTAGTTGCATTGTCAGGGATATTTATTCTTTATTATTCTGCTGTTAATAAAGCTAGACCACCGCTGCAATCTACACCACCTCTCAATTTTTACTACCACATTTTCAGTCCACAATCTTGTCGCAATCAACATGAGTGGCAAAATGACAGATGCTGGTGGAAAGGGGAAGAGGCGTGGTGTAAAAGGCAAAAAAGGTTTTGTCCGTGGGGAAGGTGGCAAAGCTCCATTATCATCTGCTGAAGATAGACCCTCTACCAGCAAAAGTAAGATGTCTACTACTTACCATGGACAATCCGATGTGCTCCCTTTTTTACGGACACTAACAACAGGAAGAAAGGTAGATGATGGGCAAAAAAGGAAAATGCTTGAATGGATCTCAAGTGGTCCAACAAGTGCCCTCTCAGCCACTTCAAGTACCGCATCCAAAAAACACCAGTCCTCAGAGTTGTCATCCCAATCACACTTGATTTCTCCCAGCTCTGAAGTCTCCATCAGCCCTGCACAGTATGGTGGAACTGAGATGGCTGAGTCTGCAGAGCTGTTCAGTCACACTATAGCCTGGGAATCAGAGGTCTGCTCCCAAGCTACAGTGAGTACAGAACAGGAAATGGTCTGCAGTGATGCCCAGAACCTTTGTGACTCAGATTCAGGCCGTGAGGAACAAGTTTCTGAGCATAATGTTGACCCTTTGTCACAAACTGTAACACCTGTGGTTATAGACAATGAGGAACATTCTGATGAAGATGAGACGCAGATACCCGATTGGGATGACAACTTAAATATTCGGTCAGGGCAAGAAGAGGCTCGGTCAGAGGGGGAGGGGAGTGCAAACACAACAATTGATGATGAAGTTCTAGATCCCACCTACTGTCAACCCCCAGTCAGGCACTCGAGGAGGTCAACAGAGGCGGTGGAGGAGGATGCAACCGACGACGAAGTTACCTTGCGCCTTCCTGGACAGTCGGAGCACTGGTAGCACGTCTACAACTGCATCCTCAGCCACCACTCTGCCTCTGAGCATTATTCGGGGTGGATCAACAGGTCGCATGGCCTCTAAGCCTTGCCTAGCCTGGTCCTTTTTTGACATAGAAAAAGATCGCCCAAATTATGTGATATGTAAAATTTGTCATGGTTCTCTTAGTAGAGGTCAAAACCTCAGCAGTTTGACAACTTCTTCCATGAATCGTCACATGAATAAATATCATATGGCCCGGTGGGAAGCTCACCGTGCTGCAATGCAGCCTAGCGGAGCAAACCATCCACCGCCTGCCCCTTCCAGTGCATCCGCGCGCTCGTCATCTTCTAGGACTGTTGAGACAGCTGTCACACCTGTTTTTCCACCCACAACTTCCACCACTGTAACCGCAACAGGCAGTTTGCTTGGTAGGTCGTCAGTTGTTTTGGAAGGGGAAACAAGTGAGTGTGTACAGCTCTCTCAGACATCGATAGCACCAACGTTGGATGAAGGCAACATCATGTCTCCGCCTGCACTTTCCTCACAAACCTGCATTTTTCCAGGGACACCCTACTCAACACCGTCTACACACAGCAGCCAGATCTCTGTCCCTCAGATGTGGTCAAATAAAAGGCCACTTCCTCCGAGCCATGACAAAGCTAAGAGGTTGACTCTATCCCTCTGTAAGCTGTTGGCTACCGAAATGCTGCCTTTCCGCCTAGTGGACACACAGGATTTTAGAGACCTTATGTCTGTCGCTGTGCCCCAGTACCAGATGCCTAGTCGCCACTACTTCTCTAAGAAAGGTGTGCCCGCGCTACACCAGCATGTCGCACACAACATCACCGCTTCCTTGAGAAACTCTGTGTGCATTTCACCACCGATACTTGGACCAGTAAGCATGGACAGGGACGTTACATGTCGCTGACTGGGCACTGGGTAACTATGGTGATAGATGGTGAAGGGTCTGCTGCACAAGTCTTGCCGTCCCCACGACTTGTGTGTCAATCCTCTGTCTGTCCAAGTTCCGCCACTGCTTCTGCATCCTCCACCTCATCTGGGTCCTCCACCTCCGACCCAAGCCTGCCTGGTCAGGCCACCAGCATTCTCACTGCGCAGAAGGAATCACGCACGCCTCATTACTATGCTGGCAGCAGAGCGCAACGGCATCAGGCGGTCTTTAGCTTGACATGTCTTGGGAATAAGAGTCACACAGCTGAGGAGTTTGTGGTCAGCTCTGCGGTCCGAGTTTAATAAATGGTTGTCTCCACTCAACCTGCAGCCTGGTAAGGCCGTATGCGACAATGCTGCAAACCTGGGTGCGGCCCTTCGCCTGGGCAAGGTGACACACGTACCTTGTATGGCTCACGTGTTGAACCTTGTCGTCCAGCAATTTTTAACACACTATCCCGGCCTAGATGGCCTTCTGAACAGGGCACGAAAACTGTCTGCTCACTTCCGGCGTTCAAGCGCCGCAGCAGAGCGACTTGCATCGCTCCAGAAGTCTTTCGGCCTGCCGGTTCATCGCCTGAAATGCGATGTGGCGACACGCTGGAATTCAACTCTCCACATGTTACAGCGACTGTGGCAGCACCGCAGAGCCCTGGTGCAATACGTCATGACGTGTAGCCTGGGCCAACGAGATGCAGAGGTGGGGCAGATCACCCTGATGGAGTGGTCTCAGATCAAGGACCTATGCACCCTTCTGCACAGTTTCGACATGGCGACGAATGTTTAGCGCTGACAATGCCATTATCAGCATGACGATTCCAGTCATTTACATGCTGGAGCACACGCTAAACACTATTCGGAGTCAGGGGGTGGGACAACATGAAGGGGAGGAACTACAGGAGGATTCATATGCGCAAGGGACAACAACATCACCAAGGTCCAGACGTTCATCATCACCAACGCAGCAGGCATGGGACCATGGGGGACAGGGATCGACAAGGGCGCATAGTAGCAGGCGAAATGTTGAGCAAGGTGCAGGAGAACATGAAGAAATGGAGGACGAACTGTCCATGGACATGGAAGACTCAGCGGATGAGGGAGACCTTGGTCAAATTTCAGTTGAAAGAGGTTGGGGGGAGATGTCAGAGGAAGAAAGAACGGTTAGCACCTCTATGCCACAAACACCGCGTGGACTTGGTCCGCATGGCTGCGCAAGACACATGAGTGCCTTTTTGTTGCACTACCTCCAACATGACAGTCGTATTGTCAAAATTAGAAGTGATGATGACTACTGGATTGCCACACTATTAGATCCGCGGTACAAGTTCAAATTTTGTGACATAATTCCAGCCATAGAAAGGGACGCACGTATGCAGGAGTATCAGCAGAAGCTGTTACTCGATCTTAGCTCGGCTTTTCCACCAAACAACCGTGCAGGTGCAGGGAGGGAATCTCCCAGTTGTAACTTGACAAACATGGGACGGTCTCGTCATCTTCAACAGTCTACCCGTACCAGTAGGACCGTATCTGGTGCTGGTAACAGCAATTTTATGGAATCTTTTCATAATTTTTTTAGACCATCTTTTGCAAGGCCACCAGAGACAACAAGTCTGACACATACTCAACGGCTGGAGAGGATGATACAGGAGTATCTCCAAATGAACATCGATGCCATGACTGTGCAACTGGAGCCTTGCTCCTTTTGGGCTTCAAACCTAGAAAAATGGCCAGAGCTCTCAACTTACGCCTTGGAGATTTTGTCGTGTCCAGCTGCCAGCGTTGTCTCTGAACGTGTCTTCAGTGCTGCTGGGTGTGTGCTGACAGATAAGCGCACGCGTCTGTCCAGTGACAATGTGGACAGACTGACGTTCATCAAAATGAACAAGTCATGGATCCAGAAGGAATTTACAACCCCTGTGTCATCCTGGGGAGAGTAAATGCTTGTGGATTTAGAATGTGCTTGATGCAAATCTAGCTGTGAAGTGTACAACTATGGCACAAGTGCTGCCACTGAATGGGTGGGTGTGTGTGGGGCACAATTTTTGGAAAAAAGGGAGACTCCGCTTGGAGTAACCCTTGCTTACATTGTTTTTAAAAGAGGCCAAGATGAACAAGTCATGGTTCAGCAAAGACTTTATCTACCTACCCCGGTGTCATGCTGGGGACGGTTAATTATGGCGTATTTTGGAATGTGCTTGATGCAAATCAAAACATCCTGTTTGCAACTAGGGCCCAAGTGCTGCCACTGATGGGGTGGGTGTCTGTGTGGCCCAATTTTTGGAAAAAAAGGGAGACTCCGCTTGGAGTCACCTTGCGGTGTTTTACATGACTTCAGAAGGGCGTGCCATGCCTATATCTGTGTGTCCTCCTCTTTTTCCTTGTCCAGCTGTTTTTTGTTTTCGCATGAGTATATGTCCTTGTCACTTTCCCATGTGTTTGTGTTGTGTTGTGAGTTGTTTGTCACCTTTTGGACACCTTTTGAGGGTGTTTTCTAGGTGTTTTTCTGTGTTTGTGATTGCCTGCCATTGTTTCCTATTGGCTCGAGTTCGGTTCGTCGAACGTTCGACGAGCCGAACTCGAACGGGACCTCCGTTCGGCGAACCGACCTCGAGCCGAACCGGGACCGGTTCGCTCATCTCTAGTAATGATATAGATAACATGTGGGAGAAGGCATAAATATATATGAACAAACCTCAATGGGTTGTGGGATAACATGTATCACATGAAGCGATCTGTTGTGCTTGTCTAATGTTCAACACTCATAAAGAGCCTGGGATCAAAAAGGATAATAAAAATAAGAAACATACATAAGGTCAAGATCTTATGGATATACATTTATGTGACTATAGAGGGATTCTTTGAACAAACTGTACATCAGTAAACGTTGGGTACATATATCTTGGCACCCTCATACTAATGTTCATGTGAGCAAACACCTGAAATAGGACAAGAATGTATGTCCATTAAACAGGAGGACTATTATGTTAGAAATTGTGAAGAATATACAAAAAAATGAAATATTGCTTACCCTGTGGGTGAAAATGGTAAGTTATAACCTTTTGGTGCAGTCTACGTGACCTAAGTATATGATAAATAAGAGGTCAAGGGACAAAAAGCTGTCTCTAACAACACGTGCTCATTGCCATGTCCATACCTGCATAGGTGGTCCACGTGGTGTGGGTGTCTGGAGGTGCCCGGGAGTGACAGGTAATGTGTCCTGTGCAGCGTTTAAATAGTGCCTGAAAGGCATGCCTAACATGACTGTTTCCTGGTTGTAATACGCAAGGTGGTGAGGCCTGGAGCGCATCACGTGCATGCGCCGCCTGAGACACGAGCGGCGCATGCGCAGAAGGCAGCATCCACGCCTCGATAGGGGAGGTGATAACACAGCGTGTGACGCTGCTTGCGCATATGCCACCTGGCCCCAGGCAGCGCACGTGCAGCAGGCATCACATAACTGCGCATTGTGGAGGGAAAAAGTATTGTGGTGACGGGCGGAACGCATCCCGCGCATGCGCCTTTCGATGGTCCAAGCGGCGCATGCGCAGAAAGCAAACACCCCCCCCGTGCAAGTCGGCATAGTGATGCATAGTGTAGGTAACCAGGTGTGAGGGAGAACAAAATACAGTGAGTTAATAAGATCCTGTGGTGCCGGTGCCAGTTTGTCATCCAGGGCAGGTGTACGACCATGGGTTTGTGAATCTCTTAGGTGCCAGGCAGTGAGATTCAAGGTCAGATGGGTAGAGAAGCCTAGGGAAAAAAAGAGAAAATATTAAAATGTAAGAATTATATCACTAAACTATAATAATTTTTAGATATATACATTTTTTTTAGATATATAAAATTCATTTGGTAATATAGCGACTTTACATTAGTGGTATGAGACAACAGCTTGTCACTGAAGATGTCATAGATCCTGTGGTAATAAGGATAAGAGGTAGCAAATAATAATTATGATAGGGGTTTCAAGGGAAAACCTCGTATTCCCTGTTTAGGCCCCTTGGTTCAAGGGTCTTAAGGGTATGGATCCAGTAAGACTCCCTTTACTTGAGCTTCTGGATCCTATTGCCACCCCGTCTTATAGGAGGTACATGTTCTATAACCTGATGTCTTAGTTGTGCTATGGTGTGATTTTGGGTAATGAAATGATGGGGGATGGGAAGTAACGTTTGCTTGCAGCGGATGGTGGACTTGTGCTTGCTGATACGGTCTTGGATATGCTGGGTAGTGTCCCCAAAATATCCAAGACCGCAAGGGCATTTGACCAAATATATGACAAATGTGGAATCACAGGTGAAGAATTCATGTATGGGGAAAAATTTTCCGGAGAGGGGGTGGGTAAACGAGTCCCCACGGGTGAAATTATTACATTGTAAGCACCGCAAACAGGGAAAATGACCCTTTCTTGGGGTGCCAAGAAACGTCTGGCGTGGGAGACTTTTTCCTGAGCCTACATCTGCTCGTACAAGATTCTTTCAGGTTTTTAGGTGTTTTGTTGCAGAATAGTGGGGGTACAGAGAATTCTTGTATGGAGGGATAAGCTGCTTTCAGTAAGGGCCAATGCTTAAAGATAATAATCTTAAGGGGCGAAAAAGGATGATATGTATAGACGCAACTAATTCTTGGGACCTCCTTTCTCCTTACCCGTGAGTTACGAGATGTACAGTTACCAGCTACATCGATGGGATACCCTCTGGAAATTTCTGGCTCATCTCCTGTGTACTTACTCTACGCTGTACTGGATCCGACACAATCCTGTGTACCCTCATGTGTTCGGAGATCGGTAATGATCTTAGTATGTGACAGGTGACAGCTTGAATAATGTAACAGATTAATTTTGTCCGTGGGCTTAACGTAAAGATCCGTGCTAAGAAGGCCCTCAGGAGATATTTGCACCAATGTGTCCAGAAAATTGATGCTCTGTGTGTCCGAGTGCATCGTAAATGTTAGACCCGGTCTAATGTTGTTTAAATCATGGAAGAACTGGGTTAAGGATTCAAGATTGCCACGCCAAAATATGAAAACATCATCGATGTATCTCTTCCACGTGATGGCATATTGAATCCATAGTGCATGGCAAAATACATGGGTTTCTTCAAAGTGTGCCGTATACGCGTTGGCGTAAGGTGGCGCTAAATTAGATCCCATTGCGGTACCCCTCCTTTGAAGGAAGAATTGGTCCTGAAACAGGAAGAAGTTGTTCTCGAGTAGTAGCTGAAGTAAATCAATACAGAGTTTTGTGATGGGGAGTAGGAACTGTATTTTCTGAGGAGCCAGTCTGCCGCCAATAGACCATCGTGGTGCTCTATACTGGTGTACAGGCTGTTCTAAACCTCTAAACCTTCTAAACCTAAAACAACTCTAGACTAATAGAATACTATGCCAATAATTATATTCTATATAGAAGGATTCAATTAAAACTATAGAGCAAATATGTAAGTGATGTATCAGGTTATACTTTGCTGAAAATCGTTCCAAAGATTCCATTGCTTATAATACTTGTGGGGGGGGGGGGGGATTGTTTAGCGTTGCGTGATATTTTATTTTTCAAACTCATTATGTTGGGCTATTGAATGAATTTGGGAAATGTTTGGAGGGAGGGGATTATTCCATTGGGCTGCAATTCATGATTTAGTGGTAAGGAGAATATGAATAAGAGAATGAAAGGATGGATCTAATAGGTCTAAATCTAATGAAAGGAGGGCCAATTGGGGAGTCAAAACTATATTGGAATTAGTAATTCTATTAGACTAGGAACTTCCTTCCATAAGATTTTTAATATTGGATAGTCCCAAAAAAACCGCCTCCGCAATTCCTCCAGCATAATGAATAGAGTTGAGCGCGGTTCGTGGTTCGTGGTTCTCCAGTTCTAGGCTCGAGTGATTTTTGGGCTGTTCGAGATCGAACTAGAACTCGAGCTTTTTGCTAAAAGCTCGATAGTTCTAGATACGTTCGAGAACGGTTCTAGCAGCAAAAAGCAGGGCTTTTTACAGCTACAGTGAGCAGGAGCCATCGCTGGCAGCCTGCCACAAGCTGGTAACCAAGATAAACATCGGGTATCCAAGCAAAGCGCTTTGGTTAGTAACCCGATGTTTATCTTAGTTACGTGCAGGAAGCCCACACTTTCCCGCTCAGCTCGCTCCACCCCCTCCTGCCCGCGGCATGTACACATACATACACATACACAAACACACACACACACACATCCCCCCCCCCCGCCCGCCCGCTCGCTCGCTCGCTCGCTCGGCTTACCTGCGGTGATGAAGTCCCGCCATCCCGACCTCAGCGCTGTCACTGTCCTCCATGGCCGCCGCTTGTCACATCACCTATCGCTTCCGACCCGAGACTGACACTGGCGGTGACGTCACGGACCTCTCGCGATACTTGATGTGAAGGCGCCGGTCATTGACCTCAGTGACAGGGGCTGTCAGTGTGCTGGAGATCAGCGCAGGTAATGTACCTCACTGACAGCAGCACTTGTCACCCCCCTGCAGTGACCTGGGCTGACCCATTGATGTTAGCTCAGGTCACTGCACTGCTCTCCCAGCCAATGGGGAACATCCTGCTCTTCATTGACTGGGACAGTGTGCATCGTCATGGCAACCCCTTGGATTACACCAGACCTGGATTTGTTTTTCAATCTAATAAATTGGTTAAAGAGGGAATGTTTTGGGGAGTGTTTTTTCAAATAAAAATGTGTTTGGTCGTGTATTTTTTTTTATTACTGACTGGGTTGGTGATGTCGGGTATCTGATAGACGCCTGACCTCACCAACCCCAGGGCTTGATGCCAGGTGACATTACACATCTGGTATTAACCCCAAATATTACCCCGTTTGCCACCGCACCAGGGCGCGGGATGAGCTGGGGCGAAGCACCAGGATTGGCGCATCTAATGGATGCGCCACTTCTGGGGCGGCTGCGGCCTGCTATTTTTAGGCTGGGGAGATTCCAATAACCATGGACCTCCCTAGTCTGAGAATATCAGGCCCCAGCTGTCTGCTTTACCTTGGCTGGTGATCCAATTTTGGGGGACCCCTACGTGTTTTTTTTTTTTAATTATTTATTTAATTTAAAATAACAGCGTGGGGTGCCCTCAGTTTTGGATTACCAGCCAAGGTGAGGTTGCCAGCTGTGGTCTGCAGGCTGCAGCCGTCTGCTTTACCCTAGCTGGCTACAAAACTAGGGGGAACCCTATGTCATTTTTTTTTCATTTTTTTGGCTAAATACAAAGCTAAGCACCCCTTAGTGCCACATGAAAGGTACCAAAGGGTGTTCCACTTTTTCTCCATTTTTTTCTCCACTTTTTCTCCACTTTTTCTCCACTTTTTCTCCATTTTTTTCTCCACTTATTCTCCTCTTATTCTCCACTTTTTCTCCACTTTTTCTCCACTTTTTCTCCTCTTATTCTCCACTTTTTCTCCACTTTTTCTCCTCTTATGCTCCACTTTTTCCTCCACTTTTTCCTCCACTTTTTCCTCCACTTTTTTCTCCACTTTTTCTCCACTTTTTTCTCCACTTTTTTCTCCACTTTTTTCTCCACTTTTTTCTCCACTTTTTTCTCCACTTTTTTCTCCACTTTTTTCTCCACTTTTTTCTCCACTTTTTTCTCCACTTTTTCTCCACTTTTTCTCCACTTTTTCTCCACTTTTTCTCCACTTTTTTCTCCACTTTTTTCTCCACTTTTTCTCCTCTTAATCTCCACTTTTTCTCCACTTTTTCTCCACTTTTTCTCCACTTTTTTCTCCACTTTTTTCTCCTCTTATGCTCCACTTTTTCTCCACTTTTTCTCCACTTTTTCTCCACTTTTTCTCCTCTTATGCTCCACTTTTTCTCCACTTTTTCTCCACTTTTTCTCCTCTTATGCTCCACTTTTTCTCCACTTTTTCTCCACTTTTTTCTCCTCTTATGCTCCACTTTTTCTCCTCTTATGCTCCACTTTTTCTCCACTTTTTCTCCACTTTTTCTCCTCTTATGCTCCACTTTTTCTCCACTTTTTCTCCACTTTTTCTCCTCTTATGCTCCACTTTTTCTCCACTTTTTCTCCACTTTTTTCTCCTCTTATGCTCCACTTTTTCTCCACTTTTTCTCCACTTTTTCTCCACTTTTTCTCCACTTTTTCTCCACTTTTTCTCCACTTTTTTCTCCACTTTTTTCTCCACTTTTTTCTCCACTTTTTTCTCCACCTTTTCTCCTCTTATGTTCCACTTTTTCTCCACTTTTTCTCCACTTTTTCTCCTCTTATGCTCCACTTTTTCTCCACTTTTTCTCCACTTTTTCTCCTCTTATGCTCCACTTTTTCTCCACTTTTTCTCCACTTTTTTCTCCTCTTATGCTCCACTTTTTCTCCTCTTATGCTCCACTTTTTCTCCACTTTTTCTCCACTTTTTCTCCTCTTATGCTCCACTTTTTCTCCACTTTTTCTCCACTTTTTCTCCTCTTATGCTCCACTTTTTCTCCACTTTTTCTCCACTTTTTTCTCCTCTTATGCTCCACTTTTTCTCCACTTTTTCTCCACTTTTTCTCCACTTTTTCTCCACTTTTTCTCCACTTTTTTCTCCACTTTTTTCTCCACTTTTTTCTCCACTTTTTTCTCCACTTTTTTCTCCACTTTTTTCTCCACTTTTTTCTCCACCTTTTCTCCTCTTATGTTCCACTTTTTCTCCACTTTTTCTCCACTTTTTCTCCACTTTTTCTCCACTTTTTTCTCCACTTTTTTCTCCACTTTTTTCTCCACTTTTTTCTCCACTTTTTTCTCCACTTTTTTCTCCACTTTTTTCTCCACTTTTTTCTCCACTTTTTTCTCCACCTTTTCTCCTCTTATGTTCCACTTTTTCTCCACTTTTTCTCCACTTTTTCTCCACTTTTTCTCCACTTTTTCTCCACTTTTTCTCCACTTTTTTCTCCACTTTTTTCTCCACTTTTTTCTCCACTTTTTTCTCCACTTTTTTCTCCACTTTTTTCTCCACTTTTTTCTCCACTTTTTTCTCCACCTTTTCTCCTCTTATGTTCCACTTATTCTCCACTTTTTCTCCACTTTTTCTCTACTTTTTCTATGGTCGGTCTACCCATTAGCTCTGCCATGCATAGTGTAGCTCTACACCTACTGCACATGTTACTTTATGATTGACATCTCTTTCGTACCAGAGCTGTCTAAGTCTACTCTGACCCCATATTTGTCATTACTGTATTGTCCTTGTACTGTATTATGACATTTGTATCATGTGTTTCATTTCTTGCTGTGTTGCAATTTTTTTGCTGCATCCCAATTGTACCTCTACATTGTTCGAGTTTATGTTATTGTTCTCTCACTCTTATGTGATACTGATTATTGTCATTTTTCATGATTACATGCAGATAAGTCCAATCTGACGAAGGCTCAGGCCGAAACGTCATTTGTAACTTGTTTTGGACAAAAACATATATGCTTATGAAAAAAAATTTTTCTTAATACGGACCAATAAAGAGTGATTTTGCATTACTATCCGTTGTGACTTACTGACTTAGTCTGGGAGATATAGAGTGCCGAGGTTACTCACTAATTTTATCTATTATTACCTCTGAGCACCTATATACCAGTGAGCAGAGCTTCCTCTACAGTAGTTCTCCTGATTAGGCATGCCCTTACCTCATGAGCAGGGCATTGCAGCTTTGGTAGCAACCATTACGACATGGACTCTGCTGCTGTGGACCCGGGGAGAGTGAGTGCAGATTCATTGCACCCACACTCCTCACATGAAGGGTCCGCACTCCTAGAAAATGGGGGATACGTTCCCTGAGTGTCTCCCCCCCCATATTCTAGACGGTCCAGAGTCGTCGTGGGACCCCTTTATTTTTTTTCTTACAATAAATTGGTGAAAGAGGAAATGTTTTGGGGACTGTTTTTTCAAATTTCTTTTGTCGATTTTTTGTTTTTGTTAGTACTGACAGTTTATGATGTTGGGTATCTAATAGACGCCATGACATCACAAACTGCTGGGCTTGATCTCAGGTGACTTTACAGCTAGTATCAACCCGATTTATTACCCCGTTTGCCACTGCACCAGGGCACGGGATGAGCTGGGGTGAAGCGCCAGGATTGGCGCATCTAGTGGATGCGCCACGTCTGGGGTGCCTGCGGCCTGCTATTTTTAGGCTGTGAAGGCCCAATAACTATGGACCTTCCCACCCTGAGAATACCAGACCACAGCTGTCCGCTTTACCTTGGCTGGTGATCCAATTTGGGGGGTCCCCTACTTTTATTGTGTAATTATTAATATTTATAAAATAATTATAAAAAAGAGCCTGAGGGGACCTCCACATTGGATCCCCAACCACAGTAAAGCTGCCAGCTGTGGTTTTCAGGCTACAGCCGTCTGCTTTACCCTAGCTGGCTATCAAAAATGGGGGGACCCAACGTAATTTTTTTTTAACTATTTTTTAAATAGAAAAAATTAATGGGCTTCCCTGTATTTTGATTGCCAACCAAGGTAACGGCAGGCAGATGGGGGTGGCAACCCATAGCTGTCTGCTTTATCTGCGCTGAGAATCAAAAATACCGCGGAGCGCTACGTCATTTTTTTAAAGATTTATTTTTACAGCACTGTGATGTCCAGCAATCAAAATACAGGGAAGCCCATTTTATTTTTAGTTATTTAAATAAATAATTAAAAAAAATATATGTTAGCTAGCAATACAAAAAATGCAGTGGGAGCTAAGGGTAATCCAAGCAGCTACTGGCTGCTAACCCCCACTGCTTGGTGTTACCTTCACTGGCAATGGAAAATCCAGGGAAGCATTTTTTTTTTTTTTTGCCAAAAAGCTACAAAAAAAGGACGTGAGCTTCGCCATATTTTTGTATGCTAGCCAGGTATAGCAGGCAGGTGCTGGAAGAGTTGGATACAGCGCCAGAAGATGGCGCTTCTATGAAAATGCCATTTTCTGAGGTGGCTGCAGACTGCAATTCGCAGCAGTGGGGCCCAGAAAGCTCAGGCCAACCGGTGGTGCGGATTCCAATCCCAGCTGCCTAGTTGTACCTGGCTGGACACAAAAATGGGGCAAAGCCTACGTCATTTGTTTTCTAATTATTTCATGAAATTCATGAAATAATAAAAAAAGGGCTTCCCTTTATTTTTGGTTCCCAGCCGGGTACAAATAGGCAACTGGGGGTTGGGGGCAGCCGTACCTGCCTGCTGTACCTGGCTAGCATACAAAAATATGGCGAAGCCACATAATTTTTTCAGGGGGCAAAAAACTTCTGCATACAGTCCTGGATGGAGTATGCTGAGCCTTGTAGTTCTGCAGCTGCTGTCTGTCTGTATGGAGAAGAGCAGACAGCAGCTGCAGAACTACAAGGCTCAGCATACTCCATCCAGGACTGTATGCAGAAGTTTTTTGCCCACCAAAAAAATGACGTGGGCTTCGCCATATTTTTGTATGCTAGCCAGGTACAGCTGGCAGCCACGGGCTGCCTCCAACCCCCAGTTGCCTATTTGTACCCGGCTGGGAACCAAAAATATAGGGAAGCCCGTTTTTTTTAATTCTTTCACTTATTTCATGAAATAATTAAAAAACAAATGACGTGGGCTTCGCCCTATTTTTGTGTCCAGCCGGGTACAACTAGGCAGCTGGGGATTGGAATCCGCAGCACAGGTTAGCCCGAGGTTTGTGGGCGCCTCTGCTGCGGATTTCAGTCCGCAGCCGTCCCAGAAAATGGCGCTCTCATAGAAGCGCCATCATCTGGCGCTGTATCCAACTCTTCCAACAGCCCTGGAGCCGGGTGGCTTGTTGGGTAATCATGAGTTAATACTGGCTTTGTTTTACCAGCCAGTATTAAGCCAGAGATTCTTAATGTCAGGCACGTTTGACCCGGCCATTAAGAATCTCCAATAAAGGGTTAAAAAAAGACACCACACAGAGAAAAAATACTTTAATAGAAATAAATACACAGACACATTAGAGACTCCATCTTTATTACCCCTGTCAGCCCTCCACGATCCTGCTCTTCTGTCTTCTTTCTTTCTAGTGTAGTAGTAGTGACGATTGTAGTGAGGGGCATCACTTGGGGCTGGGGAACCTCCATCCTAACTACAATGCTCACTACAATCGGGAAGCAGCGTGCAGCCTTCACTCCGTGAGTGATCACTGCTGGCTGCTAGCGGTAACGCTGACAGACGCGTTACCATAGCAACGGTGCTCCCGGAGCCGCGGTTAGCGGTGACGTCACCGCTAACTGCGTTGCTATGGCAACGGTGATCTCCGTTAATGACCGGCTGTGTCAGCCGGTCCCTAACGGAACGGGGAGTCGACCGTGTGCTAGAGCATGTCGCCGGTACACGGCGATACACATATGTGCACCGTGTACCGGAGAGATGCACTCGCAGGTCCTACATGACGTGTCATAGTCATGTGACCAGTCTGTAGCCAATGAGATAATAGCCACGTGACTGGTCACATGGCTATTTTGACGTCACGATAGGTCCTGCTTCTCTGCTGGCAGTGCAGGTCACCGGGAGGATTCAGCGATCATCGGATGGAATAGCGGCAGGAGACAGAGTGCAGAAGGGATCGCGAGGACCGGTAAGTGTTATGGCAATGTTTATTAACTGTTTGTGTACATTTATAATGCATTTTTATGTGTTTGTGATTGCCTCCCATTATAGCCTATACGTTCGAGTTCGGTTCGTCGAACGTTCGACGAACCGAACTCGAACGGGACCCCCGTTCGGCGAACCGGCCTCGAGCCGAACCGGGACCGGTTCGCTCATCTCTAATAATGAAGCGTTGGTAGTATTGAATTGATGTAATCTTAATGGGGTATAATCCCAACGAGAGGGTAATTTATAATAGGTTTCCAGAAGAGAAGTGCAAATAGGAGGAGTTGCTTGCAGTGAAAATTGCCAATTATCCTCTGGAAATTGAGAGAAAGATATTCAGCCACAATCTGTCATAGATTTGTTTTACAATATTTGTCGCTTACTAAATTTTATTTTTGTGCTCCAAATCAGTGTTACTAGGATTGCAGAGTAATGGGTCGACTCATGTTTCTATTTAAAGGATTTTTCTAAGGATGACTCTTAAGGACATGAGAATCTTGAATTCAGAGTCAGGAATCTTATGCTTTATTTTGATGTCAAAATAAGAAATACAAAAAACAAAAACAGAAAAAGTTTGTTTTGCCATCTTGTGACCACTGTTTTATTTTCCCATAAATGGAGCTGCGTGTGGGAGGTTTTGATTTTTTTTTTTAGATCCCAATTTTATTTATCGAAACCATTTTTTGATAGAATCTAAATTGTAGTCAAAAAGGTGCAGCCATTTATCCCTAATCATGGCACACCGCAATAATGTGATTTGTGAGCACTGTATCGCTACCTTCAGTTTTGGCATAAGGTTATAAAAGTGGTTTGGCTTTTATTCCAGCCACAATAAATAAACCTTACCTAGAGGTCTCCCCTGTTGGTGCATGTTGAGGGGTTGCAGCGGCAGTCTTTTAAGCAGACCTGCTCAGGTTTTCGTCAGTTGCATTGCTTGTTCTTCCATATCCCTCCACATTTGCAGTAGAATATGGAGAAAAGAGCACACAAGCTTGGCATTATTACCAATTGCCAAAATACAGCCCCCGCAATTTATTAAAATTCAAAAATATACTGATGGGGACCTTAGATTGTGAGCCCCAGTGGGGACAGTATTGCTGATGTATGTAAAGCGCTGTGGAATTAATAGCGCTATATAAATTTATTTAAGATTATTTATTATTATTATTATTATTATTATTATTATTATTATTATTATTATACGATCTGACAGCATGGAAAAGCCTTCCCCACCCCTAAAACAAAAAAAATCATTGTGAAGCATAACGATTGTGGATGTAGTTTTGTCTCCATACTTTGACATTGCCAGTCATCAGACCTCACACGTCCAGTGTATTCTATGCAAAGCCATACCTTGGACCCCTGAGTTAGGTGGCAATGGAGAGAACCCCTAAATAATCCAGCACACATGCCCATTCTATCCTAATCTGAAAGCACATTCAATAGCATTCGATCAGGGGTCCCCCCACTAAACACTTTTTTTGGGCCGTTTCACATTTCGGCTAGAGGTGCAGTTTTTGAGTCATCCACCACTACCAAAGGCTCATCTGGTGACAACAGTGGCTGATGCATACCACGCTGCTTGTATAATTTATAGAATTTGGAGCGTCCAATTCTTTGGATTAAATTTTGATTTCGTTTGGCTATTTTTCGTTTCCCTTTTGTCTCTAAGAAACCTTGAAGTATTGGTGGGTCTGGTGAGGATGTAGAGATATCTGGGAGATGACGTTTAGTTCCTGTAATGGTTGAATTTCAGCTTCTTTCAGGTGAAGATTGCTGGTGAGTGATTTTAATTTTGGTCTTATTTATGCGCTCTTCTTTATAAAGGAGTGCAAAGGCATAATTTTATGCAGTTTTGATACACAATTTAAGTGCTCTATATTTATTTGGGATCAGATGCAGAATGGTAGTAGCTTTGCATAGTTTTGGAATAAGATTCATTTTTGTAGTTTTATGCCAGAGTTTGAGGGTTGTTGTTGTGCTGAGAGGATTTGTAATGCTATTAGATTTTAATCTCTTGTATTAAAGATATGAAAGTGCGGCGCTTCTGGAAATAAATTCTTCGGTGCTCGGATAGGGTCCAACCCCAAATAATAAGAAAATTAATCTGGCACAAAATTAACGTAAAAAATTTGCAAATTTATTTGGCAAGCAAAATGTGTGAAATAACGTTTCGGTCATTAGACCTTCAAAATTCACACTAGAATATAAACAAATAGAAACAATATTACAAAAATGTCAAATTACATGGACCTATATCAGAAAATACATGCTCAAGTGTGAATAAACACAGTCACAATTGTTGCCAATCAAGCACAAACATAAAAACAACAAGACAAAAGAGCAAATAAATGCATTTTTTAGAAAGTTACATATATGTGCAAGACCATCTGAAATACAGATAACTTGCAATGTATAACAGACAACGGGAGACAGTCATCCCTCAAAATGGAGAAAAGGAAAAATACACTCTGTAGTGTCATAATCTGTAATAACAGCAACATCTGTAGTCAGAAGGAAAAAGGGGAAAGTATAAAGTTCAGAATCTATGAACTCTAGTACAGACGGTAACAAAACATAATTCCTTAAAGAAAACAAGAGGTAGAGCACAAAGCATCACTGGTATACAATGAAAAATGAAACCTATGAACTCACCAATGCTTGTAATCTGGATTGAATGTGCTGTATGGAAACTGCCTCTATGGGTCTCAGATGTGTGCGCATTGCTCATGGCGGCTGACTGCTAAATAAACCGCTCAATCATCGGTGGGTGTAAATTAATCCAATTAACCCCGTAGTGTTATCTGGCAGGGAGTCCCGGAGGTATGATGTAACCATGCTGTGAGTGGTGCTGTTATAGATTTATGAATCTTAGGGACCGTATACCAGTGTGGTTTGCTAGGAAATAATGGCAACAATTTCTGCTCTATTTTTTGACAAAAAGCCTGAAGTCACTTGTCTATTAAAAAATCCACGTAATTTTTCTTTAAATTTTGAGGTGGGATCACTTTTTAATACCTGATGTCTGTATTACCCAGCTGTGTCTGTGCTTCAGTCAAATAATGTGTCTAGCAACACCGTAGCACCCCCTTTATCCGCTTTTCTGATGGAGAGATTTTCTAGTTGTTGGATTCTTTTCAAAGCTTTTAGCTCATTTTTAGATACATTATCTGGTAAGGTTGGATATTTTAAAGAACGCATTTCTCTCATTACAATCTCTTGAAAGAGGTCTATATTATTACCCTGTGTTGTGGGGGAAAGATTTTATACCGCCTGTAAAACCAGCTGTTTTTTGTTGTGCATCACTATTTTTTTTTTTATTACTGAATACAGCGCTGTCTGCAGCACATTGCCTGTAATCTGCCTGTGCAGTATATTCCTGCCGCACACTTGGCTCCGTTCTGCCCATATTTTCGGGAGAATAGATCGGGGGCTTTTGTGTCTAGAATAAAGGTTGTCATATATGTACCGTACATTATCTCTCTATAGTGCACCTCCCCTTTTCCCTGCGGGATTGTGGGTGCATACTCAACAATGCCGCTGAAGCCATGGGCCTAAGGTGCAGTGTGATTAGGTTGATGTTTGTTACTGTCAGTCTTTTGTATTGGTGACTGTAATCATTTTATATGAATACAGGACATTATTTTGTATTACTGTAATAAGTTTGTATACATACAGTAAATATTTTTGGGTTGGGGAATGAATTGTCTTCACTTCAATTATTTCCTATGGGAAAATTCGCTTTGATAGGAGTAACTTGGTTTAAGAGCTCCCGGAACTAATTATGCTCCTAATGCACTGTATATACAGACAGAAATAAAGAAAACCCTGAGGAACTCACCGGACTGTCTCTGCCGCCTCTGCTGTTAAATCAGGATTGAAGGGAAAAAGATCACATTCACCTCTGTGCATTAAACTCCACCCCTGCACAGTAATCTCCGCCCATGCAGTGCTTGCCCCTGTGCAGTGAACTCTTCCCCCGCACAGTAATTTTCGTTTACAAGCTGCTTGCCTTTTTGCAATAAAAGCTACCCCCGCGCAGCATATTCCACACTTACCGTTCCGTGGCTAAGGGCTTATTCTTGATGACGGACCCCCTCAGCTCCAGGAATGCCATTAGCTGCTCCATCTGGGCGGGGGGGGGGGGGGAAGCTGGAGTGACGCCAGCTCTTGGAATGAGATGATGCTGTAGCTTATTGGCACTTTTTTTATTGCTCCGGGCTTCTTCTACTAAAGCTTTGCGCTCTGACTCGTTCGCATTCTTCTGGCACTTTCTCTGCAGGTGTCGGGGAATTTATCTGTGCATCAAAATTTGCAAGAATTAGAAAGTAAATCCAATATGCACATAAATAAATTCTCAAAAGTATTCGGCTAAAATGTTACTTTATTGAGCAAAATTTGACATACAAAAATACAAACATAGACAGTTTAAAACACAAATACAATCCTGCTGTTTACCAGAAGGTAGCAGGTTATTCAATCATAAACATGAACATGACCGTATATACCAACAGTGTGGCATTAAGATTGTATTTATTGAGATTATAGGGTCATGTTCATAAATTTGCACTTGCAACCGAACATTTATAACTAGCTTAGGACTAGATGTGGTCCAATATGGTCACATACAAGATAACAATTTATTAAAGCACATATAGATCTTATATGGTGTATACTAGAAATACACATAAAGTGCTGAACTTGTGACCACAGTTTGCCGGTGTAGAACATGCAATGCTAATCTTGCTACCTTTCAGGTGTGAATAAAAGCATTTAGCATAGTGCATAAAGACATCAATTGCATATACCAACCTACAAGCATAGAAAGTGTCCAATGAAGGGTTAATGCAACTTACACTGAGTAATCCAGCCACGTCTGGTCACCTCAACATGTTTCAACAATGATATCTTCATCAGGAGGTGTGGTTAGAATGTTTAACCCGTAGGTATATAAAGAACTTGTTGACCAATCATAATCGAGTGGAAAACACGTGTCTATCAAAACAGCTGTGACCGATCAAAACATTAAGATAAGTTTGGGAGTGAGGGTGACGTCAGTATACCTGGCTACTACCTCTTTGCTAGCCAATTAATAGCACTGATAAATGTTGTGCTCCACCAGCGCTAGCAAATGGAGCGCACACGTGACACACGGGGCTGTACACTGCGGTCATGTGAGCGGATGTAGCGGCGCATGCACATTGTGCCGTGCTCCGACAACAAAGGTTTTCAGGCCCAGGACCGTCGGAGAGACGTGTCTCCCGTTGCTATGCAACAGGCCAGCGCATCTACCCCTGCTGCGCCGGAGCCCTGCACCTCCCGGAGGACAAACACAAGGCGATGCGCTCACAGCGAGTGTATAAAAAGGCAAATAGCTATTGAAATAAGGCATAGATTTAATAAATATGCAAAGATACAGATTGTTGTCCATTCTTTAGAGAAATAGCTTAAAATAGATATTATAAAAATACAAATACATAGTCATACATCAAATTTAGAGGACTGAATACTTGTTATAATTCTGCCGCTCCCTGTGTCTACATAGTTATTATACTCGACCTTTGCTTTCTGAGTATCAGACACTTTCATTTCTGTTTTCCTCCGTCAGCCATGGCGTCTGCTGATCTGAGTGACGAGCTGCTCTGCTCCATCTGTTTATCTATTTTTAAGGATCCTGTAACGCTGAGATGTGGACACAACTTCTGCCGGGTCTGTATTGATCGTGCGCTGGATACACAGGACGGGTCTGGAGTTTATTCCTGTCCTGAATGCAGAGAAGAGTTTCAGGAGCGGCCGGCGCTGATGAGGAACTTGTTCTTTCTGAGTAACCAGGAAACGTTCTGCGATATGAAGATACAAGAGATCACCGGGATCTGCTGCACTTACTGTGTGGACTCTCCTGTACCTGCTGTTAGATCCTGTCTACACTGTGAGGCTTCTCTGTGTGAGAAACATCTGAGGGCTCACAGCAAATCACCAGAACACGTCTTATCTGATCCCAGCACTTCTCTGGAGAAAAGCAAATGTTCTGTCCATAAGAAGATCCTGGTGTATTACTGCACTGAGGACGAGGCTTGTATCTGTATTTATTGTTCAGCAGGGGAACATCAGGGACATCGGGTGCAGATGCTGGATGAAGCCTATGAAAGGAAGAAAGATGAACTGTAACCTGTGTGTAACCAGCACAGAAGAGGAGCAGAATCATCCAGAAACAGCAGAGAGATTCCAGTGTAATCAGGTGATGAGCAGGAGGGGATTTACCTCAGGACGTCATTACTGGGATGTGGACAGCAGTAGATCAGGGGTCTGGATGGTGGGGATGTGTTATCCCAGTATAGTCAGGAGGGGAGATCGGTCACTGATTGGAGATAATAACAAGTCCTAGAGTTTGTTGAGATATAATAATCAGTATTTTGTGATACATGATGGTAAAGTGATCCAGTTACCTAGTTCACAGACTAAAAACTCCTTAATTTAAAAATTATCAATTTTTATTAACAAAAGCATTTAAAAACACTTCCACATTATATAGAAAATATTCATTGGTGCCATACAAAGATTCCAACATATATCCCCCTTATTATTCTAGTCCTATGTGTTACCCCAATTAAGGAGCAAGAACAAATGTCAGTAAGGCGCAATATAAAAATATATCCCTAAACAGTCCAATAGTCAAGGGTCCTACAGTCAAGATCCCTAAAGGCAGCACTTTTACCCTAAATTAGTCAGTTCTGCACTGAGATATAATTCCATATATACTGCCACTTCCTATATTAGTGAGGAGGCTGTCAACCTTCTACCCCTAATTGACCCGACGCGTTTCCCCTTCAAATAGAAGGTTCTTCAGGGGTCATCAAAAAGTAGTATAGAAAAATACAATTAATTTATACATTATACTCCAATCATACAGTGAATACAGACATAGTTTTTGTAATCTCCCCAAACAGAGTACATCAAACAAATGATCTTCAGATTGTACAAATGACTATTATAGTCTCCTCTGGTGCTGTCTTATCTTTAGTCTCCAAGAATTGCCAGGTAACACAGAGTTCCACAAAATATTAGCGTGGATATTGCCGAATAGAGAATTCCCGTTATAGAAATATTTTTCAAATTTTTGTCATCTCATTCGGGACAATGCTGTATATTCAAGATGAATGATGTCACCTGAAAAATTAAAAGAATTTTGTGTCCCAAACAGTTCATATTTTCAGGTGTAATTACCATCAGGAATCTCACAGTCAATAATCATGGCAGAAGGAGATACAGATCTCCGGAGGGTGCATAGGAGGAGAATAACACAGAGGTCCATCAACTCAAAGCCAGAAACACCTATGTGCCCATATAATCAAAAATACCTATTAAAAACATGCCCATTCATAATTCCCCTTCAGCAAGCTTTTTCCTTTTCAGTGTCCGTGTAGATAAATGGACTAGAGTCCTATGGAATATGGTGCTGCATATATCTCTAAAGTCAAAACATACCCCTCAGGTTGCAATTGGCATGTCCTGGTCCAAATAAGTTTAAAACTCTGCATGATGAAAGGTGAATGAAGAGTCCATCACAATACATTCACAGCTCTATAGTACATGTCAGCAGTTAGAATATCTCAATGAAGCCTGTTACTCACATATACCAGCATGTAGTTGGGGCTCCCTGTGCTGTTCAGAGCGTTCCCAGCCTCTGCAAAATCCACGTGGAGACAGCGTTCACTTCCTACTTCCTCCAGTTACAAGTCATATGCTCTGAAGGGGCCAATCAATGCTACCCTCCACTGGAGATCCGCCCATAAACCAGAATGACACACTCCTCGTGTTCATCTACTCGCATATTGCTGCCTCAGAGTCCATGTCACATGCTCACAGAGGACCAGTCACAGCCGTCCCAGTTGCTAATCTGTTTACATAGCAGGGTAAAAAGCACGCTGTTTCTCCTCATTGAGAAAATCGCTACAGCCTGGTTGTGTATCACACCCACCCCCAATCACATGCCATAATAGGCCAATTAGGGTGGACAGCTCTGGGAAAACTGCCCACAAATCAAACACAACACAGGTCCCGTCCATCAATGATTCCAGGACTCAGCATAGAGCAGTGATCTGGGTGAAGATTCAGGCGCAGCCAACAAGCTGTGATCACAGCGCTTCCAGTTCTATTCAGCCAGTCAGCACAAAATAAATCATCTAGACAAAATTGTTTCCTTTTATTTTGTTTTTTTTTTATAAAAATCATTACATTTAATAGTGAACCACTGGATCAAAAATTAGATATAGTTGCAGAGCCATGTAATATTCACTAGATCATGAATATAACAGAGCTGTTTAATATTAACCGCTGGGCCATGCATAATATAGAGCAATCCATTCAATATTACCCGCTGGGCTTTTCAATATAGTCCGCTGGACCATACATATTCCAGAGCTATATCAGTATTATTCACTGGACCATGTAAATTGCAGAGCAGTTTATTTAATATTTCACTACTGGACCATGCGTATTGATGGCAATTTATTTAATATTATCCCCTAAAGCCATTTATTTACTATTGTCCGCTGGACCATGATTATTAAGGGTTATTCATTCAATATTGTACGCTGGACTAAGTATTAAATAAATTGTTCTTTGATATACAATCTGCTGGACCATGTATATTACAGTGAGGGGCTGCTGACTTATATTGAATATAGTTTATTTTTGAAAAAACCTAATCCTACAGAAATCCCCATAACAAAGGGGATCTTCCAAGGAAATGGACATTCAAAGATAGGGTGATGGAACATGGGAATATAACATAATCCATGGCCAAATATTCATAAACCCAAAATCCTTATGGAATAATAGGGACAGAACAGACCTGGTTTAGAACTGGGACTTTATAAAATTAACCAGGCTAACGGGGAGGCCCAAAGTGGTCTCAAGCAGGAAATTACAAAAAACATCCAAAGTTGAGTTGTTCATTTAACCCGTTTGGGTTTACAGTTTTTAGTCTGTGAATCCACCTTGCCTCCTTCTGTAATAGTAAGCGATCCCAATCACCGCCTCTCATCCTCTGATCGACTACTTCGATCATATGAAACTTGCAAGCTCTATTATCGCCTTCATGAAACGTCCTTACATGGCGTGAGATGGGAGTGTCCCTCTCATTCCTAATATCTCCTAAGTGCTCCCCTATTCTTTTCCTGAACTCCCTTTTTGTTTTCCCTATATATTCTATATTACAAGAACAAACAAATCTATAAATGACCCCTACTGTTTTGCAGTTTGCAAAATGCCTGATGTCATAAACTTGTCCTGTCACTGAGCTCATAAAGCTTCTACCCAATTGTATGAAGGCGCAAAAAGAACATTTCCCGCACCTAAAGCTATCTTTGCTCCTGTTCTCCAGCCATGTCGTGTTCTTAACTGCCCCATGCTCGCTATGTATGAGTTGATCCTTTAAGGACCTCCCTTTCTTGTATGTTATTGCTGGAGTTGCTGGAATAATGTCATGTAGTATTGGGTCTGCCGTAAGTATTCCCCAATGTTTTATTAAAATATTGCGCACTTCCTCTGCCCGATTATCAAATCTACCTATTATCCGTGTGATCCCCTCCTCCTCTCTTTTCCTGACATTCAAGAGTGTTTCCCTAGATTTTAATTCTGCAGACTTGAATGCTTCACTTAGGATATCCCTGGGGTAACCTCGTGCTGAGAATCTATCCCTCAATTCTGAGGCTTGTTTATAGAACGTCATATCTTGTGAACAATTTCTGCGAACTCTCAGGTATTGTCCTCTGGGTATACCTCGTTTCAGGTTAAAGGGATGGTGGCTATCCCAGTGTAGGAGGCTATTAGATGCTGTAGGTTTACGAAATATGCTTGTCTGTAGTTGTCCTATATCATCTTTAGTTATAGCAAGATCCAAAAAATGTATACTCTTTCTATTATATTCCGATGTGAACCTTAAATCTTAATCATTACAGTTAATCTCTGACACAAACCTACAAAAGGAGTCCTCGTCACCTGACCAGAATACCAGGATGTCATCGATAAAACGATACCAAGATATGATATCATTCCACCACAGTTGTTCCTCTCCTCCAAAGATGACGGTATCCTCCCACCAGCCCAGGAAAAGGTTAGCGTATGTGGGGGCCACTGGGATCCCCATAGCCGTACCCCTGGTCTGGTGGTGGTACCGCCCCTTAAACATGAAATAGTTATGCGTCAAGATAAATTTCAGAAGGGAAAGTATAAAATCATTATGTGGTTTGAACTGTATACCCCTCGAGTTCAAAAAGTGTTCCACAGCAATCTGACCCCAGTTGTGGGTTAACGAACTGTAGAGCGCTTCTACATCGATAGATGCTAATAGTACTCCATCTCCTAAGGTAACCCCATCTATCTTTCCAAGCAGATCCATGGTGTCTCTTAGGTAAGAGGGAAGGGAGAGGACGAAATTGCGCAAGACTTTATCCACATAAATACTACTGTTCTGGGATAGAGAATCTACCCCAGATACTATTGGACGCCCCTTAGTGGGTCCATCCCTTTGTGTACTTTAGGTAGACAGTAGAACACTGGCACAACTGGATGTAAGGTACTCATAAAATCATTCTCATTCTTGGATATAAGCTTATTATCCAAGGCATGCTTCAGGATAACATCTAGATCTTTTTTAAAAATTCTTGTTGGATCATTGGGAAGGATCACATATGTCTTTTTGTCACTTAGTAGATCAGTGCACATTTTCTTATAGATATCGTGACTTAGGATAACTAGGTTGCCACCCTTATCCGATGGTTTCAGGATGAGATTTTTATTCTGCGAAAGGTTCTCCAAAACCCTCCTTTCCTCAAATGTCAGATTATCATGTCGTTTATTTATGGGGTTTACTTTCTCTAGATCTTTTGTGACTAACTCTAAAAATATATCAACACTAGAGGTATCTGTTTAAAGGTGGCATCCGTGTACTCCTAGGCCTCAATTCAGTAAAGGGTCCTTCTCCACTTGGTCTTGTATTTTCCTCTAAAAGGTCATTCAGAACCCTCAAACTGGGGAGGTCCTCCTCTGATATTCCCAGGGCTTCACATTCTTTCCTATCATGTAACCTAAAAAAACGTTTCCATTTAATTTTTCTGCAAAATAAATTGATATCCTTGGTCCATTCAAAACTATCATATCTATTTGTTTGAACAAAGGATAACCCTTTATTTAGAACAGTAGTCTCTAATGATGTTAAATGATGAGAGGTCAGGTTAATAATCTTACTATCCCTAATCATTTCCTCACTCGCTGTGTGGGACGATTTCTCAGATCGTACTCGTACGGGGGTCTTCCCTGTTCCAAAAAAGAGGGAGTATTGTATGAGAATGATGAGGATGCTCCAGAATTCCATTGTTTTTGTCCTTTTCCCCATTTTCCTTTCCCTTGTCTTTGTTTTCTAGGTTCAAAGGCAATAGAGTTAGGAAAATTAGTATACGTCGTATTCCTATTCCCAACTATAGAGGGGTTTCTATCAGAGTCTGACGTGTCAATGTCTGAGGAAGAGGCCTCAGTAAGCACCTCTTTGCTGTTCTCACCCAAAAATGGGTAGGCTCTTTTTTTCCGTAAAATCACTGAAATCCCTGCTAAACTGTTTTTGTTTTCTCTCCCTCAGAGAAGATTGAAATTTCTCAATAGTAAATTGTAGGGTGGCTTCCTTTCTATTAAAATCAGGGTCGTAACTGATCCAGTTACCTAACAAGATCTCCAGTGATAGTCAGGATCTGTCTGGATTATGGGGCCGGGCAGCTGTCCTTTTATGAGCTGTGTGACCCCATCAGACACTTACGCACCTTCACTGCCGCCTTCTCCGAGCCCCTTCATGCTGTATTATGTGTAAGTGATGGTTCTATAAAGATGTTAGGGGGAAGCAGCAGCAGGAAGAAACCATCACAATATAAGAAACTGGTGATAAAGAATATAACAGTGAAATGATGTTACTGTTGCTGATTATCTGATGCTAATATTATATCCTCCTGATCATATATCTATACACTGCTTATAATTCCCTCTCAGTTACTAGAAGACATTTTTATACCTTTGTTCTCTTCTTCTACAATGGAATCTCTGATAATATTTTCTTCAGTTTTCCTCTATAAATGAGGCGACTAGTAAAGGTCCGATCGGCTTTTTTCTTGTCATCTTTGGAAATTGTTGAGCAATTTATTACAATAGTACAGATAAGAAAAATCAACAATTCGGTGCAGTGCAGCAAAATTTGCAAGAATTAGACAGTAAATCCAATATCCATTGTATAATTGCAATGAGAAATATTCTAGAAATGTGTAACATAAGAAATATCACAAATTGTGAGGGGAAAAAAACAGGGATTGCAAAAAAGTTCACAAGAATGCACGATATTAAAAAAAAATTCTTTCAACTGCAAGAAAATTTATATATATATATATATATATATATAATATATACACACACATCATGCTAATAAAGGGAAGTAATGATATAGATAACTAAATGTGGGAGAAGGCATAAATATATATGAACAAACCTCAATGGGTTGTGGGATAACATGTATCACATGAAGCGATCTGTTGTGCTTGTCTAATGTTCAACACTCATAAAGAGCCTGGGATCAAAAAGGATAATAAAAATAAGAAACCTACATAAGGTCAAGATCTTATGGAGATACAATTCTGTGACTATGGAGGGATTCTTTGAACAAACCGTACATCAGTAAACGTTGGGTACATATATCTTGGCACCCTCATACTAATGTTCATGTGAGCAAACACCTAAAATAGGACAAGAAGGTATGTCCATTAAACAGGAGGACTATTATGTTAGAAATTGTGAAGAATATACAAAAAAATGAAATTTCTTACCCTGTGGGTGAAAATGGTAAGTTATAACCTTTGGTGCAGTCTACGTGACCTAAGTATATGATAAATAAGAGGTCAAGGGACAAAAAGCTGTCTCTAACATGTGCTCATTGCCATGTCCATACCTGCATAGGTGGTCCACGTGGTGTGGGTGTCTGGAGGTGCCCGGGAGTGACAGGTAATGTGTCCTGTGCAGCGTTTAAATAGTGCCTGAAAGGCGCGCCTAACATGACTGTTTCCTGGTTGTGATACGCAAGGTGGTGAGGCCTGGAGCGCATCACGTGCATGCGCCGCCTGAGACGAGCGGCGCATGCGCAGAAGGCAGCATCCACGCCTCGATAGGGGAGGTGATAACACAGCATGTGACGCTTCTTGCGCATATGCCGCCTGGCCCCAGGCAGCGCACGTGCAGCAGGCATCACATAACTGCGCATTGTGGAGGGACAAAGTATTGTGGTGACGGGCGGAACGCATCCCGCGCATGCGCCTTTCGATGGTCCAAGCGGCGCATGCGCAGAAAGCAAACACCCCCCCCCCGCGCGTGTCGGCATAGTGATGCATGGTGTAGGTAACCAGGTGTGAGGGAGAACAAAATACAGTGAGTTAATAAGATCCTGTGGTGCTGGTGCCAGTTTGTCATCCAGGGCTGGTGTACGACTATGGGTTTGTGAATCTCTTAGGTGCCAGGCAGTGAGATTCAAGGTCAGATAGGAAGAGAAGCCTAGGGAAAAAAAGAGAAAATATTAAAATGATGTAAGAGAATTATATCACTAAACTAAAATAATTTTTAGATATATACATTTTTTTTTTAGATATATAAAATTCATTTGGTAATATAGCGACTTTACATTTAGTGGTATGAGACAACAGCTTGTCACTGAAGATGTCATAGATCCTGTGGAAAAATAGAGGATAAGAAGTAGCAAATAATAATTATGATGGGGGTTTCAAGGGAAAACCTCGTAATGAAATGATGGGGGATGGGAAGTAACGTTTGCTTGCAGCAGATGGTGGACTTGTGTTTGCTGATACGGTCTCGGATATGCTGGGTAGTGTCCCCAAAATATCCAAGACTGCAAGGGCATTTGATCAAATATATGACAAATGTGGAATCACAGGTGAAGAATTCATATATGGGGAAAATTTTTCCGGAGAGGGGGTGGGTAAACGAGTCCCCACGGGTGAGATTATTACATTGTAAGCACCGCAAACAGGAAAAATGACCCTTTCTTGGGGTGCCAAGAAACGTCTGGCGTGGGAGACTTTTTCCTGAGCCTACATCTGCTCGTACAAGATTCTTTCAGGTTTTCAGGTGTTTTGTTGCAGAATAGTGGGGGTACAGAGAATTCTTGTATGGAGGGATAAGCTGCTTTCAGTAAGGGCCAATGCTTAAAGATAATAATCTTAAGGGGCGAAAAAGGATGATATGTATAGACGCAACTAATTCTTGGGACCTCCTTTCTCCTTACCCGTGAGTTACGAGATGTACAGTTACCAGCTACATCAATGGGATACCCTCTGGAAATTTCTGGCTCATCTCCTGTGTTCTTTACGCTGTACTGGATCCGACACAATCCTGTGTACCCTCATGTGTTGGGAGATCAGTAATGATTTTAGTATGTGACAGGTGACAGCTTGAATAATGTAACAGATTCTTTTTGTCCGTGGGCTTAACGTAAAGATCCCTGCTAAGAAGGCCCTCAGGAGATATTTGCACCAATGTGTCCAGAAAATTGATGCTCTGTGTGTCCGAGTGCATCGTAAATGTTAGACCTGGTCTAATGTTTAAATCATGGAAGAACTGGGTTAAGGATTCAAGGTTGCCCCACCAAAATATGAAAAAATAATCGATGTATCTAATTCACGTGATGGCGTATTGAATCCATAGTGGATGGAAAAATATATGGGTTTCTTCAAAGTGTGCCATATACGCGTTGGCGTAAGGTGGCGCTAAATTAGATCCTATTACGGTACCCCTCATTTGAAGGAAGAATTGGTCCTGAAACAGGAAGTTGTTCTCGAGTACTAGCTGAAGTAAATCAATAAAGAGTTTTGTGATGGGGAGTAGGAGCTGTATTTTTTGAGGAGCCAGTCTGCCGCCAATAGACCATCGTGGTGCTCTATAGTGGTGTACAGGCTGTTCTAAACCTCTAAACCTTCTAAACCTAAAACAACTCTAGACTAATAGAATACTATGCCAATAATTATATTCTATATAAAAGACCATAAAAGGTGAGGACATTATATTTCTAAAAAGAAAGTAATTGGAGAAGATTCAATTCAAACTATAGAGCAAATATGTAAGTGATGTATCATGTTATACTGAAAATCGTTCCAAAGATTCCATTGCCTATAATACTTGGGGGGGAGGGGGGGATTGTTCAGCGTTGCGTGATATTTTATTTTTCAAACTCATGTTGGGCTATAGAATTAATTTGGGAAATGTTTGGAGGGAGGGGATTATTCCATTGGGCTGCAATTAATGATTTAGTGGTAAGGAAAATATGAATAAGAGAATGAAAGGATGGATCGAATAGGTCTAAATCTAATGAAAGGAGGGCCAATTGGGAGAGTCAAAACTATATTGGAATTAGTAATTCTATTAGACTAGGAACTTCCATAAGATTTTTAATATTGGATATTCACAAAAAATGAAATTTTTCAACCACCTCCGCAATTCCTCCAGCATAATGAAGCGTTGGTAGTATTGAATTGATGTAATCTTAATGGGGTATAATCCCAACGAGAGGGGAATTTATAATAGGTTTCCAGAAGAGAAGTGCAAATAGGAGGAGTTGCTTGCAGTGAAAATTGCCAATTATCCTCTGGAAATTGGGGGAAAGATATTCAGCCACAATCTGTCGTAGATTTGTTTTATAATATTTGTCGCTTACTAAATTTATTTTTGTGCTCCAAATCAGTGTTACTAGGATTGCAGAGTAATGGGTCGACTCATGTTTCTATTTAAAGGATTTTTCTAAGGATGACTCTTAAGGACATGAGAATCTTGAATTCAGAGTCAGGAATCTTATGCTTTATTTTGATGTCAAAATAAGAAAAAACAACAAAAAGTTTGTTTTGCCATCTTGTGACCACTACGTTTTATTTTCCCATAAATGGAGCTGCGTGTGGGAGGTTTTGCTTTTTTATTTTTATGTCACAATTTTATTGATCGAAACCATTTTTTGATAGAATCTAAATTGTAGTCAAAAAGGTGCAGCCATTTATCCCTAATCATGGCATACCGCAATAATGTGATTTGTGAGCACTGTATCGCTACCTTCAGTTTTGGCTTAAGGTTATAAAAGTGGTTTGGCTTTTATTCCAGCCACAATAAATAAACCTTTCCAGGAAAGGAGAAAATACGAGTTTTTATAGTGCAAGCAATACATAATTTATTAGTGACTATGGTGACAGAGACTTGAAAGGGTTAATATGAAAATTTAAAAGACCGGATCAAACAAGGCATTAAATGCACCTGATAAAATAAGCCCAATATATCCACAATGATGTCCCTCCGTTTACAACGTATTTATACTTTAGAAGCAATAGTGCAACCAATAGAACATACATAAATGTACTCAGGTATAATACAGAGAGAACAATAATAAAACACTAATGGAAGATGACTATATCAGGGATAGTGGCAAATCCAAGGGTATATAGCCAAGGCATATCACTATGTTGCTATAATTCATGGTAAGTCCAGGGTTTTTGCAAGTATAGTGTGAAGATCATGCCAAGGCAAGAATCATACCCTTTGTTTGCCAAAACAACGTTCCGATGGCAGGTGCTGAATTACAACTTTGGTCCGGAGAGGAGGCCCCAAGACTGCCCGACGTACGTTTCGATGAGGATATTCAATCTTCTTCGGGGGATGGGATGCCATGAAGTGCGTACCAGAAGTGCCGGTATTTAAATGGTGGCGGTAATTTTCCGAACCCGGAAATCACATAATGGCGCATGCGCAGATCCATCCGAGAAGTCTCGCGCGATGTACCGCCGTCACGCTATATCGCGCATGCGCGGGAGCGGGGACGCATCACCATAGCTCCCGCGCATGCGCGAAGCACAAGACTGTAGCGACAATCGCGGAGACAAGGCAGAGGATCCGGGCATGCGCGCATGAAAGCCGGGAATGGATACAACATACAAACATGTAACACTAAGAGTGACAAGAATTGCAGTGAGCGCCTGGCACAATGTGAAGTTAAATGGATCCTCACATTGAACACCATGGTCCCTAAGGGACTCAATGAGTCCATTAGCTACACTCCCTTTTTATAATATAGCTATCATTGTCATCATTAAAATTTATACTTTATTTCTTTTGCTTTTCATTCTAATTAGCTTTGATCTCCTCCGAGTGACCACCCTTTGCCTCACTGCAATTCTTGTCACTGTTAGTGTGATTTTTATTCTTTTAATTGTTCTTGTGGTCCCACTATTCTAATGCTGGTTTTATCTGGTCCTCTTTCCATATAGGCATCCTATTCACCTAACGATGTTACTTTGGACCCTTTTGGAAAACGCTTTCATGCGGTAGTCTGAATACTTTAATGCACATGCACCTTTTGTATGTTGTATCCATTCCCGGCTTTCATGCGCGCATGCCCGGGTCCTCTGCCTTGTCTCCGCGATTGTCGCTGCCGTCTTGTGCTTCGCGCATGCGCGGGAGCTATGGTGACGCGTCTCCGCTCCCGCGCGAGATAGCGTGACTGCGGTACATCGCGCGAGACTTCTCGGATGGATCTGCGCATGCGCCATTATGTGATTTCCGGGTTCGGAAAATTACCGCCACCATTTAAATACCGGCACTTCTGGTACGCACTTCATGGCATCCCATCCCCTGAAGATTATTGAATATCCTCATCGAAACGTACGTCGGGCAGTCTTGGGGCCTCCTCTCTGGACCAAAGTTGTAATTCAGCACCTGCCATCGGAACGTTGTTTTGGCAAACAAAGGGTATGATTCTTGCCTTGGCATGATCTTCACACTATACTTGCAAAAACCCTGGACTTACCATGAATTATAGCAACATAGTGATATGCCTTGGCTATATACCCTTGGACTTGCCACTAGCCCTGATATAGTCATCTTCCATTAGTGTTTTATTATTGTTCTCTCTGTATTATACCTGAGTACATTTATGTATGTTCTATTGGTTGCACTATTGCTTCTAAAGTATAAATACGTTGTAAACGGAGGGACATTCATTGTGGATATATTGGGCTTATTTTATCAGGTGCATTTAATGCCTTGTTTGATCCGGTCTTTTAAATTTTCATATTAACCCTTTCAAGTCTGTCACCATAGTCACTAATAAATTATGTATTGCTTGCACTATAAAAACTCGTGTATTCTCCTTTCCTGGATATGATCAGGAGTTTGTGCTACCCGTGTGGTTCCTGGGTATACAGGGACGCTGGGCATATTTCTAGTATGGTTTTCTGGAAATTTGTTATAATAATAAATAAACCTTACCTAGAGGTCTCTCCTGTTGGTGCATGTTGAGGGGTTGCAACGACAGTCTTTTAAGCAGACCTGCTCAGGTTTTCGTCAGTTGCATTGCTTGTTCTTCCATATCCCTCCACATTTGCAGTAGAATATGGAGAAAAGAGCACACAAGCTTGGCATTATTACCAATTGCCAAAATACAGCCCCCGCAATTTATTAAAATTCAAAAATATACTGATAGGGACCTTAGATTGTGAGCCCCAGTGGGGACAGTATTGCTGATGTATGTAAAGCGCTGTGGAATTAATAGCGCTATATAAATGAATAAATTATTATGAGATGATCTGACAGCATGGAAAAGCCTCCCCCCCACCCCTAAAGCAAACAAAAAAAAAATCATTGTGAAGCATAACGATTGTGGATGTAGTTTTGTCTCCATACTTTCACATTGCCAGTCATCAGACCTCACACGTCCAGTGTATTCTATGCAAAGCCATACCTTGGACCCCTGAGTTAGGTGGCAATGGAGAGAACCCCTAAATAATCCAGCACACATGCCCATTCTATCCTAATCTGAAAGCACATTCAATAGCATTCGATCAGGGGTCACCCCCACTAAACACTTTTTTTGGGCCGTTTCACATTTCGGCTAGAGGTGCAGTTTTTGAGTCATCCACCACTACCAAAGGCTCATCTGGTGATAACAGTGGCTGATGCATATCACGCTGCTTGTATAATTTATAGAATTTGGAGCGTCCAATTCTTTGGATTAAATTTTGATTTCGTTTGGCTATTTTTCGTTTCCCTTTTGTCTGTAAGAAACCTTGAAGTATTGGTGGGTCTGGTGAGGATGTAGAGATATCAGGGAGATGACGTTTAGTTCCTGTAATGGTTGAATTTCAGCTTCTTTCAGGTGAAGATTGCTGGTGAGTGAGTTTAATTTTGGTCTTATTTATGCACTATTTATCTATAAAGGAGTGCAAAGGCATAATTTTATGCAGTTTTGATAAACATTTTAAGTGCTCTATAGTTATTTGGGATCAGATGCAGAATGGTAGTAGCTTTGCATAGTTTTGGAATAAGATTCATTTTTGTAGTTTTATGCCAGAGTTTGAGGGTTGTTGTTGTTGTGGTGAGAGGATTTGTAATGCTATTAGATTTGAATCTCTTGTATTAAAGATATGAAAGTGCAGCGCTCCTGGAAATTAAAATTCTTTGGTGCTTGGATAGGGTCCAACCCCAAATAATAAGAAAATTAATCCGGCACAAAATTGGCGTAAAAAAAATTTGCAAATTTATTTGACAAGCAAAATGTGTGAAATAACGTTTCGGTCATTAGACTGTTATGGACAAGATTATGAATTATGAGTATATAAGAGTTACATGGAGATATCCATAAAGAACAAGATTTAAGATGCTGTTTCAGACTGTGTACCCCACCTAGTTCTGCATTTGGACATAAGACTCAGACAGTCTGGGCTATTCTTGTGACAAGTGAATCATGCTGACATTGCTTAATATAAATGAGGAACCAAGCACATTACAGTAAATTGTATATCACAGAATAAGCTGTTCTACTTTATCCAATAGGAGACGTGTTACGTATTCTTGGCACCTAGCCAAGAAGCCGGTTATATATATCTGTACAAACTTCCGGAATAAAGGAGTCTTACTTTCTATTCATATCAGAGTACGTCTCTCTGGTGTGTGTGAAAGAGTGTGTTTATGCATGCTACCACAAGTGACTCATAATTTGGACTGCAGACAGTTTAAGAGGGATGCATGACTGAATGGCATCAACCTAAATTAAGGCCTTATCATTTGGCGCCCAACGAACCTTAGGACTGAGCTCTGGATGGCGGACGGCCGTGCTGACACCTTCAGTCGAAAGGCAACTACGCGAGAGGTGGAGAATAGATGCGCACTCCAGCTGCAGGTGAGAACATTTGTATAATCTCACCTTGCAACCTCATGCGTGTACTTGCATTTCGAAGGGGGGGGTTGGGCTGTCCCAGTCTAGACACCTAATGACCGCCATCTCGCATGAGATAAGCCGTCCTAAGAGATCTCACACAAAGGTGGTCAGGTTCACCTTAAGCTGTCTGTAATGTAATTCTAAATCACATGAAATGTAATGTGGTTTGAGGTTTTGTCTGCTCGTTGGAGAAAAGCAGAAGTTCTATGTTTTATTTTTCTCTGACTTAACTGCAGGGGAAAATGAGGAAGTTGTTATATACGCTGGATATATGGATATATATGGTTATATCTGCAGGTGAGATCAGCCACCTGGATGGTGTATATAGTGTCCTTATTATGTCATTGTGTTGACCTGTGTCTACCTGTTGAAATGTCTGTCTATTTGCAGCAGGTGGAGTACTTGCTGGTATCGCTCTAATCACTGTGTTTGCAGCAAGGCTGGCTGCAAAAAGAGGAAGTTCTATGTGCTTTGTTCGTACTTGCTGGTTTACGCAAAAAGAGGAAGTTGTGTCACGGGAAGGTACTTTGATATATTGAAGCCGTTTCTTATAAAAAAAAAAAAAACCCTCTGAAGCTGTACTTTAAAGTATGCTGTTTGTGTATACTGTGAGATACACTGGTGTGTAACGTGTCCGGTCGATAGTCAGTAATTGAGAAGACTGAAGGCTAGGTACCGAGTTACGGTAAGCGCCCTGACTGTATCCTGGTGCGTCTTCCACAGAGAGGAGACGATAGGGGGATTGGTTTTGGCCGGTACAGCGTCATGGTAAGAGACCCTGACTGTATCCGGTGGAATTTGATGTTCTCCGCGATCCTAGGTAGGAGCAACATTGGCAGAATCCCTTGACTTTGGTTTTAAACAGTATTATTGATGTTCTGGACGGACCGTTCAAACAAGGTGTATATAGTGTGAACAGAGGTTACTAGTACATGAAGTAAGAGATAGTGAGGGTGAATTTAGTTTCTATCACCCATGTGACACTTCTTCCTGGTAGGACAACCCGTTTGTGTTGTGGTTTGTGGACTGAGGTAGAAATTCTGTGTATTCTGTGGATGTGTATAGTCGCTGGTCCAGGAGAGAAAAGTGGATTACGGCAGATCAGACATCCAGGTTGACGTGTTAGTTTAGGGAGTTTACCCTTTGAATATGGGGTCTAATCAGTCCACACCTGTCAAGTTAACGGCAGAAGAATTAGTAAGCGAACGAGAAGGAAGGAAGTATGTTAAAAATATGAAGTCGCTCTTGAAGGTGGCAGGAATCACTGCCAAAAAAGGGAGATTAGAGGAGCAGGAATGGAAAGATGTTTTGTTAAATAAGCGAGGGATCTTGAAAGATAAAGATCTCCTTATGGATGCTGAGGCATGGTATAGAACGTCAAAAGATGTTAGGAAATTGGCATGGAAAGAGGAATGGGATGGAGATAGTAGATATTTCTATATTGCACCAGATCAGAAAATGGCACCTCAGGAAGTGGCCAAGCCCATTAGGAAACAACGCCTCCATCCTCATAAGTCGTCCCCAGAGGGTTGGACTTGTGTAGTTTGTCCCCCTGCCCACCAAACGCCCTCCTTAGCCTGCCCAGACGTCATTTCAGGTCGGGCCGCACCTAGTTCCCTTTTCCAGCCATCTTCAGTCCCAAGGCCACTGGCCTATTTGTTGCTGGAGCAACAGAAGACACCGAGGGGGGGGGGGGGGGTCAGGAAGATGACAATGATTTAACAATGATCCACCCCACCACCAACACTGTCCCTAGTAGAGGTAAACCACAGGTGCTGTCCTTATTTGAGGACGTCAGGCCACACATGGCATCGCACCATTATTCCGATAGTCTCAGACAAGAACGCCTTAAATATGTGACATGGAAGCCTCAAGAGGCTGCAGTCCTTGCGAAGGAACACTGAAATATATACACCTATGAGTGACGTGTCATCAATAATTGATGTTTGATACCTTGGACCTGATCTTCGGGGATAGAAGATTTGAAAGGGGGGGGTTGTCTATGTACAGGTGCAGTGTTAAGGAAAAAGTGGGTGAAAGAGCCCTGACTGTTACCTGGTACGGTTTTCATGCTAAGCAGTGAGTTGAACGTTGTATGCGTACTCACTGGTCTTGTTTTAGTGGATGTCAATGTATTCTTACCTAGAATTGAATACATTGGGGAAGACCCCTAAACTTTGGTCTTAATCGGAATTATTGAGTATTCGATAGACCGTTCTCATGGAGGTGTATGTATATCGTGAATTCTCTCCCTAACATAATATCTCATATATAGTTTAACCTGAAAGATGTTTTCACCCAAATTAAAGCTGGGAATTCTTTCTGGCCAGTAATGGAGCCAGGTTTGCGGGTTTACAGTGAGGGTGTATGTACCTTATCACCCAAGTGACACTGGAAGATATTTTATGTATAATGTACGCAGTTTTTGGTGTATAACACCGTAGGGTTGAAATTGGGAAAAAAAAATAAAAAGAAGGAAGTGTTAGTTTCTATTTCAGTGTCCTGTGAATATACGTATGTTGAAATAGAGAATTCTCCAAAGGGGGGAGATTAGATGAGAATTGATGAGTAATTCTGAATCTAGCAACTAAACTATGTGTATTTTACCTGTCTGTGAAAATAAGAAACATTAAGCTGAATAATAGGGTGGACTTGTGTGCTGTCTGTGGAGCACTGGGTCCACATAAGCCCATCCCAGTATTTCTTGTTCTGAATGTAGATTTCTTTCTGTCACTCAGTGTTTTGCTCAGCCCTGGGTGGGGTATGGTATGGGGATAGTTTTGCTCAGCCCTGGGTGGGGTATGGTATGGGGATAGTTATCAGGGTCTGACAGGAGATAGGGATACGCTGGAGGCTCGGCCCTGACCACCATCAGGTCTACAGTCGAGATGAGGGCGAGTACAGGGTCCCTAGTTACAGGGTCAGCCCAGGGGTCCCTATATAATCCATATTCCCAGTGACAGATTGAATACCTCCTGAATGTAGATGTCACAATACATGTCACTCCCTCCCAGGACTCTTCAGACGCCATTTTTGGCCAACACCTACTTCCTCTTTTAGCGGCTGTTTCTTATCGGTAATTATTTTCAGTGGACGTTTTAACTCAGACACTACATAGTTCATCTTCAGACGCCATTTTAGTCCAGCCGACACCCAGTTCCCCATTTTTGTTTCAGCAGCTACAGCCACTGCTCTGTTTATTGCTGACATAGCAGGGACTGCAGAGGGGGGATATAGGGACCTGAAACACACACTCCGTTTTTGGTCATATATGGAGTAGTTCCCAATCGTGTTCCCACTCATGAGGTTATTGCTGATAGTCCTGTGGAAACTTTTCCCTTCACTTTTGCATGTTTGTTTTTGCTGTATCTAGTATACAGTTTTGTAGACCATATAGACTGCTCACTATTAGTCCTGGTGGACAGTGAATATTTTTCTGCCTATGGCAGTTGCTGCTTAGCCTAGTTTTGAGATATTTTCACTTGTATGTTATCCTGCCTGGTATCTTGCACAAGAGTTCCCTGATAGAGCGGGTGGAGGTTCATGTGGTCCCAAGGGGACATTGATCATCAGGAGTTGACATATATTAGAGTTTTCGTTGGCAGCACCCAGTAATCCTTTGTGTCTAAGTTTGCAGGGTCTGACAGGAGAGAGGGATACGCTGGAGGCTCGGCCCTGACCACCATCAGGTCTACCGTCGGGATGAGGGAGAGTGCAGGGCCTCCAGTTACAGGGTCAGCACAGGAGAGGTAGAGTAGATAAGCTCCACTGTTTTTTTTACTAGTTGTGTATACGTAGTCAGGGGGTGCTGCTTGCTAGTTTCCAAACACTCTTGTGCTTTTCTCTTTCCCCGGGATTTAGGGGATCTTAGTTTTTAGAATTTCAGTGTTCTCCTGACCCCAAGCTACACTCATTGCTCTTTCTTACAAACCTAGGTATAGTCCTTTGTATCAGGTCTCCGAGAGCCCATATGCAAACAACTACAGCTGGTAACACCTGAGTTACAGTCACAGTCATCAGAAGAGTATCATCACGTCATCTCCAGCCCAGAAGTCATTCTACATGTTTGCCATGGAAGAAGATAGCAGTCCTTTGAGCACTACTCAGCCAGATTGAACACCTACCTAAAGCACCAGTTGAAGATCAGTGCCCGTATGACATCACTGCTCCCTGACAGTCACCATCTCCCGGTGTGCGGTCCTTAATCCTGCTGAACTTCTCCCTCTTCCAAGGGGGGAGTGTCCCACCTCTGACACCTTGGTGGAAGAGGTAGTCGACTCTGGCATAGCTGAAACTCTGGATTCGATACAGTGACGGATACATCTTTGATATCTGTGGTATAAGATTCCCAAAGGATGATGTATTCAGTCGCACAGGAAAATCTTTCGGAATCCTATCATCGGTCACATTAAAGATGAGCTTTCCAGCAGATTGATGGACAAATCCAGCGGTATTAAATAGATAATCAGAGATTGCAAAATACACCATGAGATTATGGTCATCTGGTATGGACAGAGGCTGTGGTGAGAATGGTGGGGGGGTGCGCTTAGACTGCTCAAAAAATTCTCCCTTCAGCTGTACATCCAGATAATCCGCGCTCACAATTGGAGGTCCCGTCAAAGAGTAATCAATAGAGGCAACATCATCAATTTTAGAAGTAACTGGCAGACTTCTTAATACTGGCTCCAGTTGATTTTTAACTGCGTCATTAACTTGTGAATAAATCATATTTTGCATATAGTCTCTTAAGGATGATGCGATTTTGTCATCAAACAGGTTAATGAGCCAATCAAGTCCGCCAGAAAAATGTACTTGCATATCTGCAATGTTGGCACTGCAATCAGATGAAGATACTGTTGGTCGACCAGAACCATCGCTTCCTAAACTCAGGCCCACAGAAACTGAGATTCCCAGGACCTTTAACTCAAAGTCACCATCAGACGATATGAACAGATAACGTACTCCCCATCTTCCATGTACTTCAATGTAGGCTCCAGAGATAGTTTCAGGCCAACATTGGGAAGAAGAGTGACTTGTGAACTAGGCAACTGGAAATTGGTTATCACCATACTATTGATGTTGTACTTTACATTTCCCAGAACTCCAACACTGTACGATCCTGAATAATCCGGCAGCCGAATAGTCGAGAGCTTCTGTTGTAGAACAATAATCCCTTGTTGACGGGAATAATCCAGCCCTTTCTGGGTGATTCTCACAACCAAACCAGGATTAACCGAGTCTGTTGCTCCAAGAATTACCATAAAGAGAGCCAAGGTTAATGCGTAGCTCGGTGCCATCTTCAATACATGTAATCTTGGCAGTAACTAAATAGCTGCTGTAAATGCAAGGGGGGAGTGTCCCACCTCTGACACCTTGGTGGAAGAGGTAGTCGACTCTGGCATAGCTGAAACTCTGGATTCGATACAGTGACGGATACATCTTTGGACCCTGACTTAACCCCTTTGCGGATGGATCAAGATGTGCATCAAGAAGACGGTTCCACATGGGTATGGTGCTGGTAGCAGAAGACGCTGTGCTGATAGAGCAGTCGCTACCCGCATGCCTGTCTGTGAAGAAGCAGATGTATGTGCTCTCGCTGAAGCCTGCAAGATGGCAGCCAGCATCTACTCTGTATGGAAGACAAGAGACTTGATCACTGCCAATGGAACTGTAAGCCGCCATGAGGCCATAGAAGAACAGATGGAAGCTTTACTATTGCCAGACAGTCGCGGTGAGCAGGGTTGAGGCCTACATTGGAGGAGTCAAGAAGCAGTAAGAAGTGTCCTCACTGACAGAACATCCAAAGAAGCCCCAAGACCACTTACCAGAGAAACAGTCAGTCAATCTGAGCTTTTTGAATGACCCCGATGTGAAGAAGAAAGGAAAGATGGAAAGTCTTGAGAAAACGTTGTCCTGACCCTACAAGAGCAAGTCTCAGAAGAAGAAGACGACTGAGATAGGGTGCAGCTGTGGGCTCCCGGAGACCATAGAAAGTGGCTAGTGACCTGCTTTCACTGCCAGCCAAAGAGATATGGCAGGCCTTAGACACAGAACTGACTCTACACACCCCATACCAGCCACAGAATAGAGGGAAGGTTGGGAAGATGGGGCAGTGTAGAAGGCAAGGGCAAGAGTCTTCCCCTTGAATTGTTCAGTGTCAGACACACCCCAGCAGGGACCACTAGGTTGAGACCCTATGAAATCCTGTTTAGAAGTAGCCTCAGATACTTCAACTAAGCTTGTTGTTCGTTTAAACATTTGCCTAATACACGTTTTTGAGTTTTCTCCTCCAGATCCAACCAGATCTAGATTTTCCTCTTTTCCTTTTCTCTCTCTCTCCTCTTTTCCTCTCTCTTTTCTCAATCTTTCTCTCTTCCTCTCTTCTCAATCTTTCTCTCTCTCTTTCTCTCTCTCCTCTAACTCTTTTTCTTTCGGACGAAGATCCATGCATTCCACTACAAAGAGAGGTCTCTCTGGTGTGTGTGAAAGAGTGTGGTTATGCATGCTACCACAAGTGACTCATAATTTGGACTGCAGACAGTTTAAGAGGGATGCATGACTGAATGGCATCAACCTAAATTAAGGCCTTATCATATAGGCATCCTATTCACCTAACGATGTTACTTTGGACCCTTTTGGAAAACTCTGGAAATTTGTTATAATAATAAATAAACCTTACCTAGAGGTCTCGCCTGTTGGTGCATGTTGAGGGGTTGCAACGACAGTCTTTTAAGCAGACCTGCTCAGGTTTTCGTCAGTTGCATTGCTTGTTCTTCCATATCCCTCCACATTTGCAGTAGAATATGGAGAAAAGAGCACACAAGCTTGGCATTATTACCAATTGCCAAAATACAGCCCCCGCAATTTATTAAAATTCAAAAATATACTGATAGGGACCTTAGATTGTGAGCCCCAGTGGGGACAGTATTGCTGATGTATGTAAAGCGCTGTGGAATTAATAGCGCTATATAAATGAATAAATTATTATGAGATGATCTGACAGCATGGAAAAGCCTCCCCCCACCCCTAAAGCAGACAAAAAAAATCATTGTGAAGCATAACGATTGTGGATGTAGGTTTGTCTCCATACTTTGACATTGCCAGTCATCAGACCTCACACGTCCAGTGTATTCTATGCTCAGCCATACCTTGGACCCCTGAGTTGGGTGGCAATGGAGAGAACCCCTAAATAATCCAGCACACATGCCCATTCTATCCTAATCTGAAAGCACATTCAATAGCATTCGATCAGGGGTCACCCCCACTAAACACTTTTTTTGGGCCGTTTCACATTTCGGCTAGAGGTGCAGTTTTTGAGTCATCCACCACTACCAAAGGCTCATCTGGTGACAACAGTATCTGATGCATACCACGCTGCTTGTATAATTTATAGAATTTGGAGCGTCCAATTCTTTTGATTAAATTTTGATTTCGTTTGGCTATTTTTCGTTTCCCTTTTGTCTCTAAGAAACCTTGAAGTATTGGTGGGTCTGGTGAGGATGTAGAGATATCTGGGAGATGACGTTTAGTTCCTGTAATGGTTGAATTTCAGCTTCTTTCAGGTGAAGATTGCTGGTGAGGGATTTTTAATTTTGGTCTTATTTATGCGCTATTTATCTATAAAGGAGTGCAAAGGCATAATTTTATGCAGTTTTGATAGACACAATTTAAGTGCTCTATAGTTATTTGGGATCAGATGCAGAATGGTAGTAGCTTTGCATAGTTTTGGAATAAGATTCATTTTTGTAGTTTTATGCCAGAGTTTGAGGGTTGTTGTGGTGGTGAGAGGATTTGTAATGCGATTAGATTTGAATCTCTTGTATTAAAGATATGAAAGTGCAGCGCTCCTGGAAATTAAAATTCTTTGGTGCTTGGATAGGGTCCAACCCCAAATAATAAGAAAATTAATCCGGCACAAAATTGGCGTAAAAAAAATTTGCAAATTAATTTGGCAAGCAAAATGTGTGAAATGACGTTTCGGTCATTAGACCTTCTTCAAAATTCACACTAGAATATAAACAAAAAGAAACAATATTTCAATGTCAAATTACATGGACCTATATCAGAAAATACATGCTCAAGTGTGAATAAACATAATGGTCACAATTGTTGCCAATCAAGCACAAACATAAAAACAACAAGACAAAGAGCAAGTAAATGCATTTTTTAGAAAGTTACATATATGTGCAAGACCATCTGAAATACAGATAACTTGCAATGTATAACAGACAACGGGAGACAGTCATCCCTCAAAATGGAGAAAAGGAAAAATACACTCTGTAGTGTCATAATCTGTAATAACAGCAACATCTGTAGTCAGAAGGAAAAAGGGGAAAGTATAAAGTTCAGAATCTATGAACTCTAGCACAGACGGTAACAAAACATAATTCCTTAAAGAAAACAAAAGAGGTAGAGCACAAAGCATCACTGGTATACAATGAAAAATGAAACCTATGAACTCACCAATGCTTGTAATCTGGATTGAATGTGCTGTATGGAAACTGCCTCTATGGGTCTCGGATGTGTGCGCTTTGCTCATGGCGGCTGACTGTTAAATAAACCGCTCAATCATCGGTGGGTGGGTGTAAATCAAACCAATTAACCCCGTAGTGTACCTCCAGGACTCCCTGCCAGATATGATGTAACCATGCTGTGAGTGACATGTAAGTGAACGTGTAGGATCGGAAATACCGTGAAAGCGCATGAATAATTTTATTCTAAACATACCAGAATTATGACACAATGCTATGAGTTTATGTGGAACAAATTGAATGTGAAAAATGCTTTTGAAACATCTATTAATGAACACTAAAGTGCCTGCCTTCCCTAAAATGATATTAAAACATTAGTTTTCACATTGGATAGGTATTGGGAAGAGGGGAAAAAACCTAACCCCAAGGGAGGGAGATAAAAAATTAAAAAAAAGCAGTGCAATAAAGAAATGGGGAAAAAAAATAACCCACCCATTTAATGTGAATATTTTTTTTTTTTAGTAAAGTAATTGATGATTATCTAAATTGGAATTGGAAAAATTATAAATCCCCCCCCCCCCCCAACTTGTGTCAATCTCTATTCGTGTCCCTAGGTTCCAAAGTTTGGAGCGTGAAGATCCAGAAGGCCTCTCTCCGTTTTATCATTCTGACGATCACCCCCTTGTCTGTGAGAATGGACGTGTTCCAAGACTTGAAATCTTAGTTGGCTGTCATTATGTCCACACTTATGGAAATGAAAAGGAATTGGGAGGGCCACTCTCTCACATCTTATCATAGATTTATGCTGAGAGATTCTATCTTTATGTGGGAGAAACAACCCAACCAGTCAAAGTAATCCACAAGGGCAGTTAATAATATAGACGACGAGTGACGTGTCACAAGTATAAAAGCCGTTAATAGGGTAACCTCGGCCACTATGAAGATGCATTACTTTATTGCCTTTAATATATTGCAGCACTGTGGGCAGTTTACACAGGGAAAAGTTCCATTTTTGGGGGGTTTGGAAGAATGTCTGGACTGGTAGGCTCAGTTTCTAGCAGATGTCCACTCTCACTAATTAATTTCCCAGATTTGGAGGATGTCAGAAGCAAGGCAAGAAGGGTGAACTAAATTCCTTGACATCAGTGTAACCCCAGTGCAAAATGGTCCAGTGACTCCTAATTTCCATCCTATTATGTATAATATACGTAAAGTATGTATAAAGGGCAATCTATCCCCCTTATTCGTTTTGGAGGAGGGCATTTTGGTCATCTCTCTCCTAAGCAAATCACTAGGGTAGCCTCTGGATCGAAATTTAGATTCCAGCTCCTGTAATCTCTTCTCCTTGTTGTCAGATTGGCTAACCATCCTCTCTATTGGAAGGAATTGTGACTTGGAGTGACTTTTTTTTTAGTAGCTTTGGGATGGTAGCTACTGTAAAGGAGCACATTGTTCCGGTCGGTAGGCTTGACAGACAAATCAGTTTGTAATCAAAGCTGTTGTGAAAACATTTGGACTGGGTTTAAGATTTGGGCTCCCTCTGGTGGCCAATGCTGGTAGTGGAGTTGGCTGGCTTGATAGAGGCCAGACAGCTGATGAGGATTGGAAGTCAGGTGGTTCTGACTGGTCTATATAACTGTGTAGTGTTCTCTTGTTCCTGGCCAGTGCTCAATGTTTCCTCCTGTGTTCTAGGACATCCTGAAGCCAGCCCAACCTTCTGTTATTACCTGGACTCATTTCAGAAAAGTCTGGTCTTGGTACCTAAACAGCAAACAAGTAAATGGAAGCAACCAGCAATGTACAAAGGCATATTTTCTGATTTTTCTTGTGTGGCATCTAGGTGGAGTTGGATCATTCCCGGCTGGGATTGTCTGTGTACCTTGCTTCATTTTCTGCAGTATATTTTGTTTTGTCATGCTTGGTACTGATTTCAGTCCCTCCTCTATATTAGTGTTTTGCTTGGATCCTAGTAACACATAGTACTGATATAGTGGGGGCAGAGTCCGTGTGGACTCAGTATTTTTCCATATCAGGCGTGTTGGTATTTTCTAGGGTTTTGCACGGCTGCAGACAGTGCTCTTTCCTATCCTTTCCTATATAGATAGTTTGGGACTCATCTTTGCTGAATCTGTTTTCTTCCTGTGTATTGTTTTTCCTACATCACCGTAATCTTTATATGTGGGGGGCTATCTATATCTTTGGGGGACTGCTCCGAGGCAGATTAGCTTTTTCTTGTATTTCTTTCTGTAGGAATAATTAGTTCTCCGGCTGTGTCGAGGCGACCAGGTCATCGTAGGCACGTCCCACGGCTACTTCTAGTTGTGTGTCAGTGTGAGGTCTGCAGTCCGCTAAGATTCCAACCACTTTGGTGACACTCTGGGATTCCCAGTTTTTGTCCTTTTTTTCTGATCCTCCTCGGTCACTCAATCACAACAGAACCCCTATCGTCCTTCATAATAGTAGTGTCCAGAAAATTGATCTGATTAGAATCCTAATGGATAATCTGTAATTCAGACCAAATACTATTTAAGGACTGATGGAATTCCAGAAGCGAGTCCAAAGTGCCTCCCCCCCCCCCCCATACGCAGAATGTCCTCTATAAATCTCTTCCAGCATAAACTGTACTGTTGAAATAAATTATTCGTATAAATGAACTGTTCCTCAAATTATGGCATATAGCTATTAGCGTAGGGGGGCGCAACATAGGACCCCATCAGTCATTCGTTTCTGGGCATAAAACATGTCCTGAAACATGAAGACATTTTCCATCAGTACTACCTTCAGAAAGTCCAAACGGCATTCTCTGACCCCTGCTGTTAAACCATTATGAAGTAAGATTTTGTACCGCTTCCAAACCCTTACTATGTGTGATAGCAGTATATAAACTAGTGACGTCCCATGCGACCAGAAATGCATGAGTTGGAACCTTATCTAGATCTTTAAGGACCCTCAAAATCCCCAGTGTCCAAGAAGGAGGCTGTGTTCCTAGTGAGAGGTGTTAAAATTTTCTCAAGATGGTGAGGGGTGATAATATGGACTCAGTACCAGCTACTATTGGTCTGCCGGGAGGATGGATTAATGACTTGTGTATCTTTGGCAGTATGTAAAATATGGGAATAATCGGATTGTTTGTTTTTTTGTAGAAATTCAGATGTATTTTTATCAATGATGCCTTGACTCAAATAATGTTCAAGAGATCCAATGACACTTTTAATTTGCACATACAGGAGCCACATACCTCTCCGGGAGGGATGGTCAGGGACCCCAGTTGGCAACAAGAGGACCCGAGTGCTGTCTACGTAGTCCTTTACCATTGGGTGCTCCAGCTTCCTTCTGTGAAGTAGGGTAGCTCTATGAATGCCAACTGGGAATGCTGGGTTATCGTATAGAGGAGTCAGAAGTCCCGGAACAGAAAAGAATTAAAATTTTACTGATCCCGGTCTCACAAACTTAATCAGATTTACTAAAAGGGCCGAGGGGGCACTCCTGCTCATCCCCACTAAAGGAGAGGACCAGAGCCGTGCCACTGGGTCCTGTTCCGATCTAACGAGTTCTAGGTCTACCCATTTCTTGTGGCCCCTTCCGTGGAATATGTCCAAGACACGGTTCCCAAGGAGACGAGGCTATAAAGGCGTAGATCCGGGAGGCTTGTTCAATTTGTCTCTCTAGTTCTGGTGAGTGTGATGTACAAAATGCGGGGATGTTTGCCCAGCCAAATCTGCTGATCATGGTCTTCAGACGTGAGAAGTATGAGGCCGGCAGCTAAAGCGGGATGGTGTGGAAGACATATATAAAGTCATATTGTCATATGTGCAACGAGATGGCAGAACAAGCCGCCTAATGCACTGGAGAGGAGGTGGAGAAACCGATTTCTATTTCGGGGGCTCATCATAATCATGACATGAATAATAATTGTAGCAATAGTGATATTGAAAAAATCTCTCATATGCAAGGAGGTAAGGAAAAATGAGCACTCACCGATTTTTGCTGTGCGATGATAGAAGTGTTTTATTCAAGCTTGAAGATTACATGCTGCGGCAAACGGGGAGGGGGTGAGACAGGACAGCACGTTAGACGACGGCCGTTTCGCACCCTCGGGTGGTGCTTCGACGGGTCTAACACCCGCAGAACATAACTGGTAATACAAATATCCAATCTAGCTGCAACAGCATTTTAGAAAAAACACAAATAGACAAGCAAGCATCAAAAGATATAAGTGGAAAAGAAGTTGCATGTATACTTATAATCATAAATGTTTGCATAAGACATTATGATCTTATTTTATATTTTTTATTTTTTATTTTTATTTTTGATTTATTTTTAATCATTATCCACTTATGTGTTGACCGAAATTGAATTGAAGTTTATGTATTAACCTCTAAGCAGAGAGAGAATAAGCAAGAGAAAAGGACTTGTATAATAGGGAGGAATTTCTAGGGGTACAGAGAAGGGGGGGGGGGAAGAGTCCTTATTTTTTGTTATGACCGGATATTATAATTCAATATGGAAGAATATGGTAATTTCCATAATTGTTGTGAAATTTTTGGATTTTTATTTATTTTTTTTTGATGATGGGGGACAATCATAAGCTAGCCCGATCAAGTCTGGGCTCTCTAGTGTTGAGCCAGGTGTAGATATTTCGCCTGCTGCTCTGTTTATCTTTATAATTATCGTTTATTTGACTCTTCCCTTCCTCTGTTACTCTTTAACTTCTTTAATTTTTTGTTTAATACTGCTTTTACATACGTTTTATATTTTAGCATTTTTTCCATTTTTTTCTATTTTTTTTTTTTTACCTAACCTATGTTATGACAGGACTAAATGGAGGCAACGTATAGAAGTATCAGAAACGCAGAAAGGAGCCGGATTAAGTACTTGCATATAAAATTCCCTGTACTCTGGCTTATTTCAAAACTGCGTTTTGTCTCTCTCCTGAAGTGTCCATTTAATATGAATATTCCTTGTCAATAATTAAGTAGGGACAAAAGAGAATCTATTGAAGTATGTGCCTTATTCCTTTGATCGTGACATACTGGTTATTTTTTAATATAATGCCCAGTAACTCTGATGGATAACAGGAGAGAGGAAAAGAGCAGAGGAACTAAGGCATGAAGACAGAGACCCAGACTTATGAAAAGGAGAAGCAGAGGTGGGCAAAATTTAAAAAGCACATCTGTGATCTCATTCTCATGGTAAAAAGGTGGTACAGAATATATTAATCTGTGGGCAAAAATTGCAGTGTAAATTTTTAAAAAAAACCATGAACCTTTTTTTTTTTATTAATCAAACAAACCTTTATATTTTATTCTCAGTTGAACATGGGCATGGCTTGGGGGCCGGTTATAAAAATACGGCCATGTCACTGCGGTCATTAAGGCCTAGGGGACCCATGGCTTTAGTTTCAATTATTAATCGAGATTCTTTTTGCAATAGCAACTTGTGAGTGTCTCCTCATTTCCTGAGGGGGACACCTTCAAAATGCCTGCAAATCTGAGCCTCTGGGTTCCCTGCATGATGTTCCCTTACATGCTGAATTAATCGAGGGGAGCCGTTCCCGGAGTGGATGGATTTAAAGTGTATGTGCGCTTCCGCGAACAGACAACGGATAGTTTTTCCGATGTAGAAGAGTAGGCAGGGGCAGAAAATAACGTACACTACGCTCTTTGTCTTACAGGATATGAAATCCTCTACAGTGAGTGTGATGTCTCAGATTTGTTAATATATTATCAGTAAGGTGAAAGGGGCAGAATTTACAGTTACCGCACTTGAAATTTCCTACTAATGGGGTTTTATTCAACCAAGTGGTTTTTTCCTCCTCCCATCTGTTCTGTACTAAAATGTCGCCCAGGTTCTTACTACTTTTATAGGTGATGAGGGGGCCTAAAGCGACCCAGTCTTTCAGGTCTGGGTCATTTTCCAAGACATGCCAATGTCGTCTTATACCGGCTTTTATATGTTTGTCTAAGGGACCAAATTTAAAACAAAATAAAAATGTCTTACTGTTGCTATTTTTTTGACTATTTTTCCTCGTTAGGTCAACTGTAAGGGTTTTATAGTGTCTGATCTAATTTTCTTACTTTCAGATTTCAAAAGGGTACGTGACTTGGCGGTCTCAATAATGGAGGAGGGATATCCTGTGTCTTTTAGGTGGTTTTCAAGATCTGAGAACTGTTTGTCCCGAATTTGATTATTATTGATCCTATCTGTGTGCAAGAATTGGCTGAAAGGTAATGATCTTTTTGAGTGAGGGGGTGAAAGCTGTTGAAATGTAGCAAGGTGTTTTTTGCTGTTGATTTCCTAAAGACTTCCCTAGTTGAGACACCCATTGTGTAGGGTTAGTTTTACGTCCAGAAATTCAAGTTCACTACCCCCAAAAAACGCTAGTAAATCTCATATTGTATGTGTTGAGATGGGTTACAAAATTACTGAACTCCAACTCGGATCCATCCCACACTATAAAAATGTCATCAACATATCTAAGGGATTTCTTGATATGTTTTAGAAAGGGGTTCTGCAAATCGTAAATCATTGTTTTCCATGGCCGCCAAAAATTTCCAAAAACGCATGCTACGGGGGTCCCCCATAGCGGTACCACCGCATTGTTTGTACCATTGTGTGCCGAATTTAAAGGTATTGTTTTTTAGAACGAGAAGGTGCTTCCTCGAAAAAATTGATGGTTTTATGTTCTATATGTAGCATGGATAGTAAATCCCGTATTGTTTTTACACCTTGATCCTGTGGGATCCTGGTGTACAGGCTCTTTATGTCAATAGATGTAAGATGGAAATTTTCCTGACACTCAAATGTGTCCAGTACATCTACAAACATATTGGTGTCCCTAATAAAAGCCGGAATATCTTTCAATATGGGATTCAGTAACCAGTCTAGATATCGTGAAATTGGTTCAAAAACAGAATTAATACCGGAAACTATAGGCCAGCCTGAAGGTACAGTTTTATTTTTGTGAATCTTCGGTATGCAGCACCAGTGCGGTGAGGTTGGATGCGAGGGGAGTAATTTTTCAGCCTCCTTCTCAGAAAAGAAACCTTCTGTGACTTTTCTTATGCAAAAAAATGCGCAATTTTTCTTTGTCTACATGTAGGGTCAAACAATAATTTTGTGTATGTAGAGGTGTCGGACAGTTGTTTGTTAGCCTCCGCCAAGTACATAACTTTTGGCCATATGACCATCCCGCCTCCTATATCGGGGTCTTTGGAAGATTACATCATCTTATGATTTGATGGTTTTTAGAGCATTTTTTTTCAGCTGCGGTTAAGTTTTGAGGAGCCTCATGATATATTAGGGCTTTCATATCACGCTTAACCAAATTCTGAAAAAGATCAATGGTATTCCCTGGTGCGACAGGGGGGCAAAAATTAGATTTTTTTTTCCGCCAGAGAACAGAAGCTCAGGGGCTGGTGTATCCTGTGTGTTACACTTGTCAGAAATGTCAGCATTTGCTAATTCTAACAGCAAGGCGTCATCTTTAATAGAACCTAAAGCATTATCGGCTTGAAAACAGCCGAGGGGTCCGATGGCTATGGGGACATTACTGGTGTTTTATTTTTGTTCTGGGATTTTTTCCTTGCTGTTGTGGAATTTTGCCAAATGCATCTTTTGGCAACCTTTAAATAAATCAAAGTCACAAAAACTGAATTTTTCAGGGACACAGAAATTAAGTCCTTTGTTAAGGAGCGACAGAATATTTTCATCAAGAAAGATGGGTGGAGAGATTCCAAACTGTTCTTTTTTAAAACTGTTTTCTTCTTCTAGTCCCTCCATGACACTTGTTTTTCCCTGCCGGAGCAAGAGTAACTTGGTTTAAGAGCTCCTGGAACCAATTATGCTCCTAATGCACTGTATATACAAACAATAGAAATACAGAAAACCCAGAGGAACTCACCAGACTGTCTCTGCCGCCTCTGCCGTTAAATCAGGACTGAAGGGAAAAAGATCACATTCACCTCTATGGTGCTAACAAAAAAAAGCCCATAGTGTATAATGTATCACCAGAAGGAGAAGACCTCGCATCACCTCCTGTCATAGGTGCTCAGGAGAAAAATATATAACAGTCAATGGAGATTAACTCCGGCACACTATTAATTTCCAATAGAAAGAAGGAACGCAGTAGTTGGATAAAAAATCCCTTTCTTTTATTTTGTTAGTGTCACACGTGAAAAAAGTGCTGTACAATTGTCCGCCGGGTGTCGACGTTTCGGCTAACAAGCCTTCATCAGGTCGGACAGACTTAACCTTAAACTGGAATCATAATCAGGTGAGTATGATAGTAGCTGTGAGATCACATAAGGAGACTACCTGTATAGGGTCCCTGGGGGTGCCGGCATATAAGATCACATCCTATAGAGGTATAATTGGCGGAGGGAAAGAGTCTTGGCAATCGTGTGTGTCTCCTGTTAGAAGTGGCTGTTGTACCTTAGGAATGTAGTAGCTACTTCAAAGGGACATTAGGGTCCAGGGTTCAGGCTTTGGATTCAGGACAAGGGCTCGGCTATAGTTGTAGCTGTAGTCTCTATGTTGTGGCTAGGATGTAGGTTCACTGGCTGAAGGACATACTGTGGGTATGCATAAAGCGTGTGGAACTTGGGTCCAGGGTTCACGCTCACAGTCAGGGTAATATGCCTGATGATTGCTTCAGTTACATGACAAGAACCTGTGGTGCCTACAGGACACACGATTTGGCTCTGCGGCACCACAGGTTCTTGTCATGTAACTGAAGCAATCATCAGGCATATTACCCTGACTGTGAGCGTGAACCCTGGACCCAAGTTCCACACGCTTTATGCATACCCACAGTATGTCCTTCAGCCAGTGAACCTACATCCTAGCCACAACATAGAGACTACAGCTACAACTATAGCCGAGCCCTTGTCCTGAATCCAAAGCCTGAACCCTGGACCCTAATGTCCCTTTGAAGTAGCTACTACATTCCTAAGGTACAACAGCCACTTCTAACAGGAGACACACACGATTGCCAAGACTCTTTCCCTCCGCCAATTATACCTCTATAGGATGTGATCTTATATGCCGGCACCCCCAGGGACCCTATACAGGTAGTCTCCTTATGTGATCTCACAGCTACTATCATACTCACCTGATTATGATTCCAGTTTAAGGTTAAGTCTGTCCGACCTGATGAAGGCTTGTTAGCCGAAACGTCGACACCCGGCGGACAATTGTACAGCACTTTTTTCACGTGTGACACTAACAAAATAAAAGAAAGGGATTTTTTATCCAACTACTGCGTTCCTTCTTTCTATTGGAAATTAATAGTGTGCCGGAGTTAATCTCCATTGACTATAATGTATCACCATCAGCCATAAAGTGAAGGGCAGAATACTGAGGGAGAGTTCAGAGGAAAACCAAAAAATCCCATCTCCATGTGTTTGGGGATTCACTGGACTCTTCAAAGATCTGCCCCCCCCTGAATTCTTATTGGGGGGTATGACAGTTACAGCTTCATCTTTTAGAGGAAAGTGTCCTGTATAACTTGTGCGGTACCCCAATAACCCAGACGCCAATGTACATCACACAGATTGTGCCCACCCATCTGAGCGCTGCATTGGAGTTGAAAAGGCCACGAAAGGCCAATATCACTCACTGGAAAGTGTGTAACCCCAAATCTGAAGAATCGCCCCAATTTCTCAACTCAGCAATCAACTGCGTATCTTTCTGAATGAAGGATCTCCGCCAAAAAAGAAAAACCGTACTGCTGGCTGCCCACCCCGCACAGTAAACGCCACATGCCTGCGGTAAACTCCGCCCATGCAGTGCCCGCCCCTGTGCAGTAAACTCTTCCCCCGCACAGTAATTTCCACCCACAAGCTGCTTGCCTTTTTGCAATAAAAGCTGCCCCCACCCAGCATATTCCACACTTACCGTTCCGTGGCTAATTGCTTATCCTTGATGATTGACCCCCTCAGCTCCAGGAATGCCATTAGCTGCTCCATCTGGGCGGGGGGGGGGGGGGAGCTGGAGCGACGCCAGCTCTTTGAAGCAACAGGAGAAAATTGCTGAAAAGCTACAGCGTGATCTCATTCCGTCGTCTTCTACCACAGCGGTGATCTCGGACTCCTCGGCATACTTCCGGCACCACCTTCGCAGGTGCTGGGGAAGATATTCCTGCTCCGTGCAGCAGTTTTTGCATACCAGGAAGGATCTCATTTTTCAATTTGACAATAAATGAAGTTAACTGTAATAATCAGGCCTGGCTCTACTATATAAATAAGTAGGTGCTCTGAAAAACAAATGTCCAATAGATAGAAAAAATCTGGCACACTAATAAAGATATTCTCAAAAAGATTCTTTTTAGACTATTTTAATTCAATTGTGTTATTCTTGGGAGGATATCAAAATAAACAAATGTTCAAAGTCCAACGTTACGACCACAATCTTTGGTCTTTTTCAAGGACTTTAACATACAGGAAAAGTAAAAAACTAGAATTACAGACAGTAAATCCAATATCCATTGTACAATCGCAATGAGAAATATTCTAGAAATATGTGTAACATAAGAAATATCACAAATTGTGAGGGGAAGAAACAGGGATTGCAAAGAGTTCACAATAATGCACGATATTGAAAAAAGCAATTCTTTAAAATGCAAGAATAAAATGTGTGTGTGTATGTTATGTATGTATGTATGTATGTATGTATGTATGCATGCATGTGTGTGTATATAGTTGTCGCGGGCGGAGGAGGGGACACCGCGCTCTCCCACTGCTCGGGTCTGGCTGCTGCTGCGGCCTCTGCTGCTCGGTGGCTCGAGCGATGGGCCGGATCCCGGGGACTCGAGCGGCGCTCCTCGCCCGTGAGTGAAAAAGGGATTGGTTTTGGGGATTTATTGTCCGTGACGCCACCCATGGTTGTGGTGATTGTGTGGACACCACCGCTGCTCTGTATGGGGATCCCGGGAGCGGTGACAGGGAGCAGCTTTGTTGTTATTTCTCCCCTCCGTGGGTAGGGGGTTGGTTGTCCTGGGGCCCGGTGATGGGGCAGGGATGGATGGCAGGCCAGGTGTGGGGCCTGGTGAGGTGCAGGGTCGCGGGGGCAGCGCTGTGCCGCACGGCTCGGTGGTACTCACTCAGCCTGAGACGTTGACACAGTTCTCGGTAAAACACACGGCTGGAAAGACTGTTCCCACGGACGGCTGCTGTTGCTTTTCCCCGGTAGTTAACGGTGACGGTCTCTGTCCCTGCACCTAATGAAATGTTGGGAGCGATGGGTTCCCACCGGTAACCCGCTCCCCGGCTTGGATATGGGCCGGAGGAGCCCCTCCTTTGCCCGCAGGCGCTGGCCCTGAGTAACTGGTGCCTTGGCGGTGGCGGTGTCTCTCTCCTACGGTTGGACTGTTGCCTTCAATCGGGACTTAGTTGTTGGGAGACCCAGAGGTCCCCTTCACTGACTGATTTAGCAAATTCACGGCGACTCCTAGCCTTGCCGGGATCCGAAAGGCCCCTGCCAATGGTGCTGGCTTCTCTTCGTATACCGCTCCGGTACCGCCGGGCCACCACCCGTCCACGGTCCTTTCAGCAACCTCCGATCAGCCTCTCCTGCAAACGGTCACCGCCGTCTGCTGACCTTGCTGTCTCAGTCCGGGGCACGCACCCGGACCAACTTCAGGCTTCCTCAACTGTCACTCTCTTCCACCTTAACTCCTCTCTCTTGCTCCTCTACCACTCACTTCAACTTCACTAACTGTTCTGCCTGGTTTTCCCGCCTCCAGGACTGTGAACTCGGTGGGCGGAGCCAACCGCCTGGCCCACCCCCTGGTGTGGACATCAGCCCCTGGAGGAAGGCAACAAGGATTTTTGGGTAGCTTCGGTGTACCTATCCGGGGTGTAGGGTGTGGTGGTGTCATGACCTGTGACCCCTGGCTTGCCCAGGGCGTCACATATATGTATAATATGTATAATATATATATTATATGTATACACCATGCTACTAAAGGGAGGTAATGATCTAGATAACTACATGTGGGACGAGGCATAAATATATATGTGAACAAACCTCAATGGGTTGTGGAATAACATGTATCACATGAAGCGATCTGTTGTGCTTGTCTAATGTTCAACACTCATAAAGAGCCTGGGATCAAAAAGGATAATAAAAATAAGAAACCTACATAAGGTCAAGATCTTATGGATATACAATTCTGTGACTATGGAGGGATTCTTTGTACAAACCGTACATCAAAAAACGTTGGGTACATATATCTTGGCACCCTCCTACTAATGTTCAGAGTGTGAATGATCCTCTTATCCACTCTGTAATAAAGCTGTATGACAAATGACATGGATTTCAGTGCTTGGAAGCAGTGCATAAGGTGAAAACATGTAATGTCATGTTACACAAAAAGGTAAATGCTACCATTTACGTACTCAGTCCAGTTAAAGAACCGTAGTGCCACCAGGGCCGTTCTTATGATAATTGAACTAAAGGTTAATTACACCCTAAGGCACTGACAGATCTCTGTGAAATCTGTAGACTCCAATTTGTATAGCCTGTAATCTAATGTCATTGATACAATGCAAAAAGCCAAGTTCTATATTACCAACTGACGTGTGTGGAAGTAAGGTAATCGCCTGTTAATGGATAGGGGTATACCTATTTGGTTATGGGAGACCCCAGTCAAGTTAATGTGAGCAAACACCTGAAATAGGACAAGAAGGTATGTCCATTAATTAAACAGGGGGACTATGATGTTAGAAATTGTGAAGAATATAGAAAAAATGAGATTTCTTACCCTGTGGGTGAAAATGATAAGGTATACCCTTTGGTGCAGTCTACGTGACCTAAGTATATGATAAATAAGAGGTTAGGGGACAAAAAGCGGTCTCTAACACGTGCTCATTGCCATGTCCATACCTGCATAGGTGGTTCACGTGGTGTGGGTGTCTGGAGGTGCCCGGGAGTGACAGGTAATGTGTCCTGTGCAGCGTTTAAATAGTGCCTGAAAGGCGCGCCTAACATGACTGTTTCCTGGTTGTGATGCGCAAGGTGGTGAGGCCTGGAGCGCATAACGCGCATGCGCCGCCCGAGACACGAGCGGCGTATGCGCAGAAGGCAGCATCCACGCCTCGCTAGGGGAGGTGATAACACAGCGTGTGACGCTTCTTGCACATGCGCTGCCCGGCCCCAGGCAGCGTACGCGCAGCAGGCATCAGATACACTGTGCATTGTGGAGGGACAAAGAGTATTGCGGTGACGGGCAGAACGCATCCCGCGCATGCGCCGCCCGATGGTCCAGGCGGCGCATGCACAGAAGGCAATCCCCCCCCCGCACGTTGGCATAGTGATGCATGGTGTAGGTAACCAGGTGTGAGAGAGAACAAAATACAGTGAGTTAATAAGATCCTGTGGTGCCGGTGCCAGTTTGTCATCCAGGGCTGGTGTACGACTATGGGTTTGTGAATCTCTTAGGTGCCAGGCAGGGAGGTTCAAGGTCAGATAGGAAGAGAAGCCTAGGGGAAAAAAAGAAAATATTAAAATGATGTAAGAGAATTATATCATGAAATTAAAATTTTTAGATATATAAAAAATTCTTTTGGTAATATAGCGACTTTACATTAGTGGTATGAGACAACAGCTTGTCACTGAAGATGTCATAGATCCTGTGGAAAAATAGAGGATAAGTAGCAAATGATAATTATGATAGGGGTTTCAAGGGAAAACCTCGTATTCCCTGTTTAGGCCCCTTGGTTCAAGGGTCTTAAGGGTATGGATCCAGTATGCCTCCCTTTCCTTGAGCATCTGGATCCTATTGCCACCCCGTCTCATAGGAGGTACATGTTCTATAACCTGATGTCTTAGTTGTGCTATGGTGTGATTTTGGGTAATGAAATGATGGGGGATGGGAAGTAACGTTTGCTTGCAGCGGATGGTGGACTTGTGTTTGCTGATACGGTCTCGGATATGCTGGGTAGTCTCCCCAACATATCCGAGACCGCAAGGGCATTTGATCAAATATATGACAAATGTGGAATCACAGGTGAAGAATTCGTGTATGGGGAAAATTTTTCCGGAATGGGGGTGGGTAAACGAGTCCCCATGGGTGAGATTATTACATTGTAAGCACCGCAAACAGGGAAAATGACCCTTTCTTGGGGTGCCAAGAATTGTCTGGCGTGGGAGAATTTTTCCTGAGCCTATTTCTGCTCGTACAAGATTCTTTCAGGTTTTTAGGTCTTTTGTTGCAGAATAGTGGGGGTACAGAGAATTCTTGTATGGAGGGATAAGCTGCTTTCAGTAAGGGCCAATGCTTAAAGATAATAATCTTAAGGGGCGAAAAAGGATGATATGTATTGACGCAACTAATAATTGGGACCTCCTTTCTCCTTACCCCTGAGTTACGAGATGTACAGTTACCAGCTACATCAATGAGATACCCTCTGGAAATTTCTTGCTCATCTCCTGTGTTTTTGCCCTATGCTGTACTGGATCCGACACAATCCTGTGTATCCTCATGTGTTGGGAGATGGGTAATGATCTCTTAGTATGTGATGGGTGGCAGCTTGAATAATGTAAGATTATTTTTGTCCGTGGGCTTAACGTAAAGATCCGTGCTAAGAAGGCCCTCAGGAGATATTTGAACCAATGTGTCCAGAAAATTGATGCTCTGTGTGTCCGAGTGCGTCATAAATGTTAGACCTGGTCTAATGTTGTTTAAATCATGGAAGAACTGGGTTAAGGATTCAAGGTTGCCCCGCCAAAATATGAAAACATCTTCGATGTATCTCTTCCACGTGATGGCGTATTGAATCCATAGTGGATGGCAAAATACATGGGTTTCTTCAAAGTGTGCCATATACGCGTTGGCGTAAGGTGGCGCTAAATTAGATCCTATTGCGGTACCCCTTCTTTGAAGGAAGAATTGGTCCTGAAACAGGAAGAAGTTCTCGAGTACTAGCTGAAGTAAAGCAATACAGAGTGTTTTGTGATGGGGAGTAGGAACTGTATTTTTTGAGGAGCCAGTCTGCCGCCAATAGACCATCGTGGTGCTCTATACTGGTGTACAGGCTGTTCTAAATCTCTAAACCTTCTAAACCTAAAACAACTCTAGACTAATAGAATACTATGCCAATAATTATATTTTATATAAAGACCATAAAAGATGAGGAAATTATATTTCTAAAAAGAAAGTAATTGGAGAAGATTCAATTCAAACTATAGAGCAAATATGTAAGTGATGTATCATGTTATACTTTGAAATCTTTAAAACTATTTTCACCATTGCCAATAATACTTGGAGGGGGTCGGGGAGAGTTGTTTAGCGTTGCGTGATATTTTTCAAACTCATTATGTTGGGCTATTGAATTAATTTGGGAAATGTTTGGAGGGAGGGGATTATTCCATTGGGCTGCAATTAATGATTTAGTGGTAAGGAAAGTATGAATAAGAGAATGAAAGGATGGATCTAATAGGTCTAAATCTAATGAAAGGAGGGCCAATTGGGAGAGTGAAAACTATATTGGAATTAGTAATTCTATTAGACTAGGAACTTCCATAAGATTTTTAATATTGGATAGTCACAAAAAATGAAATTTTTCAACCGCCTCCGCAATTCCTCCAGCATAATGAAGCGTTGGTAGTATTGAATTGATGTAATCTTAATGGGGTATAATCCCAACGAGAGGGTAATTTATAATAGGTTTCCAGAAGAGAAGTGCAAATAGGAGGATTTGCTTGCAGTGAAAATTGCCAATTATCCTCTGGAAATTGGTAGAAAGATATTCAGCCCCAATCTGTCAGATTTGTTTTACAATATTTGTCGCTTACTAAATTTTATTTTTGTGCTCCAAATCAGTATTACTGGGATTGCAGAGTAATGGGTCGACTCATGTTTCTATTTAAAGGATTTTTCTAAGGATGACTCTGAATTCAAGATTCTCATGTCCTTAAGAGTCAGGAATCTTTTATGTTTTATTTTGATGTCAAAATAAGAAACAACAAAAACCGAGTTTGTTTTGCCATCTTGTGACCACTACGTTTTTTATTTTCCCATAACTGGAGCTGCATGTGGGAGGTTTTGCTTTTTTATTTTTATATCACAATTTTATTGATTGTAACCATTTTTTGATAGAATCTAAATTGTACTCACTTTACCTGGCACCCACAAGCTTGTGCCCTAACAAGGGCAGACCACAGCTAACCCTCACTTAATACCCCTATACCGTTCCTAGCCTTGTCCCGACGTGTTTCATCGTGTAGGAATCATCAGGGGACTCCGGTATTGTGGTACAGGTCAGAGGTCCTATGCCCAAGCTCCCAAAAAACACATTGGAACCAGAGCATCAAAAAAAGAGGGTATTTAATAGGTGGCAATCAAACCACATAAGGGCCAATCATTAAACTCACCAATGGTGATCCAGGACTCCAGGCGGATCCAATGCATGTAATCAGTGCCATAAACAAGTTAGATAATAAAGTCTCCCCACGTGTCAGATGCTTAGTCAAAGTAAATTCACACTGGGTTAGACACGCTAGAGAGCGTGGATAGGCACATAAGGAGGAGAGCCTCCACAGCCAAAGTGCACCCAGGTCCCGGTTCGAGACACAGATCAACACCATGACAACACGCCATCATATCAAAATCATGCAAAAAACTTGCACAAAAAATCTGCCACCATGACTCCCACAGCAACCAGAGGCATCCAAATGTATTTATATATATCCCACGGAGTGAACCGCTACACAAGATTATTATGACGAAGCCATATGTTTGTTCTCTCTCATTATTATAATAAATGGACCATGCAAAACACAAAATGGGGAGAACTAAAATGTGCAGTTATGATAGTAGTCTGGTTCCTAAACCACCACGATTTTATTAAGACCCATAAGGGACTATAAGCGTATTATAATTCTATTCAGTTATACATTCTTTAGAGAGAGTTCAATCCTTGCCTGAATAATACAGAGGTATACTTAGATTCAAGCTCCAGATATGAGGACAGATCAATTCATTATTCATCCTTCATGAACTATAGGGTTACAATTTCCATATATGTGAATTTAAGGTTATCGTTGGCAAGTAATTGCCCCCCCGGTTTCAGATAAAACTGGCGTATTGGAGGTGTTCATTCAGTCCTTTCGGAGAGGAAGTACCCAGTGAAGATCCATTTGGTCTCTTGTTGGAGTATCCGCCTGTCCCAGTTGCCCCCCCTCTTTGGTTTAGGGACTACATCAATGCCTATAAAGCGAATAACAGTGGGGTCTCCACCATGCTTCATCCAAACATGTCTAGCTAAGGGTTTATCCCTTTTATGCTCAATGTCGCCAAGATGGTCTCCCACTCTGCGTCTAAATTCGCGAATGGTCTTGCCCACGTACTCAAGACCACATTTACATGTATCCTTGTAGATTACTCCCGGAGTACGGCAATTAATAAAATGGCGTATTTCAAAGTTCTTATTAAGCACGTTACTCTTAAATGTGTTTCCAACCTCCAAGTAAGGACATGCTATACATTTCGGACATTAGAAGCAGCCTTTTATCTCCCTGGACAGCCAATTAGACTCTTGCTGTCTCTCAAAGTGGCTGTGTACCAGCCTGTCGCCCAGGGATTTCCCTTTCTTGTAGGTGATTGCTGGTCGCACAGGTAGAAGGGACCCCACATCTTTATCAATAAGAATGGGCCAATGGCATTCCAAGATCTTACGGACCTCAGTGGCACAGTTATCAAATGTTGTGATGAATCGAGAGATGCTGTCCTGATCAGACGGCCTGTACCGGTTCTGCAACAACTCCACTCTAGGGACACTCTTAGCCTCATTATAGGCCTTTCTCAAGATCTCCTTAGGGTAACCCCTGTCTTTGAGACCCAAATTGAGAGAGCTTTGTGACAAATTCAAACACCCGCTTATCAGAGAAGTTCCTCCGTAACCGGAGGAACTGTCCTTTCGGGATCCCCCTCCTCAAATGGAAGGGATGGCTGCTCTCCCATCTGAGGAGGAGAGAGTGGCCGTGGGTTTGTGAAAGGTGGATGTGGAAATATCGCCATTCCTTTTCTTTTGGATAAAAATATCCAAGAAAGGAAGGCGATCCTCCTCAATCTCGTACGTAAATTTGAGGCCGATGTCATTTTGATCTAGGCCCGCTCCATAGTTCAATCCTGGAACCTGTCCATACCACAAGTATGTCATCTATTAAACCTAAAATACTACCCAGAAAGAACAAACGAGATGCATTGAAGTATATAAATTTTATTGTGTTTAAAAAAATATTTTTTAGTTTTTTAAAATTATCATTAAAAGGTAGTACAGCAGAATAAAGTGCAAAAAAGAGGGTGCCAAGGATAGACACCATTAAAGTATACAGAAGGAAACTGTCAATTCATAAACCTGATAACATTAATTCATGACAACATATCATATATTCCAATACAAAGTTTTTACACAAAAGAGGATACAGGTTATAGTATATGCTTGGCAACTGTGATAAGATGGTATTAATCAAGCAGGGACGTTCAAAGTGACTTCATATTGTAAAGAGCTTTAAAATAAAGCCCATATTGATCAGATAACGATAACATCAAGGAACATGCCTGCCTACAGGAATAGCATACACAGTGCCAAATTGAATTATAGCCTCACCATTCACACCCTGACGCGTTTCGCCCTGGCTTTCTCCAAGGGCGCATGGAATATAATGATCAGTATGGGGTATTTATAATGCCAAAATAACAATCAATTGAACTGGGAAATAGATAGGATTAAAAGATAAACCAATCAACATGCATTGAATACGTTTTAGGGTATTATCATTGGTGCTTTTGAAAGATGCGGACCATATTAGCATAGATAATAAACTCACCGCAGGTGAGCTTTATAAATGAGCTAAGCCTCAGCCTTCAGAAAATCCAGAAAGCCGGAAATGAAAGTGACGGTGTAAGGATAAAATATATCCCTGTGATTGAAAAAAGGTTCCATTTCAAAGGAAGTGACATGTGAAAGGTTGCACAAACTAAATGAGCGCTCTGCGCATGTGTGTAGCAACTAGAAATGGTGTCCCCGCTTATATCATTAAGATTCCGGAAAACCGGAAATGACGAAGAGGGGAAACATTTACATTGAGAACGTAATTTTGGAACGCAAATGCGCTCCACAAGACGGAAGTGACATGTAAGTGTACAAGTGAAACTAAAAATAGAGTCCCCAATACCATCATTAAGGTTCCGTAAAACCGGAAATGACAGAATGGGGACATTCACACGAAAAGCGTAATTGTGGAGCGCAGATGCGCCCCACCAAACAGAGGTGAAACTTAAGAATACAGGTGGAACATGAGAATACTCCACCTGTACAAAAATGTGATAGGAAAGAAACCACATTTTCGGCTTTTTTTATAAAAACTGTGGCGTCTTAATGTAGTAAAATACTGTTGTATTATACACAAATACAAAGAAATTCAGAGCATTAATGTATAAATATATGCTTAGTCCATACAAGAAAATAAACACCAATGCACAGAAAAATTCATGGGGCTAGCTAAAATCAATATACAATAAATGAATAATATTGCAAAGTGTTCAATGATGCTTATCAATGTAAATATAAATATGAAAATAAAAAAAAAAATATATATATATATCATGTTGGCATTGGCATCATGTTGCCAATTATCAATAGTCTTTCAATTTATTAATAAATTACAGAACACGTCAAACTGTTTTTTGAGGCTTTATAGGCATATCTTTTGTTTTTCTTGACATTGCTACATACTTTAGTGTCTATGCCATTTTCCAGTAACTTTATTCATGAAGGAGGGGCCTTCATAATGTATTGTTTGGGGTTTTATTGTATTTTTAATCATTCGTAAAAGTGAAAACAGGACAGCAGCATCTCAACTCTAAGAGTATGTTCACACGCTGCTTCTTCAAAGATGTCAATCGCTGACTGGTCACCCACTGAGGGGGGGGAATTTTGTGCTTTTATTTTTCAGATCCGTAAAGGGACCTTTTACCCTGAAGATTGGGGTCAGGGACACCAATACTCTCCAGTAAGCGGACAGAAGCTTGTGGGTGCCAGGTAAAGTGAGTTTCCCTAGGGACGTGTAGGGTCAGTAACGACATGAAAATTGGAGGACCCACACAGAGGAAACTCTGATGCACCCCAAGCTACTTGACATGGGTGAGATTGTTTCAATTTATTCTCATCTATACCACACAATACTATACTGTCAATCTCTCCTTTGATGACCTGTATACAATAGCCGCGGGGTTCGTGGCGGCAGCGGGTGAGTTGTGCAGCAGAACGGTGCAGTGAGGTGTTTTGTTTTGTTTGTGTTTTTTTTGTTTTTTTTAAACCTTCAGATTTTGTTTTAAAACCACTCTGTATTAATTATCAGAAAATTTTGACTTTTCTGGAATAGTTTGGCCTTATGATGATGAAGGAAATATTTTATTTACAGCTTTTTTGAAAACAAAACATATGCAAAAAAACCACCATATCTATCCTTACCTAATTACCCCTCTAATCTCTTGACCTTATAACTTCACCACATGCCTCCATTTCAGGAACTTCCACACTCCTTCGGCCACATCCTCTCCATCTTTTCTTATCCCACAGGTACACAGTATACATTTTATCTAGTATCATCTTCAGACATCAAGCCACAGACACACTTTTCCTCCTAAATACATACAAGTTTCTAACATCCCATAGGACTTCCTTTATTATGGCTAGCATAAGGAATAGAATTCTTTTGCTTTTGCATACACACTCAGTCCAAACATAGCCACACGAAACGACAAGTCCCATCCCCTTCCACACATCACGAGCCACCCCACAATTCCAGAACAAGTTCACAATACTCGCTGCCCGCACACTCCTCTCTTGGACACAGCTCACTCCGCACCACACCCCTGTACTTATAGAATTCTCTCACTGGTATTGCCCAATGCCGTGGCGGCACCAGGGCGGCAGCGGCAGCAGCAGCGGCGGCGGCGGGTGACTCGTGTCCCGGTGCATTTGTGCAGATGGAGGAGTGATTTCATTAAATCAAGATGTCACCGGAAGGGGCGGGGGCTTTTGGCCATATGACCAACCCGCCTCCTATATCTGGGTCTTTGGAAGATTACATCATCTTATGATTTGATGGTTTTTAGAGCATTTTTTTTCAGCTGCGGTTAAGTTTTGAGGAGCCTCATGATATATTAGGGCTTCCATATCACGCTTAACCAAATTCTGAAAAAGATCAATGGTATTCCCTGGTGCGACAAAGGGGCAAAAAGTAGATTTTTTTTTCCGCCAGAGAACAGAAGCTCAGGGGCTGGTGTATCCTGTGTTACACTTGTCAGAAATGTCAGCATCTGCTAATTCTAACAGCAAGGCGTCATCTTTACTGGAACCTAAAGCCTTATCGGCTTGAAAAAAGCCGAGGGGTCCGATGGCTATGGGGACATTACCGGTGTTGTATTTTTGTTCTGGGATTTTTTCTTTGCTGTTGTGGAATTTTGCCAAATGCATCTTTCGGCAACCTTTAAATAAATCAAAGTCACAAAAACTGAATTTTTCAGGGACACAGAAATTAAGTCCTTTGTTAAGGAGCGACAGAATATTTTCATCAAGGAGATGGGTGGAGAGATTCCAAACTGTTCTTTTTTTTTTTTAAATTGTTTTCTTCTTCTAGTCCCTCCATGACACTTGTTTTTCCCTGCCGGAGCAAGAGTAACTTGGTTTAAGAGCTCCCGGAACCAATTATGCTCCTAATGCACTGTATATACAAACAATAGAAATACAAAAAACCCTGAGGAACTCACCGGACTGTCTCTGCCGCCTCTGCCGTTAAATCAGGACTGAAGGGAAAAAGATCACATTCAACTCTATGGTGCTAACAAAAAAAGCCCATAGTGTATAATGTATCGCCATAAAGTAAAGAGCAGAATACTGAGGGAGCGTTCAGAGGAAAACCAAAAAACCCCATTTCCATGTGTTTGGGGATTCACTGGACGCTTCAAAGATCTGTCCCCCCCTGAATTCTTATTGGGGGGTATGACAGCTACAGCTTCATCTTTTAAGAGGAAAGTGTCCTGTATAACTTGTGCGGTACCCCAATAACCCAGACGCCAATGTACATCACACAGATTGTGCCCACCCATCTGAGCGCTGCATTGGAGTTGAAAAGGCCACGAAAGGCCAATATCACTCACTGGAAATTGTGTAACCCCAAATCTGAAGAATCGCCCCAATTTCTCCACAACTCGGCAATCAACTGCGTAGCTTTCTGAATGCAGGATCTCAGCCAAAAAAAAAAAACGTACTGCTGGCTGCCCACCCCGCACAGTAAACACCACATGCCCGCGGTAAACTCCGCCCATGCAGTGCCCGCCCCTGTGCAGTAAACTCTGCCCCGCAGAGTAATTTCCTCCCACAAGCTGCTTGGCTGTTTGCAATAAAAGCTGCCCCCGCGCAGCATATTCCACACTTACCGTTCTGTGGCTAAGGGCTTATTCCTGGAGCTGAGGGAGTCAGTCATCAAGGATGCCATTAGGTGCTCCATTTGGGCGGGGGGGAGCTGGAGTGACGCCAACTCTTTGAATGAGATGATGCTGTAGCTTATTAGCACTTTTCTTTAATTGCTCCGGGCTACTTCTACTAAAGCTTTGCGCTGGGACTCCATGGCAAACTTTTGGCACTTTCTCTGCAGGTGCGGGGAAGATATTGTTGTCTGTGCAGAAAAATTTGCAGACCAGAAACTAAAAACTATATATAAAAAAACCCTACTTGTGTCAAAATCTCTCTTCATGTCCCTAGGTTCCAATGTTTGGAGCGTGAAGATCCAGAAGGCCTCTCTCCGTTTTATCATTCTGACGATCACCCCCTTGTCTGTGAGAATGAACCTGTTCAAAGACTTGAAATCTTAGTTGGCTGTCATTATGTCCACACTTTTGGAAATGAAAAGGAATTGGGAGGGCCACTCTCTTGCATATTTTTCTTTTCATTATTCTTTTTATTATAGTGAAAAATAGCATATGAAACACAATGCACACCTTCCAAGTATTGTTCAGAGAAACAAATAGATATAACCTAAAACAATGAATAAATGTGAGAAAATATAAGGCACTCAAATCCTGGAGGGAAGGATTTAGATCCAAAGTTCGGTTCACAGTTCTGGATAATCATTATTCCCTTGTCGGCAGTACCTCAGTTAGGGGTGTTTACTATTTGCAGTCCATGTGAAATCAACAAACTTTTGTGAATAATAAACATTAGTGAAATGAACATATGTAAAACATGTCGATAGTAGGATAGGGGGGGTGTAAAGAAAGGTAAGGATGGTTTCAAGAAGATAGTGAGAGACAGGAGGTGTGAGTGGGGTTTAATCTAGTTAAGAAATATCATGGCTGGCTCGGGGGAGGGGGGTGGGAGCAGGTCAAGACACCACCAATTCAAAGTACTCGGAGGATTCTCGGAACTTCAACCAGGGGGCCCAGATGAGTCTAAATTTATCTTGAGTGATAAGCTAAAGCTGCCAGCTCTTCATGTTATAACTGGTCGATTTTGAGCATCCAAGTTTGGATAGTAGGTATACTTGTCGAGGGCCAAAGGGGGAGATGAGCAGTTTGGCCACCGCTAATAGGAATAGGAGGAGAGTTTTTGTTTGGAGTGTTTTGTGGGTTGCTGACCAAGTTCAGGAAGATTAGGCTGGGTTGGGGGTTAAAGGACAGTTTACAGATCCGCTTGGTGTAGGTAATCACATTTTCCCAGAAGGGCTGCAACTGGTCGCACTGCCACCAAATGTGGAAGTATGTACCTCGTTCTCTATTGCACCTCCAACATGACTCTGAGAAGGAAGGGAACCATGTGCTAGTTTGAGAAGGTGATACATACCCTCTGGTAACTAATTTGTATAAGTTTTCTTGTAGCTTCACGCAATGTGATTGGCCAAAGGATCTCTAATAAATTTAGATCAAATCTCCTTCTGTAAAATTCCTGCCTAGATCTTTTTCCCATAATGATATGAATGCCTGTTTCTGCGGGAGCTTATTTAAGACCAGTATTTGATATATTTTAGACAGGACTTTCTGAGGGCATTTTGTTTGCGTAATCATAGATTCAAAAGTGGAAAGGTCCCTTCGGGACAGCCCATTTGGTAAGTGATCCCGTACCGCTTACTTTAGCCTTTCATATTGAAGGAAGTTGAGTGAGTTTGGGGCTATGATCTTATTAAGCTGAGTCAGGGGTGTGAATGTTCCATCCTCTAACACTAATTCCACTGGCGTAGTGAGTGTATGAAGCTGATCAGGAGTGCGTGATTGTGTGCTATCTGAGTACAACCCCGGCAAATCCATTATTCGGATTATCGGGGAAGGTGGGGGAATAAGATAATCTGCATGTTTTGTCCAAGTTTGAAGCGCGTTCTTAAAGATTAAATTACCCGTTGTCGGGCCTCGAAGAAAATGTTTTGCTGAGTGAAGGATGGGTCTGAAGTTCATCGGACTGATGGAGTCTGCGATCAAGGTCCAAAGTTTAAAGATTTGCGAGTCCAATCTATTATCATTGATAGTATTGCTGCTGTGTGATATTTTTGTGGGTCTGGTGTCGCCATTACTCCTTTAAACCTAGGTAGTACTAGGGTATTCTAATTCAACCTCGGGTGCCTACCCTTCCAAATATAGTTGATGAAGAGGGTTCTAGCTTTATGGAAAAAGGTCTGTGGTACCTGAATTGGTAACATCTGTGATACATAACTAAATTTAGTTAACACAGAGCTTTTTAATAGGCTTTTACGTCCCATCCATGAGACAAATGGGGCTGACCATGAGGCTATTACTTTTAACGAAGATTTTAATAACGGGAAAAAGTTTAGAGACTAAAGAAGGCCAATGTGAGCATATCTTTATTCCCAGGTATGCAAATTCAAACACTGCACTCTCATATAAGGTAAGATAGAAAAAGAAACCAACAGATTCGTTTTTTCAAAGTCAAAAAATGTTTTAGTATTTTTTATTTGTGAAGCAAATTCAAGTGGAGGGGGACGTTTCGACCTAAACGTAGGCCTTCTTCACGCCAATTTACACTGAAAAATGTTAAAACAAATGTAATCACTATTTATAATATACATTTTCACTTATCTAAAGACAATATACATATATACATAATAGTGAGAATTCCATGTCAGGATTGGATCTTTTTAGAAGACCGTACAATACATATCAACAGTTACCCAAGGATATAGATGAAGTGCAACAGCCTCAGTATGAAAAAAGTGAACAGCATACCTCCATAGAAGAAGAGAACTAATTCTTTGAGCTGAAAACTGCAAGTGCAGATAAAGGGGAGGGAACCCCGTGTCTTGCCTTTTTGTATTTTAGTCACGGAGAGCCAGTCCTGTGGACAAAGCGTATGTAAATGAGTGACCGTTATAGGTACGTCTGATAGCATACCTATGGTATGGTAGTGGGCAAATGTATTACGTTACCTGGATGGTATTAATATAAGATCTCACAGTGTGAGTGTTCTGAAAGGGTTTGTAAGGGGCAGCCGTATAGGACTTGTGATCCCTTGGCATAAACCTCCAGTCCCTTAGTATGAAATAAAGAATAATGATCAATACCTCAGGAGAATTTGTCAACAGGCATGTAAATCATTTGAATGCCTACCTCAAAGAATTTTCTATAATCAAATCAGCAAATATAAGGATGATATGACGATCTGTCCAAGGTATAACATAATTTGTGGTTGTCCCAAAGTGTGTGACCTGTAGATCAGGGAATGTATATGACTAGGCATCATATGTTAAAAATAAAAATACGCTCAATTACCTTATTGGACTTCACATGGAGTTTTTTACTATAGTTTTTACTATGTGATGAGCCAAATCCTGTGGTTTGTAGTGCCTTTAGGGAAATGGGAATTAATTACAAGTTTGTATCCATGTGTGGACATAACAATATGTCATATTTGATTGATTCGTTTATGGCAGTAATGCAGATTCCATTTTTCACATTTCACTCTTACATATAGCTATTGGATTTTTCAAGTCAGTATTCACACAGCAGTTTCTGCTATTTCATGTATTCCCCTTACATAGTCACTGGTGTGCATACCTTATCTCCCCATAGTGATGTTTTTTAGGTTTTTGCACCCAGTTCGGACTTAGAATGGTGTTCCAAACGTTATTCCTATTTGTTGGACATAACAATATGTCATATGGTGTCATTACCTTAGGACTGTAGTGATTATTTAAAGCCACGTGTTGCAAGGAATTGCTGATAGGTGATTTGCTACCATCTGGAAGTGAGTGTTAGTAACAGGAGTTAGTATATTTCAGTTAGGATTGGAGAGAGTCTCCAGGAGCAGCACATATTACCTGTGTAGTCCTCATTCAGTGAATTTACAAGAAAAAGGGGGGTCCCTCTATAGGGTAAGGAAATTAGTGTATGGTTAGTGGTTTATAAAAAGGGGCACAATCGGAATGAAGGGTTCAATCGGAGACATACCTGGTGTGCCGTCTTCCCAGACTGTGGCAAAATGCGGTGTGTGGCTGGGCTTGCAGGCTATTTAACTCTGCAGCCCGGAAATAGCGTTAGACGCCCGAGCATGCGCAGTAGTGATCTGCGCTTGAATTAGGGCATAAAGGGTACCGTTAGGTATGTAATAGGAGCTCCCGCGCATGCGCAGTACGCAAACCTGTATACTGAAGAGTCTAATAGTGCTGGGAAGACGTTTATTGTGCTTCTGAGTGATTTGGCTGTATGGCTGTTGCAAAGAGTGGTTAGGGGAGCGAAAATTGGGAATATGTAGGAAAATAGAATCCTAGGGAGAGTTGTAAAAAGGGGAAAAGAATAGAGAGCAAAATTGTTGATATATTATAACAAACATAGCAGATGCACAAGAACAGGAATATATCAATTAGGGATGCAATATTTAGGGTACCTGATCCATATAGAAGTTGTTTAGAGTAATACATTCCAACATCTAATGAGTCATATGCAAATATTTTGAAATACATAATACAGATATGGCCTAAAGGGAAGGTTAGATTAATTTATACACAGCAAGGGTCCCAATATGCTATGCAGTGCATAACCATAACTATATTATTGTTAGTGCTATATAGAGTGCTGGTTTATACATTACCGTCTATCAGTGAATATATCATGGAAGCAGAAAAGGTGATGGTGCCAATTCTTAGGTTTTCTGTAAGGAATATCACGATAGGATTAGTATAGAGCTGAACATGTCATGCGTTCTGACAAAGAAAATAGTGTTATAATTATAATGGCCAATCAATCTCTCTATTGAGCCCTTTTGGTGTTAAGGTTTGCAATTTATGGATCCAGAAGCTTTCCCGCTTTTTTAGGAGCTCAATATGGTTGCCCCCATGTCTAGGCCTATGTACCTTGTCAATAACTTGATATCGCAATTGTGCTACATTGTGTTTGGCCTCGTGGAAATGGTGGGGGATGGGGAGCCATAGAACTAAGAGAAAAAACGGTGTGCAAATTACCAGGGATACACCTGTATAACAATACAAAAAAGGTCTTTATAACATATTATGTAGACACAAACATGTTAAAACCACTTAAAAAGGCATATAAAGCCTATATGAATCATATTTATCCCCTGTAAAGGATAAAAAACAACCCCCTGGCACAATAAAGAGATCACAAGGTTAACCCAGTAAGGCTGTAGCTAATACATAGGAGATCCTAGTAGTACAGCATTATAGTGGATTTAAGTGTGTTGGATTAAACAGCAAATGTAATTACACAGAATAGTATAACCACCAAATACCATAGATCACAATAGCAGTACAAGGTATCAATATAGGTAGCAGCCCAGATAGCATAGAGCTGATGTAGACATATTAGAATACACAAAAAAAAACACTTGCATACAGTAAAACAATCACCAGATGACAAGGATCATGATATCAATACAAGGTATTAGCATGGATAGCAGCCAAGGAAATACAAAGACCCTAGGATGACCAGATTACCAGCCCATACTGAGGACACCATGTAGAGGTTCAAATAATAGCCAGGGTGGGGTAGAGAAGTCCCCACTCGTATCGCTGTCCCCTAGGACAGCTTCATCAGGGGTAGAATGTGCCCACATAAAGGGCTGGGGTTTAAATAACCCAAAACATTAATGTGACAGCTGTTTGAAAACTCACCTAATGGTAAAGAACGCCACGTTCAGCGTGTGCCCGGCGTCCCGGAAGTCACACGCACGCTAACCAGGGTAAATTGATTTAAATCACGCCGATTTAAATCATGATTTAAATCACTGATTTAAATCAAAAGGTTTTTTTTTAATATAAATCACGATTAAAATGAGAAGTGAGAGCAGTGTGCATGTGCGCCCATAGTTACACGGACGAAACTAGGGGCAACGATCTAACGCCAGGGTGAGGGGGGGACCCCAAAGTAAGTAAAAATCTTTTTTGTTTTACTATATGGCAATAGGTAGGTGTTTAAAAGCAGCATGTCTTAATTGTATAAACTATTAATAGCCTCCACATTTTGTTCATACTGCCCCTTTAATTCCACACTTCTAGCTTGGTTTCAGTTTTGGTTTAGTTTCTTTTTCCCTGCATTCAGTTGACATGCCCAAACTTGTTGGATAGTCAGTAGTACTTGGCTCAGGCTGTAGTAACATCAGCAGTGCTTGGCTCAGGCTGTAGTAACAATCAAACTTCATAAGTGATCTGTGTGAGCCATGGCAGCAGGTCGTAAGAGAGACCCTATTTGGGTTCATTTTGTTGAGATGCCAGCAGCAGATCTTGGAAAGAAAGGTGCAAGAGCAAAGTGCAAATACTGTCAAAAGGATATCCAAGGACTTGTTTGCCGTTTGAAATCACATTATGAAAACTGCAACCAGAAGGGAAATGAAGATGTTGATAGTGATACAACTAATGTCAATGAACCCCCACAGCTTCTTATGCACCAGAAGCCTAGTACTAGTGGTAAGTCTGGCAATTAATTTACAACCTATTTTTTTAACAGAAATGCAGAAAGATACTGCAACCATAGCTGATGCCACAGAAGTTTGGAAAGATTTAGAAGGTTCTCTAGATCTCTTGAACCTCTCAAACAATGTAAAGGTTGCAATACAGCACCACAAGGACCAAGCATTAAAAGAAGAACACTATTTAGCCAATATCTTGCATCCCATCTACAGAGGGAAAAAATTATCTGAGGCGGAAATCAACTCTGCAATGGAGTGGCTCGCCAATACTAACCATGACATTGTGGCAACTGTGCTGAAATTGAAGTGTGAATCTGCACCATTTCAAAAATACATGTTTGCAGATAACGTCGTTAATGAACTAAAACCACTGGACTGGTGGAAGTCGCAATCACTTGTTCTTCCAGCAAAGATAATAAATCTAGCTACTCAGCTACTGACTGCATCGGCTTCATCCGCAGGAGTAGAGAGATTGTTTTCTTCATTTGGTTTTGTGCACACAACAGTCCGAAACCGCTCAGGAACTGCTAAAGCAGGACAACTGGTTTTCCTATTAAAAGTCCTAAATAAACAGTAGGCTTAAAGGACTGATGTATTCACTGAAGATGTTTGCTTACTTCAAACGTTAGAGATAGGCTATTGTTAAAAAGTACTTACTCTCTGTAGTTCAATTCTGAGTGTTTAATAGTGCAAATAAAAATTAGGTTTCATAATCAACTGTTTTAATATTTTTATTTGTGTAAAACAATGTAATACTTATTCTATGTTCTGAGGATTTCGATAGCTTAGGGCAATGACAATCAGAGACGAGTTCCGGGTACAAGATGTTTATAGTATGTAACCACGGTAGATATAGAACAAACACAACAACACAATAACACATACAATACTTTCCAGAATAGACGCGGAGGGGATTCCCGGGGCCACGCACCGGACTCCCCCAGGGAGACCACCAGAGCGAACCCCTATGCAGGGACTGTCCGGCAATCTACCCCGGAAGGCCTAAATGCGCAGCAGCCGGGATAAGGAGCAAGCGGTAAAGTCAATGAGTGTCCGTACGGGAATGTTTGTCAAAAATGGTTACGAACCCAAAGAGAACCAGGCGGAGTGCTGACCGAAGATGGTAAACGGAATCCGGGCGCAGCCTTGAAGAGCCGGGTACAGTCCAGAGTCAATCGGTAGGTAGTCTTTTAGGGGAATCCAGAGGTAATCAGGAATAAGCAGCAACACAGCAGGAGCACACAGCAGGCAGTATACTCAGGCACTGGACTGGACTTAGAGGCGGCCTTTTAAGCAGCTGGACAGGAAGTAGGGCAACAGAACGGTAACCTCCATGTTAACCGAGGGCAAGGGCAGTCAAAGAGAACTGGAAAACCTGGAAACCTGACAAACAATTAGATTTGCAAAAAGACAAAGTTTTGCTTGTGTACAACTTGATTAAAAAATCTGATTTAAATCAAATGATTTAAATCAAAAAAATCTGATTTAAATCAAAAAAATCTGATTTTTTTTGATTTTTTTAAAAAAATCAAGATTTTTATCCACCCTGACGCTAACGTCCAATCAGGGAGAGTAAAAGAATTGTTGAGTGTTTTCGGGCACCGCGCATGCGCGGGACTCCGAAAACATGGCGGCCGCCATGTATGGAGACAAATGCTCAAAAGTGCCTTTTTCCAGGGAAAAAGTGATATTCTGTATCAGAAATACCTTATTTTTAGGGTCCCCCCTCAAAATATAGGATAGGTGAAAAGCAAATTGACCAAGTTACCAAGAGCAAGGAAAACAGACAGTTTTAAATAGTGTCTAGATCCCTCCCATTCATAAATCGCTCAAATCTGGGCCCATATAATCTAGAAAAGAATTTAATTATATTAAATATTATATGCATATAGTAAAATCACCAGGGTAGCTCCCCAATTAATGGAATATGGATCCCCCCCAACATATAGTTTGCATACAAAAATTACATACATTTTATTTTTCTTTTCTTTTCAAGGCCCAGACTAAAGAAAGTTACAAATGTGAAGTAAACCACTTATGCCTAACACCAACCAGGATCACCCAGAGTCCCAAACAGAGGGAAAAAAAAAATCACCTCTGTTTGTAGAACCCTGTAAACAGCAGATCCTCATTTATACCAAATGGGGCAAGACAATTTAATTGGAAAATCCAGGCCGATTCACATCTAAGAAGATCCAAGGTGGTATTACCACCTCTAATATTGACTTTGATTTTTTCCAGTCCAAGGATCCTTATGTTAGAAGTCCGCCCACCATGTTCCTTTAAGAAGTGCATAGCCACTGATGATATAGTTTTTCCTTTTTCAAGATCCACTTTCGCTGTTCCAATGGTAGATAGATGTTGCTGTATCCGTTTCCGAAGCTCTTGTCCGGTTTGTCCGACATATATTTTGGGGCATCCGCAAATCAGTCCATAGACCAAATTCCTAGTCCTACAGTTGAAAAAACCGCGGGGACTCTGTAGAGATGGAAACATGGTACAAAAGATTAGGTCTCTTGCTAGCATGAGGGGACAAATACTGCAATTACCGCATGGATAGGAACTTTCAACGGAAAAGCCCCCATCCGTTCTTTT